>NC_047113.1:30772407-31128240 GCF_902500255.1 Thalassophryne amazonica
ATACACATATATACACATACTATACACTATATATCATTACACTAGATATACACTTATACATACCATAATACATACACATATACATCATATATATACGCAACAAAAATATAAACGCAACACTTTGGGTTTTGCTCCCATTTGTATGAGATGAACTCAACATCTAAAACTTTTTTAAACATACACATTATCACCATTTCCCTCAAATATTGTTCACAAAACCAGTCTAAATCTGTGATAGTGAGCACTTCTCCTTTGCTGAGATAATCCATCCCACCTTACAGGTGTGCCATATCAAGATGCTGATTAGACACCATGATTAGTGCACAGGTGTGCCTTAGACTGTTCACAATAAAAGGCCACTCTGAAAGGTGCAGTTTGTTTTATTGGGGGGGGGGATACCAGTCAGTATCTGGTGTGACCACCATTTGCCTCATGCAGTGCAACACATCTCCTTCGCATCATCCGTGAAGAGAACACCTCTCCAACGTGCCAAACACCAGCGAATGTGATCATTTGCCCACTCAAGTCGGTTACGACGACGAACTGGAGTCAGGTCAAGACCCCGATGAGGACGACAAGCATGCAGATGAGCTTCCCTGAGACGGTTTCTGACAGTTTGTGCAGAAATTTTTGGTTATGCAAACCGATTGTTTCAGCAGTTGTCCGAGTGGCTGGTCTCCGACGATCTTGGAAGTGAACATGCTGGATGTGGAGGTCCTGGGCTGGTGTGGTTACACGTGGTCTGCGGTTGTGAGGCTGGTTGGATGTACTGCCAAATTCTCTGAGACGCCTTTGGAGACGGCTTATGGTAGAGAAATGAACATTCAATACGCGAGCAACAGCTCTGGTTGACCTTCCTGCTGTCAGCATGCCAATTGCACGCTCCCTCAAATCTTGCGACATCTGTGGCATTGTGCTGTGTGATAAAACTGCACCTTTCAGAGTGGCCTTTTATTGTGGGCAGTCTAAGGCACACCTGTGCACTAATCATGGTGTCTAATCAGCATCTTGATATGGCACACCTGTGAGGTGGGATGGATTATCTCAGCAAAGGAGAAGTGCTCACTATCACAGATTTAGACTGGTTTGTGAACAATATTTGAGGGAAATGGTGATATTGTGTATGTGGAAAAAGTTTTAGATCTTTGAGTTCATCTCATACAAAATGGGAGCAAAACCAAAAGTGTATATATGAAAAGGAAGGGGGGGAACCTAAATTAACTGTAAATCCTCAGCAGGCCTGCATTTTACTTTTGCTTCCCTATGCTATCACATGTTAGTAAATGTAGTAAATATGCTTTACAAAGTCAAATAGAATACAGGATGTTTTAAGTAAATGCCTCCACTACTGCATTGCAGTAATTCTGAATTTAGCTCACAACTGTCACTCCATTTTAGTATATCTAACTTTTAGCATGTGTTTCTTTTACACGAGTATAAGCGATAAAAAGAATAAGATAAAGAAGAAAAAAGCACAGCATTAAAAATGAGACACAATTTAGTAAGAAACCACTTTCTCCCACAAGTTGCCCCCTGAGTGTAACACGAGTAAACCAAAGTGGTCTCCTTGCATCCTAATATCTTATTCTTCTTAATGAGTTGCACTCATTTGCAATCTCTTTTGCTCTGGGCATCTGCTGTCCAAAAGCATCACAACACATGCTTTAACTGTCCTAAATGTGGAAGCCCAAATGCCTCATGATTCTTTCACCACAGACAAAAATAAAGGCCATTTAAAATGCATATATTTTCTCCACCCTTGTCTAAGAAGGAAATGGAAGGCTAACCTAGATGCTGAAGAGAAAAGATTAGCTCCTCACTGAAAAATATTACACTGAAAGCTCATTCCTGCCTTCATTGGTTGCTTTTCTCATCTGCACCATCTTGCTGCCTTGTTTACTGTAGATATTATCTTGGTGTAAACCATGTTTTCTATCAAAGTAAAGCAATTTTCATTCAGTATTTTGAGATGCCAGAAATCAGTCAAACAAAAGACACATCCTCTCCTACCTCTTACACTGCTCTCTCTGTCAACCCCCCCCCCCCCCCCCGTTCTTTTCCTTGTGCTACTGCTAAAACCAATGAGAGCATGCTACACTGTCTAAACCAGCAAAACGGAGAGCTAGATCTCCCTCTGTGTTGCTACGGGCAACACACTGTTCACCAGGAGAATAAGCCGAAAAGCCAAGGATGTAAACCTTTGCATTTGACACAATATGACCTGTTTTTTACACAGTACGGAAAAAAATAACGGCGACTGACAACTTTCAGTGGCACTTATGTGGTATACTATATATATATATATATATATATATATATATATAATATATATATATATATATATATATATATATATATATATATATATAGAGAGAGTATATATAGAGAGAGAGAGAGAGAGGGGAGAGAGATGAGAGAGAGGAGAGAGAGAGAGATAGAAGATAGGAGAGAGAGAGAGACAGGAGTACCATTCCAGTTTGGGATACGTGCTTTCGAGTTTTATTTATTTGTTTGTTTATTTATTTGCTTTAAAAAATGTAACTTCACGAAAAGAGAGAAAACCATAATCGTCAGTCTATACCAGCAATTCTGGATGCCGACACAGCTACCACACTTCCACACCTTGTCCCCTTTCATTGATTCCAGCACACAACTACTGATCTGTATGCAGAAATCTAACTCTTAGAGTATGTACTGAGGAAGCCACCTCACCCCTCTCCTCATAATTTGTGTTGACAACATGAATTAAAATGAACCGTCGGAGTGTTTCCGAAACAGAATCCAATACTTAATGGAAAGATTGCGACCCTGCTCAAGGCATGGTACTCTGCTTTCAAATCTGGGACCCTGCAGGATACAAAAAGATGCAAAGGAGACGGAGTTGGGTCATCAGAGAGGCCAAGATACAAACAAGCACATACAGGACACTTTAACAACAACAAATCAGGTGGATGCGCAGTGGATAAATTCAAAGACAACTGAACAGGCAACACTCTTCCAGATACTGTGAATTAGATCTTCACTTATTGACCTAAAACCAGATACCAAGATCAGCCTACATGACCACGAATGACCAGCTGATAAGGCTCAACACCACCAGGTCAGGTCTGCCCAAAACAGTGTAAACCAAGGAAAGCAGTTGGACCAGATGGCATCTCCGGACCAAACTGTTAAGCCTTGGTAACCAGTCATCAAGGGTATTGACCACCATTTCAACCTCTTGCTTGAACAGCCTGAAGTTCCCATCTGCCTTAAAGTGTAGGTGACACAATATTTAATGTTTTTTGAGTATTTAAGATTAAACAATATAAAATTAAACGAAAGTTTGAAATTGATGCTTTCCTGGTGTATGGTTATTGAAGAGATCAATATTTGGATTTTGAACTGCGTGCCACTAAAAACCAGGAACTTCTGGGCGAGTTCCAACATTGGACAAGAAATAGGAAGTGACATCAGCACAAGAGCCATTATCTTAACAGCTACATTTGTATGGTTAATGGTCGGTCCTATTTTTGAAGTTATGCCAGCTGGATGAGCTTGCTGCAAGTTTTTAATTAAAACACTGTTGCAGGTGGAGTCCACTGGTTTCAGTTTTCCTAAGGATCATGTGCATTGGAATGAGTAAGTGTAGACCAGTGGGGCTTTTTTTTTTTCCCCCACACTCTTTGAACACTGCAGCTTAAACAATGAGTGCAGGCAGATTTATGGAGTTTTTACAGGCTACTGACAGCCCTGTTTCCAACCGAGTGGTTTGGGTCATTGTTGCATGTTGTTTTATATGTGTCAGAACGGTTAATTCTGGCCACAGGACCCTTTTGATTGCAGGAGGAACACTTATATTGCAGGTCTGTGCACAGTCTCACGCAGCATCTCCACGCCACATGGAGGCAAAACTGAGTATTTTCACATTATTTTATTTATTTATTTATTTATTTTATTTGTTAGGGGATAATTTCAATCACGTGCAGCAGATCAGGTGCTGTGAGTCTTTCAACTTGCAGCACAAATCAGCCCAGTGGAGGAGAAGATGGCTTTGCTCACAGCAAAGACTCGAACATCACGCATTAAATGATTACACCTGTGCCGACACTGTAATCTGCACCAAACTGCTGGTGTCGGGGGGACTTGTCTTCAGCAAGGACGAAATAAAAATTATTTTCAGATTGTCGTTTTCCAAAATCAGCCTTTATGTGGATACATTAACGTTTTCATCACTTTGTGAATATGATCTCACTGAAATGGACGGTAAGACTTTATTATTTACTCCTTGGTGGGAATGGTTTTAATTTTAATAACAACATGTTACGCTACTAGCATCAGACACTAACTGTTTAAGAAGGAAACAATATTTATTTTAAAATAGCTGATATTTTCAGTCTCTCGTGTCTTTTTTCATATTTGAAATGTATGTACCTGTTAAAAAAAAAAAAAAAAAAAATCCACACTTCCTCATCACTTTTTTCTGATGTCAAAGATAGTAAAACAAACTTTAAAAAAAAAAAAAAAAAAAAAAAAAATTATCAGTCGCTTATGACCACAGAGCTGGGGAAAAAAATACAGTTTCATCTCCACCAGCATGCTGAAATCGCCCTATTTATTTATTTATTTATTTTATAATCACCATTCTGTGTTCTGAACTCTGCCAATACCATCACTGTTGTCAGACTGAAGGTTTTCCTCCAAGGTTTCATCTCCCTCATTGTTGTCTAAATAAAGCTCAAAACCATAAGGCTGTGTCCTTCACAGCTTCTACACAGTCACCTTCAGACTGGATTTAAAGCTGATGGCTGAAATAGAGTGCAGGCTTCAGACAGCTGTTGTTTATCCTTCACACGTGCACTTATCATTGACTTGTATTGTTCAGGATTTTTTAAAATATCAACATTTTATAATTTTTGGTGATTATCTGTGCACATTTTTTGGTGTCACCTACACTTTAAGATAGCCATCATCAATGCCAGACCCAGGAAATCCATAGTGAACTACCTGAATGATTATCACATATTTGCCTTAATGCTCGTCATTACAAAATGATCTAAGACACTGCTTCTATATCATAAAAAAAAAACTGTCATCTCTGCCAATATTGACAGATATCAGTTTGCATATCAGATGAACACGTAAAGAGACAATGCAATTATAAGAGATCTTCACTGTTGACTTTAGGTCTGCATTTAATACCTCAAACAGGTTAAAAAAACTGAGTAACTTGGGCATGAGTTCATTGTGTACATGGGTACTGGACACCCTTGGCAACAAACCTCAGAGTGTCTGGATGGTGGGCCATATCTCATCCACTCTGACCCTGAATCCCACAAGGGTGTGTCCTCAGCTCTTTCCTCTACTTCCGCTTCACCTACGACTGACTGCCTGCACATTACACTAAAACCATTGTAGTTTTGCTGACGATCCAACCATAATAGGTCTGACCACTGATAATAAAGAGACAGACCACAGGGAGGATATTGGGCATCTGGAAGAATGGTATTCCCATAACAACCTGGACTTAAACACAACAACAAAAAAAAAAATACTGACTTCCAGAGATCAAGGGCACATGGTGCACTTAGCCCTCTGGTATATGTGAAGGGCAGAGAGAGAGGATGGACTGCTTGCAATACCAAATATCTATCTATGCAATAGCTCTCTAACAGATATCAGCAGTTGCTTTGCTGCAGTACTGTAAGTATTGAATGGTGTAATTGTTCCTTAACTACTGTTAAAATAGCACAACAAATAAATAGACAAATAAATAAATAACCTCCATGAGAGTTACAAGTGAAAACTTCAATCTTAGCATAGTGCCTAAAATACAGGCATGAAGATCTAGTTAAAGAACACATGGTGAGTTTTAATTAATGTCAACAATGTGCCATGTTTGTGGTAACATAACCCAAAGACTGTGATGGCAGTGTCATCATGTACAAGTCTGTGTCCTATCATCAAAATATGACGTATACATTTTAAATAAATAATTCTGATATGAAAGTCAAGTTGCACTTAAAATCTATCCACATCTGGCAACCCAGCATTAATCTAAAGTGCTGTATATTGTTTGAATCTTGCATTCACTAAGCCAGTGTGTCACAAAACAGTGTTTCATGACTTTCCGTTAGCATATGTAGTGGAAGCAAGGACAGTTAGATGCAAAGTGATATTATTGTTGGTAATAAAAGAGAAAGCTGACCACAGAACACATGCTATGCTATTAAAATTAAATTATTTGGGCTTCTCTGGTCAGGTCAGGCCACATCCACCAAACCACAGAGCCAACCTGGGCCCTGCATGGCAAACAACCAGACAGACAACCACTCCATCCCCACTGCTCAAAAGTAAACTTCTGCAGCCTGGTGATAATTGGTGTCCCCCTGGCCTTTTCCAGTTTCTGGGATCCTCAACACTGAGGCACCTGCATGCTGCATCATGCCCACAGAAACACATCACTCGCCAAAATGTCACCGTTACCTATGATGGAATATATGCTGAAATCAAATAACAGAAATAAAAGAGCATGAGTTATATTCAATGATCCAGATGACAGAATACATTTGTTTATTTATTTCCTGAAAAATCAAAAACTGAATAGTTAATCCAGATTACTCCTGTGTGTCAGAATTATATTCATGAAGACAAAAACTCCAAGTGGTCACATCCCAAACCCATGAAGGAGCAGCGTAGCTCATGTTGGATCTGTAATTCTGTCTTGGGGTATTGTTTAAAATTAGTTTTGTACTTAAAATTGTTGATTCTGTTTGAGGAAATACTTTGTTTAAATCCACTATTAAAAAAAATATGGTAAATTGATCAGTTACTTAGCTGCAATCAAAACAAAAATGTAAAACTGACTTCAGATGCAGTTTATATAAACCAGGCTCAGATTTTAACATTTGGTTATTACTCGTACTCATTATTCTCTTTGTAAAAAATAAAAATAAAACATCAACGTTCACTGTTTCGGCACTCTGGCAAAATAATTTCCTTCGGGATTAATAAAGTTCTTCTTATTGTCTATTATTAAGTGATCATTGGAAAGTGATGTTATGTTATCATATACATACACCAGTCAGTATAACTACAAAGAAAACTTTTTTTTTTTTTTTTTGGTTTGTAACTTGATGGTTGATTCATTTCTTTAATATATGACAAAACAGTGAAGTTGCATTGTGTGTCAATGATTGATTTGGACATTTCAAAATAGATTTTCTGCTGAACTGTTAATCAAAAATATCAAACACTGCATTCCATCACAGTTCTAGGATACTTCTGTTTGTTGCAGAAAACTAAGATTTTGAATCTTTAAAAAAAGATAAAATGTTTTTCATATTTGAGAATGGTATGTAGGATGGTATCCTTTATTGACTGACAAAGTTTGATCAGGATCTGATCTAGATTACAGATTTTATGGCCATTTTAACATTGAAAACCCCATTTAACACATATTTTACATTATATCTTAATCAAACATACATAAATCACTCTCATATTTGAAAGTGAGGTGCAGAGTGGTACTCACTATTGCCTGACAAATTTTTATCCATATCTGATCCAGATTGTGAATTTTGTGGACATTTGAATTTAATATTGAAAAGCCCATTTGGTGTACATTTTGCATTATATATATCAATCAAAAGTACCTCAGTCACTCTCATTTGTGACAATGAAGTGCAAACTGGCACTCTCAATGAACAGACTAAGTTTGATGAGCATCTGATCCCTACTGCGGATTTAACAAATATTTGATTTTAACATTGAAAAGCCCTTTTGATCTATGTTTTCTATTATATTGTAGCTTATGAAATGCCACTTGCAACAGGAATTTGACCTTGAAATTTTTTTCCAAGGTAAAAATTTGTGGAATTGGAAACTAATGTTGGCAGAAGTTTGCACTCTACGAGCACGGTGCTCAAGTTCTAATTTGAACATAGGGATAAGTGTGAATATGTTTGTTGATAATATGCTGGCCCTGCAATTGCAGTTTTGCAGTATGTACCCTGCCTCTCACCCAATGACAGCTAGGATAGCCTTCAGCAACCCTGCCCCCTTATGAACTTGAATGAGAATAAGCAAGATAAGAAAATGCATGTTTGGATAGATAGATGAATGAATGAATGAATGAATGGCAAATGGGCTACATTTATATAGAGCTTTTCCATCTGCATCATACCATACAAGGCGCTCACTACACAACAGGAGCAAAAGGGGATTAAAGACCTTGCCCAAGAGCTCTTAGTGATTTTCCAGTCAGGCTGAGATTTGAACCAAGGATCTTCTGGTCTCAAACCCAACACCTTAACCACTAGACCATCACCTTGCCTGGAATGGATGAACAATGACTGTTTGCCTTCAGACTTGTTCCAGCTCTGTAGAAAAAAAAATCTGTAATCCTTCCTGTGGATGAGGGCTCCCGTCCTGCTGCAAATAACGATTTAAGACTAGTAGCTAGTAGGCCTCACATTCACCCTGACATTGGGGTGAATGTGAGGCATAATTGTAAAGTGCTTTGAGCGTCTGATGCAGATGGAAAAGTGCTATATAAATGCAGTCCATTTACCATTCCATTTAGTAGCTCATACACCAATTGTGTTGAAATGTTCTGAGAGGATTATTATGAACTTGCTCATGGAGGATGTTGCACGGTGTCTGGACCCCTTCAATTTGCTTTACAGGCAGGGTTGGAGCACAGAGGATGTCCTAGGCAGCATGACACATCTCATTAGCAAACATCTGCAGAATTTCAAGGCTTTTGCTTGTGTTTTATTTGCAGATTTTAGTTCAGCTTTTAATACTATTCAACCACATCTACTGGTCCACAAGTTAAATCATTTTATTATAGAATGGTTTTATTTTTTTATTTATTTTTATTTTTTTAATAAACAGGTCTCAGTAGGTGAAGGTCAATGGCACACTCTATGATCAAATACTGCAGCACAGGCATACCTCAGAGCTGCATTACCTCTCCTAATCTTTTTACTTTGTATACTAACAATTGTGGGAGCAGGCAACCCAATAATTACCTCATCAAATATTCAGATAACACAGCGATCTTGAGTCTGGTGTTTGGGGATGCTTGCCCCTCTGTATATCACAAGGAGATTGCCACTTTTAAAGCTCAGTGCGACAGTTGCCATCTCATTTTTAATGTTAACAAGACAAAAGAGATTGTATTTGACCATAGAGAGGTGACGGCCCATGACCCAATAATTATTAATGACAATGTGTTTGAGCAGGTGGACACTTTTAAATATTTGGACATTCAGATGGACAGCAGTTTAAGATGGAGTGCCCATGTGGACTTCTTGTGTGGGAGGCTGTATTTTCTTTGCAGACTCAGACTGTTTGGTGTGAGCACTCTCATCATGCTGATATTTTTTTCTGCTGTGCTGGAAAGTATCAGATTTGGCATGGTGGTACTCTCTCTGTACAGTTAAAATAAAAAATCCTGCACGTGGTGAAAACATCTATGAAAGTGATGGGCATAAAAGATGTATCCTTTCCTTCAGACCATCTATGAAGGTTCTGTAATTAAGCTGGCAGACATGATCTTGAATAACTCCTAACACATTCTGTTCTCCGAGAACGATATGCTACCTTCAGGTAGAAGGTACCAGAGTGAGCAAGTGTAAAACTAACCATCTGATTAATCCCAATCAACCATCACACGACTTAAGGGAAAAAAAAAATCACATCTAGACTGGCTCTCCTGACTTATTGGCACTTTAGCATTTGCAGTTATTTGCACACCCCACGACCCAATCCCGGGTAAGTGGCTGAAGATGAGTGAGTGAGTTATTTTCACACTGGTATTTAATGTAACTATTTTTATAGGATTGAGTATTTTATAGACAATACTATCTTTTAGGCTGTTTTAAGGCAGGATTTATTCTTTGGTTTAATCTTATAATCTATATAAATGAAAATAAATTGAAAAATTGAAATTGAAATCTTTCTTTTATTTTGTGATTTTATCAATGCTGTATCTATGTTCTTGTGTCATCTATCACTTTCTGCTCTGCACCACGTAGCGCAAATGCACAAGAAAAAAATTCCCTGTGGGGACAATAATCTCTATTTGATTTGATTTGATTTGACTGCATGACTGAACAAATTACTAAATGAACAAAGTCAATCAATCATAGCAGTATACTGTAATCATGAGTTACAGTTTTAAAACATCTTACCTTTTCAGATGTTTGTCTCCTGTCAGGAACCACCAGAGTGTTTGCATTGCTTCCAGGAACTACAGTAGAGCCAATACTCATTCTGGGTCCAACTAACATGTAACGCTTCTCTCCAGATCTGTACTGGATGCTGTTGCACAGAGTTCCATCATAATTTGCTTCTTGCAAATACTTGGAGGAATAGTCTGTGGTTTTGGAGCACTGCATGGCAATCAACACAATGATACTGATGAGGAAAAGTGTGGAAACTGAGCCCAAAGTGATCATGAGATAAAAAGTCACATTATTGTCCTCTTCATCTTTTGCTGAACCTTTAACATCAGAAGCTGCAAAAGCCTCTTTGGGCTCCACAAGTTTGACAGTCACAGTAGCTGTTGCTGAGAGTGAAACGTTCCCATTGTCTTTGACCAGTATGACCAGTTTATGCTCAGCCTCGTCTGTCTCTGTGAATGAGCGAAGTGTTCTGATCTGTCCTGTATAGCGGTCCAAAGCAAACAGACTGTGGTCAGTAAGCTCCTGCAGTGAAAACAGTAACCAGCCGTTATATCCTATATCAGCGTCATAGGCTCTGACTTTAGTCACCAAGTGACCCGCGTTCACATTTCGGGGAATCTCCTCCACACCTTCAGCAGAACCGTTAGCACTGACTGGATACAGGATGACTGGAGGGTTGTCGTTCTGATCCAGAATGAACACGTTCACTGTCACATTGCTGCTCAGTGATGGAGTTCCACAATCTGTGGCCACAACTTGGAACTGGAACCTTTTCAGGGTTTCAAAGTCAAATGATTTTAAAGCCAAAACATCACCATTTTCAGAATTTATATTCAAAAAAGAAGTCAGTTTGTTATTTTCACTTCCATCTCTAAAAATGTGATAAGAAATATGCGCGTTTTCATTCTCATCTTGATCAACAGCTTTAACTGAGAACACAGAGATCCCTGGTTCATTATTCTCATTGACATAGAAAGCATAGGGACTCAGGGAAAATTCTGGATTATTATCATTAACATCTGACACCAGTACAGTCATGGTCCTTTCAGAGGATAATGACTGCTGACCAGCATCTTTCGCTGCTATTGTTATTTCATATCTGGACTGTGTCTCTCTGTCTAGAGGTGATGTTGTCACTAATGAATACATTTTTTCTTGTGAAGAGGGTGATAAAAAAAAAGGAACGTCCTCTCTGATACTGCAAATAACTTTTCCATTAAGACCTGAATCTAAATCATTTACACTGATCAGAGCTACTGTAGTTCCAGGTCTGGAATTTTCAGGTATGGAACTGGAAAACGAAGTAACATCAATTTCAGGTGGATTATCATTGACATCAACTATTTTAATCAGTACACTTTTTTCTGTTGTAAGTGGAGCAAAACCTTTATCTGATGCTTCAATTTCAATTTCATACATGTCCTTCTCTTCGTAGTTTACAAGTCCTTTTACAGTTATCTCACCTGTTGATGGATTTAACTCAAACAGCTCATTTAAACTTGGATCCACACTGTTGCTAAATGAGTAAATTATTTCTGCATTAGTTCCATCATCCGCGTCAGTTGCATTCACTTGTATGACTGCTGTACCTAATGGAGCGTTTTCTTCAAGCGTCACAGAATAAATATCTTTAGAGAAAACGGGCGCATTATCGTTAGTGTCCAATATGTTCACGAAAATGTCAATTTCTCCAGATTTTGGAGGTTTTCCTCCATCCAGCGCTGTCAGGAGTAACGTGTGGCTTTTTGTTGCTTCTCTGTCCAGTGGCTTTTGCACAATTAATATCGGCATTTTACCGTCTTTTCCTTTATCTTTCACTTCCAGACGAAAGTGGTCGTTGGGGTTAAGTTTATACTGTTGGACAGAAAAAGACCCGCTGTCTGGATCGCGTGCGGCTTGAAGCGGAATACGAACTCCAGTTAAAACAGACTCTGAAATTTCCAACGTTTTTTCTCTCATGGGAAAACTCGGGGAATGATCATTCACATCCAGAATTTCGACTGAAACGTGGTGGACCTCCAGTGGGTTTTCCAGCACAGTTTTTAGATTAATCAGACATGCGGAGCTCCTCTCACATACCTCTTCTCTGTCAATTTTTCGGCTCGTGTACAAACTGCCGTCGTTTTGATCGACGTGGAAAAGAGGGTCTGCAGTGCTGGAAACAATGCGATATTTCCGATTTTTCAACGTGCTCTTATCTAATCCTAAATCTCGTGCAATATTCCCCACCACAGTTCCTTCTTTAAGCTCCTCAGACACGGAGTATTTTACATGCGCTGAAGCCATGCTCCACAAAACCGCACACACTATTCCGACGGCGAGCCGCCTCCTCCGCGCCTTCCTCGCGTCGCATCTTCTTTGTTCCATGATTGAGGGGGAAAAAAACCCGCAATATATCATCAACGGGATTAATCACTTTCTTGAGAGAGGTTAATCCAAAACAATCCAGTGTTTTCTCTTCCAGCAACGTTACAAAGGCGGCAGACAACCAGTATGAGATTGTGCGTCAAAGTGAGAATGCGTCAGGCGTCAGGAGGTGGAAACAAAATGACCACGCAAACCATGATAAAGCCATTAAATCTTGCCCAGCACACTGACACCATGCGACTGCAATGTGCACTACAAGCAAATTTCTTCAACCATTTCTAGAGCAAAATAGCTTGATGGTAAACTGCTGCCTGACACACACTTGATGCAATATACGAAATGTGAGATCATATATATATATATATATATATAATATATATATATATATATATATATATATATATATATATATATATATATATACACGTGGGCTGTCCATAAAGTATCTGTCCTTTTTATTTTTTTAAAAAACTATATGGATTTCATTCATATGTTTTTACGTCAGGCAAGTTTGAACCCTCGTGCGCATGCGTGAGTTTTTCCACGCCTGTCGGTGAAGTCATTCGCCTGTGAGCACGCCTGGGAAGGAGTGGTCCCGCCTCCTCGTCGGGAATTCATTGTCTGGAAATGGCGGAATGAAAAGGACTTTTTTTCCATCAGATTTTTTTCAGAAGCTGTTAGAAACTGGCACCTGGAAACCATTAAAAAAATTTATCTGGCTTTCAGTGAAAATTTTGCGGGCTTCACAGAGAATAAGGACTGTTAACTGTCGCTTTAAGGACCCCTTTAAGGATGCTTGGCGCACCGTGCTCCGAGCTGCGACAACGCGGAACAAAACACCGTATCATTTCGAAACGGATGGCTCTGTGGATACGAGACGTCATGCGCTCTATCTCCGGTAATCACAAGAGCTGGACATCAGCCATTTTCCGGCAGATTTCACTTTTAACCAGAGATTTTGTCATGGAAAGCTGCGCGGAGGCTTCGCGCGTCACGACCGATTCGCTTGATGACATGTCTAGCTCTCCACAATTTCTCTGATACTTACTGGACTGTAAGCATTGAAAGCCGAGATAGGCATGTCCAAACTTGTCCTCTGACACGCCGAAACGGAGGCGTTCTTTGTCTCGCTCATCAAGCGAATTGGTCATGACGCGCGAAGCCTCTGCGAGGAGTTCCACGACAAAATCTCTCGTTAAAAGTGAAATCTGCCTAAAAATGGCTGATGTCCAGCTCTTGTGATTACCGGAGAAAGAGCACACGACGTCTCGTATCCACAGAGCCATCCGTTTAGAAATGATACGGTGTTTTGTGCCGCGTTGTCGCAACTCGGAGTGCGGTGCGCCAAGCATCCTTAAAGGGGTCCTTAAAGCGACAGTTAACAGTACTTATTCTCTGTGAAGCCCTCAAAATTTTCACTGAAAGCCAGATAAATTTTTTGAATGGTTTTCCAGGTGCCAGTTTCTAACAGCTTCTGAAAAAAATCTGATGGAAAAAGTCCTTTTCATTCCGCCATTTCCAGACAATGAAATTCCAACGAGGGGGCAGGACCACTCCTTCCCAAGGCGTGCTCACAGGCGAATGACGTCACCGACAGGCGTGGAAAAACTCATGCATGCGCACGAGGGTTCAAACTTGCCTGACGTAAAAACATATGAATGAAATCCATATAGTTTAAAAAAAATAAAATAAAAAGGACCGATACTTTACGGACAGCCCATATATATATATATATATATATATATATATATATATATATATATATATATAAAATCACACACCCTCAAGTTTCCCCTTAAGTGATGAAAGGGGAAACTGCTAGATAAACTTTTCCCATGGTGGTTGAGAATTTTTGCTCCCTGGTCCCTGTCCTCCTCTGATATCAAACACATTAGTAGGCTTGTAAATACCCATGTAGACACACATTACACTTGTCTGTTTGTTAAAAACATGTTTGTATGTATAAGTTGAGAAATAAAGGGAGCTTCTCCTTCCTGTTGCAAATACTGTAAAGGTGCAAATATTCGCGTGGGATTTATTATGCGAATTTCGCGAGTTAAACAAGGTCACCAAATTAAATACCGCTATTTTAATACATAACGTACATATACGTACATATTCATAATGTAAACACGAATATTAATACCGCTAAATACGAGGTCTGTTAGAAAACTATCCGACCTTTTTATTTTTTGCAAAAACTATATGGATTTGAATCATGTGCACTTGCATCAGCCAAGCTTGAACCATCGTGCGCATGCGTGAGTTTTTTCACGCCTGTCGGTTGCGAATGACGCAACCAACAAGCGTGAAAAAACTCACACGGACTATTTGTATATAAAAATGTATTTCCTAAAACAATACATTTTGGGTTTCAAATGAAATTTATGTAGCTTTTTACCCCTCGAAATCCTGAAAAAGCTTCTGCTTTCGGGGGGCTTTGCCCCCCTGAGCCCCCCCACAAGGGCGTTGCCCCTCGACCCCACTGGGGGCCCTGCAGCCCACTGGACCCCCAACTCAAGGATTGTAACATCCCCTTTCACATTCTATATACGGCCCTGATATATATATATACACACACACAAATTGTATGGTTTTTATCAAACCGAAAGATGTTCCCAAAACGCTAGAGGTCTGTGTATTAGAAACATGAGCCAGTTCGATCACTTTGATTAAGAATGCTTCACTATTTGTTAAAGGCCTAATTCTGACACATTCTACATCATGTCTAGGATTACATTGGGAACTTAGTTTGCTACATTGCTTTTTTTTTTTTTTTTTTTTTTTTGGTTTGAGGATTATGTTTTGTTTATTATGACAACTGACTGATCACAACTTACTCCTGCACAGGAGTTAAAGTTAGACATTCTTGAAGACATCAAATATAGATTTTATAACATTGAATCCGGATTTTTTTTTTTTTTCGGGAAAATATTACACATCACTGTAAATACTTTACTGAAGAGCAACTGAAGGATTATTCTTTGACAAATGGGATTTTCTCCATAACACACTTTAATAGTAGAAGTCTTCTTATGAAGTTTTCAAAAATTCAGGATTGCTTAAAAACAGTCCTCTGTTTTTAAGCAATCTTTTCTGGATCAATCAATCAATCAATCAATTTTTTTTTTATATAGGCGCCAAAATCACACAACAACAGTTGCCCCAAGGCGCTTTATATTGTAAGGCAAGGCCATACAATAATGATGTAAACCCCAACGGTCAAAACGACCCCCTGTGAGCAAGCACTTGGCTACAGTGGGAAGGAAAAACTCCCTTTTAACAGGAAGAAACCTCCAGCAGAACCAGGCTCAGGGAGGGGCAGTCTCTGCTGGGACTGGTTGGGGCTGAGGGAGAGAACCAGGAAAAGACATGCTGTGGAGGGGAGCAGAGATCGATCACTAATGATTAAATGCAGAGTGGTGCATACAGAGCAAAAAGAGAAAGAAACAGTGCATCATGGGAACCCCCCAGCAGTCTACGTCTATAGCAGCATAACTAAGGGATGGTTCAGGGTCACCTGATCCAGCCCTAACTATAAGCTTTAGCAAAAAGGAAAGTTTTAAGCCTAATCTTAAAAGTAGAGAGGGTGTCTGTCTCCCTGATCTGAATTGGGAGCTGGTTCCACAGGAGAGGAGCCTGAAAGCTGAAGGCTCTGCCTCCCATTCTACTCTTACAAACCCTAGGAACTACAAGTAAGCCTGCAGTCTGAGAGCGAAGCGCTCTATTGGGGTGATATGGTACTACGAGGTCCCTAAGATAAGATGGGACTGATTATTCAAAACCTTATAAGTAGAAGAAGAATTTTAAATTCTATTCTAGAATAACAGGAAGCCAATGAGATGAGGCCAATATGGGTGAGATATGCTCTCTCCTTCTAGTCCCAGTCAGACCTCTAGCTGCAGCATTTTTGAATTAACTGAAGGCTTTTTAGGGAACTTTAGGACAACCTGATAATAATGAATTACAATAGTCCAGCCTAGAGGAAATAAATGCATGAATTAGTTTTTCAGCATCACTCTGAGACAAGACCTTTCTGATTTTAGAGATATTGCGTAAATGCAAAAAAGCAGTCCTACATATTTGTTTAATATGCGCTTTGAATAACATATCCTGATCAAAATGACTCCAAGATTTCTCACAGTATTACTAGAGGTCAGGGTAATGCCATCCAGAGTAAGGATCTGGTTAGACACCATGTTTCTAAGATTGTGGGGCCAAGTACAATAACTTCAGTTTTATCTGAGTTTAAAAGCAGGGAAATTAGAGGTCATCCATGTCTTTATGTCTGTAAGACAATCCTGCAGTTTAGCTAATTGGTGTGTGTCCTCTGGCTTCATGGATAGATAAAGCTGGGTATCATCTGCGTAACAATGAAAATTTAAGCAATACCGTCTAATAATACTGCCTAAGGGAAGCATATATAAAGTGAATAAAATTGGTCCTAGCACAGAACCTTGTGGAACTCCATAATTAACTTTAGTCTGTGAAGAAGATTCCCCATTACATGAACAAATTGTAATCTATTAGACAAATATGATTCAAACCACCGCAGCGCAGTGCCTTTAATACCTCATGGCATGCTCTAATCTCTGTAATAAAATTTTATGGTCAACAGTATCAAAAGCAGCACTGAGGTCTAACAGAACAAGCACAGAGATGAGTCCACTGTCCGAGGCCATAAGAAGATCATTTGTAACCTTCACTAATGCTGTTTCTGTACTATGATGAATTCTAAAACCTGACTGAAAACTCTTCAAATAGACCATTCCTCTGCAGATGATCAGTTAGCTGTTTTACAACTACCCTTTCAAGAATTTTTGAGAGAAAAGGAAGGTTGGAGATTGGCCTATAATTAGCTAAGATAGCTGGGTCAAGTGATGGCTTTTTAAGTAATGGTTTAATTACTGCCACCTTAAAAGCCTGTGGTACATAGCCAACTAACAAAGATAGATTGATCATATTTAAGATCGAAGCATTAAATATGGTAGGGCTTCCTTGAGCAGCCTGGTAGGAATGGGGTCTAATAAAATGTTGATGGTTGGATTGAAGTAACTAATGAAAATAACTCAGACAGAACACGGAGAGGAAAGAGTCTAACCAAATACCGGCATCACTGAAAGCAGCCAAAGATAACGATACGTCTTTGGGATGGTTATGGAGTAATTTTTTCTCTAATAGTTAAAATTTTGTTAGCAAAGAAAGTCTGAACTCATTACTAGTTAAAGATAATGGAATACTCAGCTCAATAGAGCTCTGACTCTTTGTCAGCCTGGCTACAGTGCTGAAAAGAAACCTGGGTTGTTCTTATTTTCTTCAATTAGTGATGAGTAGAAAGATGTCCTAGCTTTACGGAGGGCTTTTTTATAGAGCAACAGACTCTTTTTCCAGGCTAAGTGAAGATTCTTCATAATTAGTGAGACGCCATTTCCTCTCCAACTTACGGGTATCTGCTTTAAGCTACGAGTTTGAGAGTTTACCATGGAGTCAGACACTTCTGATTTAAAGCTCTCTTTTTCAGAGGAGCTACAGCATCAAAGTTGTCTTCAAGAGGATGTAAAACTATTGACGAGATACT
Organism: Thalassophryne amazonica; assembly: GCF_902500255.1. Classification (NCBI taxonomy): domain Eukaryota; kingdom Metazoa; phylum Chordata; class Actinopteri; order Batrachoidiformes; family Batrachoididae; genus Thalassophryne; species Thalassophryne amazonica. The sequence continues at coordinate 30,790,525 of NC_047113.1, forward strand.
CTATCTCCCTTACAGAGTTTAGGTAGCTACTCTGCACTGTGTTGTTATATGGCATTAGAGAACATAAAGAAGGAATCATATCCTTAAACCTAGTTACAGCGCTTTCTGAAAGACTTCTAGTGTATGAAACTTATTCCCTACTGCTGGGTAGTCCATCAGAGTAAATGTAAATGTTATTAAAAAATGATCAGACAGAAGGGAGTTTTCAGGGAATACTGTTAAGTCTTCTATTTCCATACCATAAGTCAGAACAAGATCTAAGATATGATTAAAGTGGTGGGTGGACTCATTTACTTTTTGAGCAAAGCCAATAGAGTCTAATAATAGATTAAATGCAGTGTTGAGGCTGTCATTCTCAGCATCTGTGTGGATGTTAAAATCGCCCACTATAATTATCTTATCTGAGCTAAGCACTAAGTCAGACAAAAGGTCTGAAAATTCACAGAGAAACTCACAGTAACGACCAGGTGGACGATAGATAATAACAAATAAAACTGGTTTTTGGGACTTCCAATTTGGATGGACAAGACTAAGAGACAAGCTTTCAAATGAATTAAAGCTCTGTCTGGGTTTTTGATTAATTAATAAGCTGGAATGGAAGATTACTGCTAATCCACCGCCCCGGCCCGTGCTACGAGCATTCTGACAGTTAGTGTGACTCGGGGGTGTTGACTCATTTAAACTAACATATTCATCCTGCTGTAACCAGGTTTCTGTTAGGCAGAATAAATCAATATGTTGATCAATTATTATATCATTTACCAACAGGGACTTAGAAGAGAGAGACCTAATGTTTAATAGACCACATTTAACTGTTTTAGTCTGTGGTGCAGTTGAAGGTGCTATATTATTTTTTCTTTTTGAATTTTATGCTTAAATAGATTTTTGCTGGTTATTGGTAGTCTGGGAGCAGGCACCGTCTCTACGGGGATGGGGTAATGAGGGGATGGCAGGGGGAGAGAAGCTGCAGAGAGGTGTGTAAGACTACAACTCTGCTTCCTGGTCCCAACCCTGGATAGTCACGGTTTGGAGGATTTAAGAAAATTAGCCAGATTTCTAGAAATGAGAGCTGCTCCATCCAAAGTGGGATGGATGCCGTCTCTCCTAACAAGACCAGGTTTTCCCCAGAAGCTTTGCCAATTATCTATGAAGCCCACCTCATTTTTTGGACACCACTCAGACAGCCAGCAATTCAAGGAGAACATGCGGCTAAACATGTCACTCCCGGTCTGATGCCCCCTGGACGCCTCGCTGGAGAGGTGTTCCGGGCACGGCCCATCGGGAGGAGGCCTTGGAGAAGGCCCAGATCACGTTGGAGGGACTACGTCTCTCAGCTGGCTTGGGAATGCCTCGGGGTTCCCCCGGAGGAGCTGGGGGAGGGAGGTGTGTGTGGATCGGGACGGCTGGGCAGCTTTGCTTGAGTTGCTGCCCCCGCGACCCAAGCTAGGATGAGCGGAAGAAAATGGATGGATGGATGCTTAAAAACATATAACAAACATTTTTTCTGTTACTGCAATTACTGAGACTTGGTTGAGACACTTTTTTTTTTGCCGCAAATAGGATGAAGAAACGGGGAGGTGGTGTGGCACTTTATGTCCAAATTCTCAAAGTCAAATTATACAAAACTTGTCATTTTCTTTGGAAAATATTATGGAATGCATTGCAGTGGAAATTATATGTGAAAATTTTTGATTTTTCAATAATAAATGAGAGTTGTGTTTAAAGAGCTCCGGGGTCAAATTTAAATATTTTTTTTTGTGGATAAATTAACTGAAATGTACAACATGTTTAATAATAATAAGCTTTTATTTGTTTGTGGAAATGTTAATATTGATTTACTTAATCCTCATGGTCAGGCACATATAAAAGAATTTATAAACTCCGTGCTTTGTATGGGCTTGTTTCCAGTAATCACACTTCCAACAACTACAACCCCTGGCAAAAATTATGGAATCACCAGCCCCTGAGGATGTTCATTCAGTTGTTTAATTTTGTAGAAAAAAAAGCAGATCACAGACATGACACAAAACTAAAGTCATTTCAAATGGCAACTTTCTGGCTTTAAGAAACTATAAGAAATTAAGAAAAAAAGATTGTGGCAGTCAGTAACGGTTACTTTTTTAGACCAAGCAGAGGAAAAAAATATGGAATCACTCAATTCTGAGGAAAAAATTATGGAATCACCCTGTAAATTTTCATCCCCAAAACTAACACTGAAGAGAACATGTAAAATTTCCACAGTCATTGATGATATGGGGCTGCATGTAAGGTAAAGGCACTGGGGAGATGGCTGTCATTACATCATCAATAAATGCACAAGTTTACATTGATATTTTGGACAATTGAAAGGATGTTTGGGGATGTTTCAAGATGATAATGCATCTTGCCATAGAGCAAAAACTGCGAAAACATTCCTTGTAAAAAGACACATAGGGTCAATGTCATGGCATAGGGTCAGTGTCAACGAGTATTCCATATTTTTTTCCTCTGCTTGGTCTAAAAAAGTAACCGTTACTGACTGCCACAATCTTTTTTTCTTGATTTCTTATAGTGTTTCTTAAAGCCAGAAAGTTGCCATTTGAAATGACTTTAGTTTTGTGTCATGTCTGTGATCTGCTTTTTTTCTACAAAATTAAACAACTGAATGAACATCCTCCGAGGCCGGTGATTCCATAATTTTTGCCAGGGGTTGTAGCATAACTACAAATTCATCGACACTTATCGATAACATATTAACTAATGCTACTGTAGGGAACTTAACAAGTGGGTTGCTCATACTGACATCAGTGATCATTTGCCGATTTTCGTAGCTGACAATTCATTTGTTGATAAAAAGGAACAAAAAGAAACAGTAAATTTCAAAAGGAAAATAAGTGATGTTACTATTGAAAACCACAGAAGGGACTTATTGCATCATGATTGGTGTAATATTTATAGCAAAGATATTGATCAATCATATGAATTATTTGTTTCCATTATTTCTAGCTTTTATGAAAACATTGCCTGCATGTGCCTATAACTGGAAATATGAAAAAAAAGATAAACCTTTGGTTACAAAGGGACTCCAGAATGCATGTACGAGTAAAAAGAAAAAAAAAGTACAAACAGATTATAAAATTTAGAACAAAAGAAACTGAAAGAAAATATAAGACATATAAAAACAAACTAACAAACATTATGCAATTGTGTAAGAAAAAGTTTTATTGCAATTTATTGGAAAAAAAATAACACCAGCAGAAAAGGCTCCTGGAAGCTTTTAAATTAAATTATGAAAAAGAAAAAAGCTATTAAAAATTATCCATCGTATTTTCATACTGATTCTGACAAAACCATAAAAGAAAATAAAAGTATTGCTGATCATTTCCATGATTATTTTGTCAATGTAGGTAAAAACTTATCAAATTCGATTGTATCCTCAAAAATGTGCTTTTTGGACAACAGCAAAACAATTAATACAACCCTGGATTCAATGTATATTAATGAAACTGATGAAATGGAACTTATTGTCATAGTTTGCAAGTTAAAAGGGGAAAAAAATCAGTTGACAGATATGTTCTTGATAAAAAACATTATTGATTGTATTATTAAACCCTTGACTTACATTTGTAATTTGTGATTGATGACTGGGAAATTTCCTTCTAAATTGAAAATAGCTAAGGTGATGCCATTGTTCAAATCTGGTGATAAGCATGTTTTTTCAGGTATCTCATTGTTACCACAGTTTTCAAAAATTCTGGAAAAGACATTTGGAAATAGGTTGAATGATTTCTTAATTAAACAATGCATTCCTAGTGAACATCAGTATGTTTTTTGGAAAAATTGCAATACATTGCTTTGGTCGATTTTGTTGAACAGGTTACAAATTCAACAGAGAAGAAGAAATACACTGCAGGAGTTTTTTTTATTATTATTATTTGCAGAAAGCATTTGATACCATACACCACACCTTACTATTGAATAAATTACAGAAGTACGGTATTAGAGGACTGGCCCTTGATTGGTTAACTAGTTATTTAGAAGGCAGGTACCAGTTTGTTCATTTTGGGGGGATAAACTCTGAGGATTTCATGTGGGGTGTCCCAAAGTTCAGTCCTTTGGGCTGTTACTGTTTTTATTGTACATTAATGATATTGGCTGGGTTTCCAAGTTTGTGAGATGTATTTTGTTTGCTGATGACACGACTGTGTTTGGTAGTGGGGATCATTTGGGACAGCTCCTGGACATGATGGAGAGGGAACTACAAAAATGTAAACACTGGTTTGATTTAAATAAGTTATTGCTTCATTTGGGTAAAACTAAGTGTATTATATTTGGAAATAAGCCTAGGAACTTAAGTAGAAATTTATTGTTGAATGATGTTGAAATTGAAATGGTAACTGAACTTAAGTTTCTTGGTATTTTAATCAATGACAAACTAAGTTGGAAAACTCATATAAATTATCTTAAATCTAAAAGCTCAAAAGTCATTGCAATTTTGTACAAAGTACAATACTTCCTCCTGCAGCAATAGTTGGTTATGTTGTATCGTTCTTTGCTTGTTCCATATATGACTTACTGCATTGAGATATGGGGAAATACATATAAAACAAATATAAATCCAATATTTCTCTTACAAAACAAAGCTATAAGAGTTATAAGTTTAAAAAAACCAACATATCGGGAGCCAACAAATCCATTGTTTGCTTGTTTGCACATTTTGAAATATTGGGACTTGGTTGATTATTTTACAATACAGTTCATGTACAAAGTTAAAAATGAACTCTTACCGCAACATGTCCAGGAGTTGTTTAAAATGAGGGAGTCCTGTTATCATCTGAGAGGAATATCACTATTTGACTGCTTAAAGTATCGTTCTACTGTAGAAAGTCATTGTATATCTGTTAAAGGGGTTAAAATCTGGAATGACTGCCCTGATAGTATTAAATTATCTGGTAATTTGGCTGGCCTGAAAAGATCTTATAAAAATAACAAAATTGCTTATTATAGTACAATAAATTAGGGGAACTGTTTTTGTTTCTGTTCTTCTGCTTAATCTGTGTGTCATACTGCTGATTGTTCTGCATTGTTTGGATGTTTTGGTTTATTGATTAACCTACAAAACTTTTTGCTCATCTTCTTGTCCTTTACTTTTTTGTAGTTGGTGTTATGAGTGCATATATATGTGTATATGCAACTCGTGATAGGTGTGGGCGTTTATAAGCCTTTGCTTCAGTCCACACCATTTTGGCTGCACACAACTTGGAAATTATTATTATTATTATTATTATATTATTTTTGAGGTATTGTTTGCTTTTGTTTGTCTTTGTTTGGTTTTGTGAGAGATTTCTTGCTAAGTTTTTTGTGTGTGCCAAATAAAAATTCAAATTAAAAAAAAAAAATTCAAATACAGGTAGCTGCATCACAGTATCAAGTCTATGCAATAAACAACACATTTCCAATATGTGAATGAATAAGCTAACTGACGTCCACAGAGAAGATTCACAAAATATATCTTACCTCTTCAGAAGTCAACCTCCTGTCAGGAACAGTGTTTGCATTGCTTCTAGGGACTACAATTTTAGACGTTTTGCACACGATTCCTGCTTCATGCGCACTTTATGTGCAAATCAACCAAATTTGCACTATGTGTGAAGAGGCCCTTAGGTACAGCCCTTCAAAATCTCAAGTGACCGGAGAATTCAACTGGCTATGCTATAACAGCCACCTGTCATTCTTTACAAATGGCAAACTAATATCACAACAAAATTGAATCAGTAAACCAGAGAAACCAATTTCCAGGTTACTACATCCAATTAAAAAAAAAACATTATGCTTGATATGTTTCAAAAACAGACCCAGTGCAATCAAACCACAAATGGAAAAAAAAAGTGGTCTTACCTCTGCACTTGCTCTCAACCTGTCGGGGACCACCAGAGTGTTTGCATTGCTTCCAGGAACTAAAGTTGATCCAGTACTCATCCTGGGTCCAACTAACATGTAACGCTTCTCTCCAGATCTGTACTGGATGCTGTTGCACAGAGTTCCATCATAATTTGCTTCTTGCAAATACTTGGAGGAATAGTCTGTGGTTTTGGAGCACTGCATGGCAATCAGCACGATGATACTGATGAGGAAAAGTGTGGAAACTGAGCCCAAAGTGATCATGAGATAAAAAGTCACATTATTGTCCTCTTCATCTGTTGCTGAACTTTTAACATCAGAAGCTGCAAAAGCCTCTTTGGGCTCCACAAGTTTGGCAGTCACAGTAGCTGTTGCTGAGAGTGAAACGTTCCCATTGTCTTTGACCAGTATGACCAGTTTATGCTCAGCCTCGTCTGTCTCTGTGAATGAGCGAAGTGTTCTGATCTGTCCTGTATAGCGGTCCAAAGCGAACAGACTGTGGTCAGTAAGCTCCTGCAGTGAAAACAGTAACCAGCCATTATATCCTATATCAGCATCATAGGCTCTGACTTTAGTCACCAAGTGACCTGCGTTCACATTTCGGGGAATCTCCTCCACACCTTCAGCAGAACCGTTAGCACTGACTGGATACAGGATGATTGGAGGGTTGTCATTCTGATCCACAATGAACACGTTCACTGTCATGTTGCTGCTCAGTGATGGAGTTCCACAATCTGTGGCCACAACTTGGAACTGGAAACTTTTCAGGGTTTCAAAGTCAAATGATTTTAATGCCAAAATATCACCATTTTCAGAATTTATGCTCAAAAAAGCATCTCTAAAAATGTGATAAGAAATATGCGCATTTTCATTCTCATCTCGATCAACAGCTTTAACTGAGAACACAGATGCCCCTGGGTCATTATTCTCAGTGACATAGAAAGTATATGGACTCAGGGAAAATTCTGGACTGTTATCATTAACATCAGATACCAAAACACTTATTGTCTTCTCAGAGGATAACGACTGCTGACTAGCATCTTTAGCAAATATTGTTATTTCATATCTGGACTGTGTCTCTCTGTCCAGAGGTGCTTTAGTCACTAATGAATACATTTTTTCTTGTGAGGAGGGTGATAAAATAAAAGGAACGTCCTCTCTGATACTGCAAATAACTTTTCCATTTAGACCTGAATCTAAATCATTTACACTGATCAGAGCTACTGTAGTTCCAGGTCTGGAATTTTCAGGTATGGAACTGGAAAATGAAGTAACGTCAATTTCAGGTGGATTATCATTGACATCAACTATCTTAATAAGTACACTTTTTTCTGTTGTAAGTGGAGCCAAACCTTTATCTGATGCTTGAATTTCAAGCTCATATTTATCTTTCTCCTCATAATTCACAGGGCCCTTCACAGTTATCTCACCTGTTGATGGATTTATATCAAAAAATTTAAAAATGTTTTGATGAACACTGTCACTAAATGAATAAACCACATCTCCGTTTGGTCCTTCATCTAAGTCCGTTGCATTCACCTGGATAACTGTTGTTCCTATAAGAGCGTTTTCCTCAAGCATCACAGTATAATCGCCTTTAGAGAAAAGTGGCGGGTTGTCATTAACGTCTAAAACATCGATTATAATGTTTATGTTGCCAGATTTCGGAGGTTTTCCTCCGTCCAGCGCCGTCAGCACTAATGAGTGACGTCCTGCAGTCTCTCTATCTAAAGCTTTTTGAACAACTAATATAGGTATTTTACCATCCTCTCCTTTATCCTTGACTTCCAGACGAAATTGCTCGTTGTTGCTGAGTTTATATTGCTGCACGGAGAAATGACCGCTGTCTGGATCGTGTGCAGGTTTAAGCTGAAAACGCGCTCCGGGTAACGTAGATTCTGATATTTCAAAGCGACGCTCTTTTTCTGGGAAACTGGGAGAATGATCGTTTATATCAGTCACCTCCACAACCACATGGTGGACCTCCAGTGGATTTTCCAGCACGATTTTTAGATTGATCAGACACGCAGAGCTCTGTGCGCACACCTCCTCTCTGTCAGTCTTCCTGTTCACATATAGGATGCCGTCGTTCTGATTCACGCTGAAAAGATGATCCGCATGACTGGAAGCGATCCGGTATTTCCTCTCTTTCAGGGTGCTTTTATCTAATCCCAAATCCTTTGCGACATTTCCAACCGCAGTTCCATCATTAACTTCCTCGGAGATGGAATATCTGATTTGCGCGGAGGAGACGCTCCACAAGAGCGCAGCAAGCGCGTAACCAAACCAGCGACGTCTCGCCTGTCGTCTCTGCCGTTTTCTTTGTTCCATGATCCAAATCTAAAAAAACAGAAATCCTTAAATACCACAGCAGCTGTGTTGTGAAGACCGATCCCAGGACTTCACTGTGTCCAAATATCCATTTCTCTCGGATAATTACTCAGATTTGTGAAATGCTGCGTAAAAAAAAGCAGGGCGAGCCTGAACCGATTCATTCGACATCACCGTGCGTGAGAATGCCGTTCAAGGGCGGAACCAAAATTCAATGACGACAAGTTTGTGGAATGAAGATACTGTATGTGTACTGACACCATGCGATGCTAGTCCTTACTGCAAGAACAGATCAGAAAGTTTGGAAATTATAAATCGCATTCTGTTATAAACTGTGAGGAGACGTTGCTAAATGTGTGGATTACGTCCCTTTGAGAGAACGTGAGCAACTACAGCTTTTCTCAAACAGCAATAAAAAAGAAAGTACAGAAATTGTTTTGAATTAAGTGTTTTGCGTCAGAAATGTAGAACAGACGCTTAAGAACCATGGACAGCGCTTGCCATTCACAGCAATTCAGATTTTCAGCATTTGGTGACAGCAGTATTATTTATTTTCATTTTTTTCTTTTTTTTAAAAATCATGCATCAGTTTTTCAAAACGACTTGAAAGGGTATTGTTTCATAACACTCTAAAAAATGAACCGCTGTCTCAGTGAGAAAAAGTGATAGGTGGAGGTGATGTCCTTGAGACCAGAGGATCCTCAGTTCAAATCCCAGTCTGACTGGAAAATTACTAAGGGCCCTTGGGCAAGTTCCTTAATCTCCCAGTGTGTAGTGAACACCTTGTATGGCAGCACCCTGACATCGCGGTGAATGTGAGGCATTATTATAAAGCGTGTTAAGCTTCTGATGCAGATGGAAATGCACTATATAAACGCAGTCCATTTGATGTCACAAATTGTATAGATTTTTTAAAACTTATTTCAACATAACTAGAGAAGTCTTGTGGCATGAACTTAGTTGAAAGTTGAAATAACTTTTAAAAAAGCTATGCAAATTGTTCCATCAATTTTTCTCATTGAGACAGCAGTTCTTTTTTAGTGTGTATACTCTCATACAAAAATGTCCTTCGTAGTATTTTTAAATTGGTCTAACAATTAGAAGGAGTTTGAAATTCTTTTTTTTTTTTACAAATTAAGTGTGTGTGTGTGTGTCTGTGTGTGTGTGAGTGAGAGAGTGTGAGAGAGAGATGTGTGTATTTCCAATTTTATTTGTCTATTTAATTTTTATTGAAGTGTTTTGATTGCTTGGCATATTGTTTATTTTTGAAGTACTTTGTATGTATTGGTTGAAAGTAGTATATATTATTTTTATTATTATTATCATCATAGTTGTTTCACAGGGACAAACAACTGCAAGAATAAACCACCATGTAAAACAGTCAAATATTGAATAAATTAAAAGATTTGCATGATTACTGAAATTGTAAAACTTCAAAACTGAATTTGAAAATGTTCAGGACAAAGACTTCTTTGCTAGTCACAGTTTGTCCATCAGAAACACTATGTTCGAGCACAATGGTGTCCATAAGTGCACGTGGCACCAGGACACCCTGAGCTGGAGGTCGATGATCGACTTTGTAGTTGTATCACCTGACCTTCGGCCACGTGTCTTGGACACTCGAGTGAAGAGAGGGGCTGAGCTGTCGACCGATCACCACCTGGTGGTGAGTTGGATCTGCTGGGAAGGGAGGAGGCTGGTCAGACCTGGCAGGCCCAAACGTATCGTGGGGGTCTGCTGGGAACGACTGGCGGAACCCTCTGTCAGCGAGGTCTTCAACTCCCACCTCCAGGAGAGCTTCTCCCAGATCCCGGGGGAGGTTGGAGACATGGAGTCTGAGTGGACCATGTTCTCCACCTCCATTGTCGATGTGGCTGCTCGTAGCTGTGGTCGCGGGGTCTCTGGTGCCTGTCGCCGCGGCGATCCCCAGGCCCGGTGGTGGACGCCGGAAGTGGGGGATGCTGTCAAGCTGAGGAAGGAGTCCTACTTGTCCTTGTTGGTGGGTGGGACCCCGGAGGCAGCTGACAGGTAGCGGCAGGCCAAGCGTGCAGCAGCCCGTGTGGTCACAGAGGCAAAAACTCGGGTATGGGAGGAGTTCGGGGAGACCACGAAGGAGGACTATCGGTCGGCCCCGAAGAAATTCTGGCAAACCGTCCGATGCATCAGGAGGCGGAAGCAGCTCTCCATCAGCACTGTCTACGGTGCGGGTGGGGAGCTGTTGACCCTGACTGGGGATGTTGTCGGGCGGTGGAAGGAATACTTCGAGGATCTCCTCAATCCCATCGTCACGTCTTCCGAAGAGGAAGCAGAGACTGGGGACTCAGAGGCGGACTCATCCATTACCCAGGCCGAAGTCACCGAGGTGGTTAGAAAGCTCCTCGGTGGCAAGGCTCCTGGGGTGGATGAAATCCGTCCTGAGTACCTTAAGTCTCTGGATGTTGTGGGACTGTCTTGGCTGACACGCCTCTGCAACATCACGTGACAGTCTGGGACAGTGCCTCTGGATTGGCAGACCGGGGTGGTGGTCCCTCTATTTAAGAAGGGGGACCGGAGGGTGTGTTTCAACTACAGGGGGATTACACTCTTCAGCCTCCCCGGTAAGGTCTATTCCAGAGTACTGGAGAGGAGAATTCGACCGATGGTCGAACCTCGGATTCAGGAGGAGCAGTGTGGTTTTCGTCCTGGTCACGGCACACTGGACCAGCTCTACATGCTCCATCGGGTGCTCGAGGGTTCATGGGAATTCGCCCAACCAGTCCACATGTGCTTTGTGGATCTGGAGAAGGCGTTCGACCGTGTCCATCGGGGCACCCTGTGGGGTTGCTCTGGGAGTACGGGGTCTGGGGTCCTTTGCTAAGGGTTATCTGGTCCCTGTACGACCGCAGCAGGAGCTTGGTTCACATTGCCGGTGGTAAGTCAGACCTGTTTCTAGTGCACGTTGGCCTCCGTCAGGGCTCCCCTTTGTCACATTTCTGTTCATTATTTTTATGGACAGAAGTTCTAGGTGCAGCCAGGGTGTAGAGGGGGTCTGGTTGGGGAACCACAGAATCTCGTCTCTGCTGTTTGCGGACAATGTGGTTCTGTTGGCTTCATCAAATCAGGACCTTCAGCGTGCACTGGGGCGGTTTGCAGCCGAGTGTGAAGCATCCAGGATGAAAGTCAGCACCTCCAAATCCAAGGCCATGGTTCTCGATAGGAAAAAGGTGCCTTGCCCTCTACAGGTCGGTAGAGTGTCCTTGCCTCAAGTGGAGGAGTTAAAGTATCTCGGGGTCTTGTTCACGAGTGAGGGACGGATGGAGCGTGAGATCGATAGATGGATCGGTGCAGCATCTGCAGTGATGCGGTTGCTGTATCGGACCGTCGTGGTGAAGAGAGAGCTGAGTAGGGGGGCAAAGCTCTCGATTTACCGATCGATCTACGTTCCGATCCTCACCTATGGTCATGAGATTTGGCTCATTACTGAAAGAACGAGATCGCGAGTACAAGTGGCCGAGATGAGTTTCCTCAGCAGGGTGACTGGGCGCTCCCTTAGAGATAGGGTGAGGAGCTCAGTCACTCGGGAGGCGCTCGGAGTCGAGTCACTGCTCCTCCATGTCGAAAGGAGCCAGTTGAGGTGGCTCGGGCATCTTTTCCGGATGCCCCCTGGATGCCTCGCTGGAGATGTGTTCCAGGCACGTCCCATCGGGAGGAGGCCCCGGGGAAGACCCAGGACACGCTGGAGGGATGGTGGTCCCTCCATCGTCTCTCGGCTGGCTTGAGAATGCCTTGGGGTTCCCCCGGAGGAGCTGGGGGAGGTGTGCGTGGATTGGGAGGTCTGGGCGGCTTTGCTGGAGCTGCTGCCCCTGCGACCCGACTCCGGATAAAGCAGTAGAAAATGGATGGATGGATGGATGGATCAGGACAAAGATTAATGACAAACTAGAGATATTATCCCAAAGCACAACCTGTCACATTGTGTGGTGGCCTCTCGCTCACTTTTGGACTCACTGTTGATTTGGGTAGCAACACTGAGCCAAAATTGGCATTATCAATACGTATGCGCCATGTCCGTGTCAAATCTTCAGGTCAAAGTTCAGACATCCCCACTTTTTAGTAAACAAAGCATAGAACCTATGTTTGAGATCCATTCATCGTTCGCCCTTAAAGTTAAATTAGCAGCTTTTAAGCAGTGTTAAAGCAGCATGCCAGGTCCACACTGTTCTGTGGATGTTTCCAGTGGGATTCATAAGTGGACAAAGCAAATTTGATCATAGTAGGAGTGGAAACTGCACATCGCATTTGGGCTGCAACTTTTCCAATGGAATTATAAGATCCCAAATGACGTTCTGAGTGGCCTAAATTAGTAAGCTATAATTATTATTTTTACTTTTGTCTGTTATATATCCAAATAAACCCAGACAAGTATTTGATCATGTCTATATTATGGTATATAACTGCATCTGATGATTCATAATGTGAAATACAGTACACTGCTTACCATTTATACATGGTATATAATACTGGTTTACAGAATACAGACTTAATTAAAAAAAACCTACAAATGGACAAGTCTCAGTCTGTATATCCTGTTTTTTGCTCATCTTTCTATGTGAGATACTTGTTAATTTCTACATACAGGGAGAAAATTTGCTTGTTGCTGAAGTCTCATTTTTCGCAAACATCTGACAGTTGTAATGAATCAGAAATTGTCAACTTCAACCATCAGTAAAGACTTATAGTCTTTCTTATTATCCTCCCAGTCATCTTTTTTTATTTCATACTACAGGGGCATTTTGTCATGTTAATCCATTAGACCAGGGGTCACCAACCCTGTTCCTGGAGGGCACCTATCCTGCATGTTTTCCAAGTCTACTCAAGTCACACCTGGTTTTTTAAAAGTGGTGTTTTCCAGCTCTTGATTGGCTGAGCACACTTGATAGAATTAGTTTCCTTGGAGTATAGAACAGGGCGAGTTAGAAAACAAGCAGGGCAGGTGCCCTCCAGAGACAGGGTTGGTGACCCCTGCATTAGACAGACCACAAGTTATTTCTTCTGCTTCCCACTTATTTTGTAGCCTTGTTTTTTTTTTTGTTTGTTTGTTTGCAAAAATCTTTAAAAATATCAACTTTCTAGCACTCAAAATATTAAATATTTATATTTCTGTTGGTGCTTATCATGTGTTTTGGGTAGTCGTGAACTTTGACCTGACCCAGCATGCGTTGTGTGGACTGAGCTGTTGAATTTGTTTATTCCAAGATTTAAAAAAAAAAAAATCCTTCTACATTATGGTATAAGATTAAAGATGAGTATTCAATTGTGTTTCTTGTCAATTTTTTAAAGGTTACTTCTGATGTGGAAGAATTATGTTGACTTGTTCCTGAAATATAATAAGGGGCGATTTCATCAAGTAAAATGTGAATAAAATATGGACTTCTGAACATTTCAACAAAACATTTAATTGGAACAAAAATAAATCATGGGTTTATGACTAAATTAATTCCAGAATATGTTATCTGGCACCAAAAATTACCAAGAAGCACGGGATGATTTAACTGAGGTCAAAGGTCAAAACAAGCAATTTTTGGGGATAATTTTCAGGGAAGACAAGTAGCAAATTGAGGTTTGCTGTCACTTAATTCAGTGTAGAATCTGCAATTCAAGTGCATGTAATAAATCTTAAAAGTGGCTGTTTTATTTTATTTTATATGTTTTAATTGTATTTTTATTTTATTTATTGATGTTTATTTTTATTATTATTAATTAATTGATTTGCTGTAGTTTTTTTTATTGTTTTGGCTGTTAATTTCATAACATTTCCATTGCATCCTACAGAAATCTATATCTTCAAAGTTATGGTACAATAAATTTAAGGCCAGATAACCAACTATCCCTAAGATGTGCCACGAGATCAATGGATTCACAGATTGCATGGTGAAGGGACATGTGGAATAGTGCACAATGTATTTGTTGGTTTATTTCTTTCTTTTAATATGTTGTTTGGTTGGGTGAGTATGTAACTCAAGGAATTTATATTACATCATTTAAGAGGATATAACTAGGTTACATTAGGGGTTAAGAAATTAGCTCTTTTTTAATGCCACATGTACCAAATGTTAGCCTGAGAACTAAACAAATCTGAAGCTTCATATTAAAATTTGCCCTGTCAGAAGAGTCTGGCTCAGGAGTGGGCACGAAAAAACTAAGATGATGTAGATTTCCTGTGTTACTATTCACCTCAGCAGGTCATTTCACAGACAATCTTGATTTTTGTTGAGCTGAGGAGCTCATCAGGTAAACCACTTTCTGAGTGATTGCTAACAAGGAGGAAAGCATGCACGTCTTGGCCTTTTATGGCACACAATTGGCAATCCCCAGCAGTGCTCTGATTGGCCAGAATTCAGCCAGGCCAATCACAACCATTGATCTGATATGGATTGGGCTGTGTTTGATGAAATATAGTTTGGTCCATAAATACATACTCTAAGAAATAAAATGTTGAATTTAATTGATAAAGTTAAGGTAACTTTTTCCACATAACATTGTCAGTTGAGTGCAAAACAATATTGTTGTTGAAATTAATTAAATCAAATGAAACCTTATTACTTAAATACCTAAAATTAACAATTGCAAGTATATTGAAACCCCTGTGTAAATAAAAACCCCTGTGTTTAATTTCTTAGAGTGCAGCTTAACTCTGAAATATATAGTGAAATGACCGTTTCTTTAGTTAAAATTCAGAAGTTACACTATTTTATTTTCAATTGCTGACAAAAAAAAACCTTCTGTTACTACTTTTACATTACAGAATTTTTAAAATAATTAGTTCATAAATATTTTCAGAAATCATATTACATTTAGGCCTAAATGCACATTTTCAAAAATGTATTAAATTAGTTTCCACAGTCCAAAAGAATGCCGTTCAACATGTCCCGAAGTACCTCTGTGATGGTCTTCAAGTTGTTTTATCACTTTGTGCATCGCTCAGTGTACATCATTTCTCTGCTCTGACGAGCATTATATTTATTTGCATCCAGTGGCATTTTAGTCTGCGGCTCTTAGGGACAGCCTTTTAAAATCCCAAGTGATCCTAGAATTCAACTTGCTGTGCTATAACAGCCACCTGTTATTGTTGACAAATGGCAAACTGATATCACAACAAAAATGAATCAGAAAACCAGAAAAGCCAGGTTACCATATCCAATTTCAAAAACATTATGCTTGATATGTTTCAAAAACAGACCCAGTGCAATCACACCACAGATGGAAATAAAAGTGGTCTTACCTCTGCACTTGCTCTCAACCTATCAGGAACCACCAGAGTGTTTGCATTGCTTCCAGGAACTATAGTTGATCCGATACTCATCCTGGGTCCAACTAACATGTAACGCTTCTCTCCAGATCTGTACTGGATGCTGTTGCACAAAGTTCCATCATAATTTGCTTCTTGCAAATACTTGGAGGAGTAGTCTGTGGTTTTGGAGCACTGCATGGCAATCAGCACGATGATACTGATGAGGAAAAGTGTGGAAACTGAGCCCAAAGTGATCACGAGATAAAAGTCACATTATTGTCCTCTTCATCTTTTGCTGAACCTTTAACATCAGAAGTTGCAAAAGCCTCTTTGGGCTCGACAAGTTTGACAGTCACAGTAGCTGTTGCTGAGAGTGAAACGTTCCCATTGTCTTTGACCAGTATAACCAGTTTATGCTCAGCCTCATCTGTCTCTGTGAATGAGCGAAGTGTTCTGATCTGTCCTGTATAGCGGTCCAAAGCAAACAGACTGTGGTCAGTAAGCTCCTGCAGTGAAAACAGTAACCAGCCATTATATCCTATATCAGCGTCATAGGCTCTGACTTTAGTCACCAAGTGACCTGCGTTCACATTTCGGGGAATCTCCTCCACACCTTCAGCAGAACCGTTACCACTGACTGGATACAGGATGACTGGGGGGTTGTCGTTCTGATCCAGAATGAACATGTTCACTGTCACGTTGCTGCTCAGTGATGGAGTTCCACAATCTGTGGCCACAACTTGGAACTGGAAACTTTTCAGGGTCTCAAAGTCAAAACTTTTTAGTGCTGAAATGTGTCCGTTATCAGAGTTTATGCTTAAAAATGATGACAGTTTCTCATCTCCAGTTGAGTCTCTCAAAATACTGTACATTATGATTGCATTGTCACCATCATCACAATCAGTGGCTTTGACTGAAAACATAGATACCCCGGGCACGTTATTTTCACTGACATAAAACATGTAGCGGCTTAATAAAAACTCTGGACTGTTATCATTTACATCTGATAATACAACTTTTATAGTCTTTTCAGTTGAAAATGCAGGCTCACCTGCGTCTTTGGCAGTGATTGTGATATCATACTGAGAAATAATTTCTCTGTCCAAGTGAGACTTGGTAATGACTGTGTACATGTTCTCTTGTATTGATGGAAGTAACGCAAATGGAACATCTTGTTTAATTGAGCAAATTACTTTAGCATTAATGCCAGAGTCTAAATCACTGACACTAATCAGGGCCACTGTAGTTCCCAATTTGCAGTCCTCTTGGATTAATCTTGAAAATGACGTCACCTCTATTTCTGGGGCGTTATCATTAACGTCACTGACAGTTATCGTCACACTTTTTCCAGCTGTTAAAGGAACAGGTCCTTTATCAGAGGCCTGTATGTCAATTTCATAACTTTTGCTTTTCTCAAAATCTATCAGACCTGTGACTTGAATTTCACCCGTTTGCCGGTCTATGCTGAAGAGATCCAGTAATTTCAAATCAACCTCGTTACCAAACGAATAGATTATTTCACCGTTTGCACCCTGATCCAAATCAGTTGCAATTACTTGAATCACTACAGTTCCGATCTGAACATTTTCCTGCACTGTGGCGGTATAAGATTCTTTGGTGAACACAGGAGAGTTGTCATTAACATCGATGACGTCTACTATTATTTCTGTAGCGCCAGATTTTGCCGGTTTTCCTCCATCAACGGCTGTTAGATGAAGTCTGTATTTACCGGAAACTTCTCTGTCCAACTGTTTCTGTAGTACTAAAAACGGCACTTTGCGGTCTTCACCTCTATCTTTGACTTCTACTCTAAAATGTTCATTCTGGCTGAGTTTATACTGCTGAATGGAGTAGTGGCTTACGTCAGGGTCGCGCGCAGGCGGCAGCTGAAATCTCGCTCCCGGGAGAGCCGACTCAGAAATCTCGAGCTTTTTCTCCTTTTCTTGGAAAACAGGCGAATGATCATTTATATCAAGTATTTCCACCGACACGTAATGAATCTCCAACGGGTTCTCCAATAGGGTTTTCAGATTAATCAAGCACGGAATGCTCCGTGCGCACACCTCCTCTCTGTCTATTCTTCTACTCACGTACAGGATGCCATCATTTTGATTCAGCGCAAACAGCGGCTCAGTCGAGCCTGCAACAATGCGATACCCTCTGTCTCTGAGCGTGATCCGATCCAGTCCCAAATCCTTTGCAATATTCCCAACAACAGTTCCATTTTGAACTTCCTCAAATATCGAATATCGGATTTGTGCAGAAGCTCCAATCCACAAAAGGCTGAACGCGACAGCAGCCCAGTGCTGTCGATCCGTCCGTGCACAGCGTCCTCTTTGTTCCATGATTTGTCGTTAACAACGAACAGCCTCTTAAATACGTCGTATCATCGCGTACGGTCCGTGCGCCGTGCTCCAGAACGACACATGTGCGTTCTAAATGTCTGCAGAATGCAGAATGATGAAATTATGTGAAGTCAATACACCCCAAATACGACTAAATGGCTCGTCTGAAAATAATACAATGGTTTTGTCAAAGAAAAGCACGTGACATAAAATGGTGCCAAATGCACAAGCGCCGAGCCACAGTGACACCAAGTGTTAGAATTTAAACATACAGAAAATACTCCTTTCTTTACAGACAACTTACAAACTAAAAAAAAGCTGAAACAAAATCGTTCTATCTCTACATCCGTCTCTTATTATTATTATTATTATTATTATTATTATTACTACTACTACTACTACTACAACTACTAGTATTCTTAATAATAAATTATACTCTTCAAATTCACAGTGAAAAATCTTTACAACATGGTATAAATGAAATTAAAATCTTAAAGCCTAAGTATTTGAATGCATAAATATAGACGTTGTTATGGCAACCACGTAAAGAAAAGGTCTGATATGTCCAACAAATGGGAAATATGCGGCAAACGAGCCAACAAACGGGAAATGTTCGGAGACCCAGAGGTTTAAACAAATTGCGTTTGAGGATGGAGAATAAATCGATGGGGAAGAAGAGTCGCTTTAACGTCCTATTTTTGGAAGAACATGATTTATTTTCCTTTCAGTTGCAGATTGTCTCAGTTGTTATGAACGTACACTCTAAGAAATAAAATGTTGAATTTAATTGATAAAGTTAAGGTAACTTTTTCCACATAACTTTGTCAATTAAGTGCAACACAATATTGGGATTTAAGTAATAATGTTTCATTTGATTTAATTAATGTCAGTGACAATGTTGTTTTGCACTTAATTAACAATGTTTGTGTGGAAAAAGTTACCTTAACTTTATCAATTAAATTCAACATTTTATGCCTAAGAGTGTATGTTTCATTTCGAAGAGTGATAGGCAGTTTGTTGTAACGGCGCTGTATTAAGAGTGGTTCTTAAAAAGTGGCGTTACATCTTCTTTTTGTCTCCTCTGAAGGGTGATCAATACAGTTTTTAAACGATCCAAGCTGAGCTAACTTGTGATAACTTATGAAGTGATTATTTTATGGACTTTTCACTTGTTTCCGCTTTGACAGAGAATTTTTTTTTCCTTCATTGCGTGTTTAATACATTAAAACGTTTTTTGTTTTTTTAGGTAATGATGATCAGGATGTGAAGTATGAGAATCGCTTTGGGCGCTGTCCATGGTGCTGAACGCTCACTCTGAGTGATCATTACAGCTGACAATTTTGTGTCAAATTTCAACCCAGTATCTAGTTGGAAAACCTGAATATTATACTTTTTTCATGCACGTGCAGACATTATTACATATAGTTTTAAGAGATAACTGTTGATTTTTTTAAAACTAAATTTAAAAGTAGAAGATTTAAATATGCTGAATGAATCTTTTTAGGGATCTGATCAAAAAGGCACATCCTTCGTGCCTGTGTGTCATAAAACCTCACCATCCATGTTCAAAACGTATGGCACTGTGTCATCCGTTAATTAATCTTAATTAAATATTCATCCACCAAATATAACATAAAATTAAGCCCAGGAATTTAAGTAGAAATTTATTATTAAAGGATGCTGAAAATTGAAATTGTAACTGAAACTAAATTTCTTGGAGTTTTTATTGATGACAGAATCAGCTGGAAGGCTCATATTAATTATATCAAATCTAAAATCTCAAAAGCCATCGCAATCCTCTATAAAGCACAAGACTTCCTCTCCCAACGTTCGTTAGTTATGTTATATAATTCATTACTTGTCCCATATATGACCTATTGCATTGAGGTTTGGGGAAACACATATAGAACAAATGCAAATCCACTATTTTTTACTACAAAAGAGAGCTCTAAGAGTTATCAGTAATAAACCATAATGTAAGCCAACAAACCCACGATTTGTCTGTTTACATATTTTGAAATTTTTGGACTTAGTTATATCATGATACAAATCATGCATTAACTTAAATATAAAGTTTTGCCTCAACATGTCCAGGAACTGCTCAAAATGAGGGAGTCCAGCTGTAATTTGAGAGGAACATTGGTGTTTAATAGGTTAAGGACTCGTACTACTGTAAAACGTCATTGTGTTTCTGTAAAAGGTCTAAACATTTGGAATAACTGTTCTGATAGCCGTAAATTATCTGATACTTTAGCTGGCTTGTAAGACTTTATAAAAATAATATAATTACTTGTTATAGCATGAAGAGTTACGTTAACTGAATTTGTTACTGGTTTATTTTATTGCGCACTGTTTGGTTATATGTTGAGACATTTGGTTCACTGATTAATCTTTATTGTCTGTGCTTGTTTCTTTCTTGTTTTGTTTTTTTTCCTTTTGGTACTTGTTGTTATGAGTATATATATATATATATATATATATATATATATATATATATATATATATATATATATATATATATATATATATAAAGCAGAAGATTTCAATTTGGTGAATTAATCTTTTTAGGGATCTGATCAAAATGCACATCCTTCGTGCCCTGTGTGTCATACAAACCTCACCATACATGTTCAAAACGTAGGGCATTGTGTCATCTGTTAATTAATCTTCATTAATTACTCATCCACCAAATATAACATAAAATTAAGCCCAGGAATTTAAGTAGAAATTTATTATTTAAGGATGCTGAAAATTGAAATTGTAACTGAAAGCAAATTTCTTGGAGTTTTATTGATGATAGAGCTTATATTGTTACTGGTTTCTTTGATTGCACACTGTTTGTTTGGTTATGTTGAGACATTTGGTTCATTGATTAATCTTTGTTGTCTGTGCTTTTTTTCTTGTGTGGTTTTTTTTTTTCTTCTGAAAGAAGGAACTTTATTTAAATGTTCATATGTGAGAAGCAAGCATGCAGGATGTTGCTAACACACATTTAAGAAACAACAACAAACATTTTCCAGGTCCTCAAATTGAAGACTTCAGAAAAGCTTGATTTTTCAGTGAAAACAAACAGACTTACCTCTCCAGCGGCTTGTCTTCTGTCAGGAACCACCAGAGTGTTTGCATTGCTTCCAGGAACTATAGTAGATCCAACACTCATCCTGGGTCCAACTAACATGTAACGCTTCTCTCCAGATCTGTACTGGATGCTGTTGCACAGAGTTCCATCATTATTTGCTTCTTGCAAATACTTGGAGGAATAGTCTGTGGTTTTGGAGCACTGCATGGCAATCAGCACGATGATACTGATGAGGAAAAGTGTGGAAACTGAGCCCAAAGTGATCATGAGATAAAAAGTCACATTATTGTCCTCTTCATCTTTTGTTGAACCTTTAACATCGGAAGCTGCAAAAGCCTCTTTGGGCTCCACAAGTTTGACAGTCACAGTAGCTGTTGCTGAGAGTGAAACGTTCCCATTGTCTTTGACCAGTATGACCAGTTTATGCTCAGCCTCGTCTGTCTCTGTGAATGAGCGAAGTGTTCTGATCTGTCCTGTATAGCGGTCCAAAGCAAACAGACTGTGGTCAGTAAGCTCCTGCAATGAAAACAGTAACCAGCCGTTATATCCTATATCAGCGTCATAGGCTCTGACTTTAGTCACCAAGTGACCTGCGTTCACATTTCGGGGAATCTCCTCAACACCTTCAGCAGAACCGTTAGCACTGACTGGATACAGGATGACTGGAGGGTTGTCGTTCTGATCCAGAATGAACACGTTCACTGTCACGTTGCTGCTCAGTGATGGAGTTCCACAATCTGTGGCCACAACTTGGAACTGGAAACTTTTCAGCGTTTCAAAGTCAAAACTTTTCAGTGCCACAACATCTCCATTTTCAGAATTAACGTTCAGAAATGATGACATCATATTTTCTCGATTCTTATCTCTTGGAATAAGATAAGAAATAATAGCGTTACTTTCCTCATCTTTATCACTGGCCCTCACTGATAGCACCGACGCACCTGGTGTGTTATTCTCAGTTATGTAGAACGTGTAGGGATTTTGTGAAAACTCTGGACTGTTGTCATTTACGTCTGACACAAATATTGTGATTGTTTTATCTGATGACAAAGCTGGTTCACCTGAGTCTTTTGCGATAATTGTTACATTAAACTGCGATTGCTGTTCTCGGTCTAACGGCAGCTCGGTGACCACAGAATACATGTTAGTCTGTAAAGATGGGATCAACATAAATGGCAGATCTTCACTGATGGAGCACATTACTTTTCCGTTGAGACCAGAATCTGAATCTTTTACACTTATTAACGCCACTGTGGTTCCTCGCCTGGAATCTTCCGGTAGCGCGTGTGAAAAAGACGTCACGTCAATTTCGGGCGCGTTGTCGTTTATGTCCACAATATTTATAATCACGCTTTTGTCTGTAGTCAGTGAAGGCGTCCCTTTGTCGGAAGCCTGGAGGTCAATTTCATATCTGCTACACTCTTCATAATCAATTTTTCCTGACACGGTGATTTCTCCCGTCACCGGGTTCAAATCGAAACGTGCGCGCACCTGTGCGTCCACGTCGTGACCTAATAAATACACAACTTCAGCATTCAAACCGTCGTCCAAATCGGTTGCATTTACTTGTATAATAATTGTGCCCACAGGAGAATTTTCTTTAAGATCCACAGTGTAGGAATCTTGCGTGAAAACCGGAGGGTGGTCATTGACGTCAGATACATCCACAATTACCGTCATGTTGCCAGAAAGTGGAGGTTTTCCCCCATCGATGGCTGTGAGGAGTAACGCATAGGTTCTAACAGACTCTCTATCAAGAGGCTTCCGTAAAATCAAACTCGGAGTTTTACGGTTCTCTCCACGATCTTTCACCTCTAAACGGAAATGTTCATTGTTACTGAGTCTGTACTGCTGCACCGATAATGCTCCGCTATCTGCATCACGCGCAGCTTGCAGTTGAAATCTTGCTCCCGGCAGTGCCGATTCAGAGATCTCCAACACCTTCTCCTTTTCTGGGAAGCTGGGTGCGTGGTCGTTTATATCTAAAATCTCGACTGTGACATGGTGGACCTCCAGTGGGTTCTCCAAAACCGTTTGTAAATCGATCAAACAGACCTTGTTTCTGTCGCACACTTCCTCTCTGTCGATTTTACGGTCCACGTATAAGATGCCATTGTCCCGATTCAGGCGGAAAAGAGGCTCAGTCGATCCGTAGACAATTCGATAGCCCCTATCTCTCAGTGTGCTCTTGTCGAGACCTAAATCCTTAGCAATATCTCCAACGACAGTCCCTTCTTTCATTTCTTCAGATATCGAATATCTGAATTGCGCTGCGCCTTCACTCCAGCACATAACCAAAGCTATCATGTAGGCAATCCACTTTGTCTTTTCCCTCCGTGTTCGCTGTTTTCTTTGTTCCATTTTGTGAAGACGAAATGTGAAAATAAAAAGCAGCTTTTTGTACAGACCTGTATCCATAAAATGACGAATTTTCCTCCGGAAGTTTCCTTATTATTACGCATTTAAGATGAATAAAATCCGTGTGCGGCAGACCGCATTCAAACCGTCAACGCTTTGTCTCGGACAGCAGAAAGAAAGGGGCTGGACCCACGGGCTGTGACGCAACCTAGAAATTCTAATATGTCTTTACAACGACATCAAGTGAGGGGAAATCATACTACAGCACTGTTCGAGTGTGTCTGTTTTTTTTTTTGTTGTTGTTTGTTTTTTGTTGTTTGTTTTGTTTTGTTTTTTCGAAAAGGAAACTCTTGAAACAGTGCATCCGTTTCTGAGGCTCAAACAATTTTACTTATTTTCCTGAAATTATCCACCAATATGTGATTATTATGTATTTTTTTAAAGGAGCCAGTACCATCACCATACGTCAAAGTAAATCTTTACTCACAGGAGCGCGCACACACACGCACACACAAAGCCGTTTGAGAATGAATCAGCACCATGGACAGCGATATCTTTATCCATATATGGAACCAAAACACTGGCAAAAAGGCAACATTTTTTAAAAAACTTGATACAAACATCTACGAAGAATTTTGACACCTGGGAGAAGGTCCAGAGATCAGCCAAACCAAAAGGTGCCAGATATATTAAGTTAGAAGAGCAAACTAATCTCATTAATGGCATGTTTACTACTGGATACGTAAAAACACGTTGCAACTGAAATTAATAAATGAAGCTGGAGAGTAAATCATGGTATTGTACACAAATTTACAATATACAGGGTGAACACAAAAACACCCCTTCGTCTCAAATATTTATAATATCAAAAGTTACCTGAATAATTTTACAATTTTGGTATCTACAGTTGCAGAAACTCATCAAGTATTTTTTTTTTCTTTTGCACATTCTTCATCTTCAAAATTGTAAAATGATTCAGGTAAATTTTGATATTAGAAATATTTGAGACCAAGGAGTGTTTTTGTGTTCACCCTGTACGATGGGACCCAGTGGCGGCTGGCCCATAGGGGGCGTTCGGGCGCTGCTCTCCTAGATGTGGAGGGGAAAAGTCATAATATATATATATATTTAAAAAGTATTATCAATGTCAGTTTTACTGAATAGTATGTGCCTACATGTAATATGAATGATTACAACAACACTTCCTCCAACTGACTCTCATTCAACAGTGCATTTCATTGATGCACATGATGCACTGTTTCTTTCTCTTTTTGCTCTGTATGCACCACTCTGCATTTAATCATTAGTGATCGATCTCTGCTCCCCTCCACAGCATGTCTTTTTCCTGGTTCTCTCCCTCAGCCCCAACCAGTCCCAGCAGAAGACTGCCCCTCCCTGAGCCTGGTTCTGCTGGAGGTTTCTTCCTGTTAAAAGGGAGTTTTTCCTTCCCACTGTAGCCAAGTGCTTGCTCACAGGGGGTCGTTTTGACCGTTGGGGTTTTACATAATTATTGTATGGCCTTGCCTTACAATATAAAGCGCCTTGGGGCAACTGTTTGTTGTGATTTGGCGCTATATAAAAAAATTGATTGATTGATTGATTGATTTCCACCGACAGGAGCAGAGAACGTATCATTTTTCGTCTTGGGCGATCATTCAAAGCGCCCTTGAAGTGCAGCGAAATAACCAATTGTATGTAGTTGCTAGGGAAAATTAATAAATATTTGGCAAATCAACATTGCCAAAATTAATGGCTTTGGGGCGCCGTAATTTTAGCCCCTGCTACAAAAATGCGGGAACGTTAGATTGCTACAGTCAGTGATACACGTGACGCTGCAGCTGCTGCTGCTGTCAGTCAGTCAGTCAGGAAGAGATGATGGTGACGACGACGTTTGGGTTATATTTATTTATTTTTATTTTGTCTCCGTGTGTTTTGCTGGAGTAAGTTGAAGAACTCTGGGACTCCTGCTCGTTATGTCTTCCGAGGTTTAAAACGGGACAAAAACGAATTAAATCAATGACACCAAAGTTTCGCGGGGATCCTTTTGGAGGCGCATGGAGGTGCGCACATCAGATCTTTTTCGTGGTTTAATGACAATTGCACATCCCGGTTGGAGGAGAGACGTTTGTCTGACTCGTTATAAACCGTGTCAGGCTTCATTCACACTGTCAGCGCGCACACGTCGCGGAGGCTGCTGATCTGCGCGGATGGAAAGGAGCGCATCCACAACTTCAGCTCAGGTGAGCTGACGAGCTGCTCGGATTTATTCCCGAATGTTGCTGCTGGTGTGGAAACGAGGATGAAAACTTAAAACGAATGAGTGATGTTTTTTGTTTGTTTTAGGGGGTCAAAGCTGTGATCTTTATTGGGACAGCAGACCAGTTATAACGGTAATAGGGGAGGCCGGGGCTGTTTGTAACAGTGTTCAAAGCTGCAGCCATGCTGGTATTTTGATTTCACTACACGTTATGAGGATCAGTTCACAGAAGTGAAACATTCTTTGGAGTATTCCACAGTCTAAAACAAATTATTTGCTCAGTTTAAAAACAAAACAAAACCCTAAAATAGCAATTTGCATGTTTTTTAAAGAAATTCTAACTCAGCCACTGAGTACACACAAGGCATTTATAGTCAGACAAACCCAAGTTTAGCAACGCATTTAATTAAGTGGTTTTGTATACTTAATTTGCTTTGTCCTCTACACTCTTAATTAATTTTAACCAATTTCATTTAAAGGTTTTGGTGTTATTAGTTAGTCAAATTATTTAAGTTTTTCAAGCTTCTTTAGTTTGCCTCCATTCCACTCAGTAATTTTCATGCAAAATATTACCTTAATTTTCTCTCGCTCTCTCTCTCTCTCACACACACACACACACAAACACACACACTCTCTCTCTCTCTCCCTCCCTCTCTCACTCTCTCTTACACTCTCTCTCTCTCTCACACACACTCTCACACGCTCTCTCTCTCTCTCTCTCTCACACACACACATCAATCAATCAATTCAATCAATTTTTTTATATAGCGCCAAATCACAACAAACAGTTGCCCCAAGGCGTTTTATATTGTAAGGCAAGGCCATACAATAATTATGTAAAACCCCAACGGTCAAAACGACCCCCTGTGAGCAAGCACTTGGCTACAGTGGGAAGGAAAAACTCCCTTTTAACAGGAAGAAACCTCCAGCAGAACCAGGCTCAGGGAGGGGCAGTCTTCTGCTGGGACTGGTTGGGGCTGAGGGAGAGAACCAGGAAAAAAGACATGCTGTGGAGGGGAGCAGAGATCGATCACTAATGATTAAATGCAGAGTGGTGCATACAGAGCAAAAAGAGAAAGAAACAGTGCATCATGGGAACCCCCCAGCAGTCTACGTCTATAGCAGCATAACTAAGGGATGGTTCAGGGTCACCTGATCCAGCCCTAACTATAAGCTTTAGCAAAAAGGAAAGTTAATCTTAAAAGTAGAGAGGGTGTCTGTCTCCCTGATCTGAATTGGGAGCTGGTTCCACAGGAGAGGAGCCTGAAAGCTGAAGGCTCTGCCTCCCATTCTACTCTTACAAACCCTAGGAACTACAAGTAAGCCTGCAGTCTGAGAGCGAAGCGCTCTATTGGGGTGATATGGTACTACGAGGTCCCTAAGATAAGATGGGACCTGATTATTCAAAACCTTATAAGTAAGAAGAAGAATTTTAAATTCTATTCTAGAATTAACAGGAAGCCAATGAAGAGAGGCCAATATGGGTGAGATATGCTCTCTCCTTCTAGTCCCCGTCAGTACTCTAGCTGCAGCATTTTGAATTAACTGAAGGCTTTTTAGGGAACTTTTAGGACAACCTGATAATAATGAATTACAATAGTCCAGCCTAGAGGAAAATAAATGCATTAATTAGTTTTTCAGCATCACTCTGAGGACAAGACCTTTCTGATTTAGAGATATTGCGTAAATGCAAAAAAGCAGTCCTACATATTTGTTTAATATGCGCTTTGAATGACATATCCTGATCAAAAATGACTCCAAGATTTCTCACAGTATTACTAGAGGTCAGGGTAATGCCATCCAGAGTAAGGATCTGGTTAGACACCATGTTTCTAAGATTTGATGGGGCCAAGTACAATAACTTCAGTTTTATCTGAGTTTAAAAGCAGGAAATTAGAGGTCATCCATGTCTTTATGTCTGTAAGACAATCCTGCAGTTTAGCTAATTGGTGTGTGTCCTCTGGCTTCATGGATAGATAAAGCTGGTTATCATCTGCGTAACAATGAAAATTTAAGCAATACCGTCTAATAATACTGCCTAAGGGAAGCATGTATAAAGTGAATAAAATTGGTCCTAGCACAGAACCTTGTGGAACTCCATAATTAACTTTAGTCTGTGAAGAAGATTCCCCATTTACATCAACAAATTGTAATCTATTAGACAAATATGATTCAAACCACCACAGCGCAGTGCCTTTAATACCTATGGCATGCTCTAATCTCTGTAATAAAATTTTATGGTCAACAGTATCAAAAGCAGCACTGAGATCTAACAGAACAAGCACAGAGATGAGTCCACTGTCCGAGGCCATAAGAAGATCATTTGTAACCTTCACTAATGCTGTTTCTGTACTATGATGAATTCTAAAACCTGACTGAAACTCTTAAAATAGACCATTCCTCTGCAGATGATCAGTTAGCTGTTTTAACAACTACCCTTTCAAGGAATTTTTGAGAGAAAAGGAAGGTTGGAGATTGGCCTATAATTAGCTAAGATAGCTGGGTCAAGTGATGGCTTTTTAAGTAATGGTTTAATTACTGCCACCTTAAAAGCCTGTGGTACATAGCCAACTAAACAAGATAGATTGATCATATTTAAGAGCGAAGCATTAAATGATGGTAGAGCTTACTTGAGCAGCCAGGTAGGAATGGGTCTAATAAACATGTTGATGGTTTGGATGAAGTAACTAATGAAAATAACTCAGACAGAACAATCGGAGAGAAAGAGTCTAACCAAATACCGGCATCACTGAAAGCAGCCAAAGATCACGTACGTCTTTGGGATGGTTATGAGTAATTTGTTCTCTAATAGTTAAAATTTTGGTTAGCAAAGAAGTCATGAAGTCTTACTAGTTAAAGTTAATGGAATACTCAGCTCAATAGAGCTCTGACTCTTTGTCAGCCTGGCTACAGGTGCTGAAAAAGAAACCTGGGGTTGTTCTTATTTTCTTCAATTAGTGATGAGTAGAAAGATGTCCTAGCTTTACGAGGGCTTTTTTATAGAGCAACAGACTCTTTTTCCAGGCTAAGTGAAGATCTTCTAAATTAGTGAGACGCCATTTCCTCTCCAACTTACGGGTTATCTGCTTTAAGCTACGAGTTTGTGAGTTATACCAACGGAGTCAGACACTTCTGATTTAAAGCTCTCTTTTTCAGAGGAGCTACAGCATCCAAAGTTGTCTTCAATGAGGATGTAAACTATTGACGAGATACTCTATCTCCCTTACAGAGTTTAGGTAGCTACTCTGCACTGTGTTGGTATATGGCATTAGAGAACATAAAGAAGGAATCATATCCTTAAACCTAGTTACAGCGCTTTCTGAAAGACTTCTAGTGTAATGAAACTTATTCCCCACTGCTGGGTAGTCCATCAGAGTAAATGTAAATGTTATTAAGAAATGATCAGACAGAAGGGAGTTTTCAGGGAATACTGTTAAGTCTTCTATTTCCATACCATAAGTCAGAACAAGATCTAAGATATGATTAAAGTGGTGGGTGGACTCATTTACTTTTTGAGCAAAGCCAATAGAGTCTAATAATAGATTAAATGCAGTGTTGAGGCTGTCATTCTCAGCATCTGTGTGGATGTTAAAATCGCCCACTATAATTATCTTATCTGAGCTAAGCACTAAGTCAGACAAAAGGTCTGAAAATTCACAGAGAAACTCACAGTAACGACCAGGTGGACGATAGATAATAACAAATAAAACTGGTTTTTTGGGACTTCCAATTTGGATGGACAAGACTAAGAGACAAGCTTTCCAATGAATTAAAGCTCTGTCTGGGTTTTTGATTAATTAATAAGCTGGGAATGGAAAGATTGCTGCTAATCCTCCGCCCCGCCCGTGCTACGAGCATTCTGACAGTTAGTGTGACTTGGGGGTGTTGACTCATTTAAACTAACATATTCATCCTGCTGTAACCGGGTTTCTGTAAGGCAGAATAAATCAATATGTTGATCAATTATTATATCATTTACTAACAGGGACTTAGAAGAGAGAGACCTAATGTTTAACAGACCACATTTAACTGTTTTAGTCTGTGGTGCAGTTGAAGGTGCTATATTATTTTTTCTTTTTGAATTTAAATAGATTTTTGCTGGTTATTGGTAGTCTGGGAGCAGGCACCGTCTCTACGGGGATGGGTAATGAGGGGATGGCAGGGGGAGAGAAGCTGCAGAGAGGTGTGTAAGACTACAACTCTGCTTCCTGGTCCCAACCCTGGATAGTCACGGTTTGGAGGATTTAAGAAAATTGGCCAGATTTCTAGAAATGAGAGCTGCTCCATCCAAAGTGGGATGGATGCCGTCTCTCCTAACAAGACCAGGTTTTCCCAGAAAGCTTTGCCAATTATCTATGAAGCCCACCTCATTTTTTGGGACACCACTCAGACAGCCAGCAATTTCAAGGAGAACATGCGGTCTAAACATGTCACTCCCGGTCCGATTGGGGAGGGGCCCAGAGAAAACTACAGAGTCAGACCATTGTTTTTGCAAAGTACACACCGATTTAATGTAATTTTAGTGACCTCCGATTGGCGTAACCGGGTGTCATTACTGCCGACGTGAATTACAATCTTACCAAATTTACGCTTAGCCTTAGCCAGCAGTTTCAAATTTCCTTCAATGTCGCCTGCTCTGGCCCCCGGAAGACAATTGACTATGGTTGCTGGTGTCGCTAACTTCACATTTCTCAAAACAGAGTCGCCAATAACCAGAGTTTGATCCTCGGGCGGGTGTGTCGCCGAGTGGGGAAAAACGGTTAGAGATGTGAACGGGTTGGCGGTGTACACGGGGCTTCTGTTTAGGGCTACGCTTCCTCCTCACAGTCACCCAGTCGGCCTGCTTTCCCGGCTGCTTCGGGATCTGCCAGGGGGGAACTAACGGCGGCTAAGCTACCTTGGTCCGCACCGACTACAGGGGCCTGGCTAGCTGTAGAATTTTCCACGGTGCTGGAGCCGAGTCTCCAATTCGACCCAGCCTGGCCTCCAAAGCTACGAATAAGCTACACTTATTACAAGTACCATTACTGCTAAAGGAGGCCGAGGAATAACTAACATTTCACACCCAGAGCAGAAAAGTGCGGGAGAGACAGGAGAAGCGCCATGCTAAATCGGCTAAGGAGCTAGTAGCTACGCTAAGCTAGCGGATTCCTAAAAACACGCAAAGTGAATAATGTGTAAATAATGTAGAGGTGATTCAGCCAGAAGGAGTGCTTTAGTTAAGGCATGTAAAGATTACACTGGGAAACAAATCGTAATCTAGATAACTAGATCAATCTAACTGCGCAGATTAAACAGCATAACAGATACAGAAAAACACCGCTGTGCTCCGGAACAGGAAGTGATACAATACCGCAGTGAGAGCCAACCGGAACACTTTCACACACATGAACACTTTCTTTCTCTCACTCTCACACACTCTCTCTCACACACACACCAAACATTCTCTCTCTCTCTCTCTCTCTTTCTTGAAGGTGGTGTGAACATTGTGATATTTTCTATTTGTTAACGGGGTGTCATTGTGAACCCCAGGATCTGTTTGTCTGAAGATAATGCAGTGCAGTACAGTTGGTGTACTACGTGTGTAATTGGTGTCAAATAGTGAAATGTTCTTTGTTCAAGAACTTAAGTGTTGTATTGCATTTGATACTGTTCCTTTCCAAGTAGAAATGGGGCCTGATATAGCTGTAAATGGTTAACTTTATTTGTAAAACTGCTGATTTTGAGGAAGGACATGTAATGATTATTGTGGAATTGGAGTAATTTTCCGACTGTTTCTCTTGATGCCTTGTACTGGACAAGGCAAGGGAATCTATTGGCACAGCAGCCCCACCAAGACTGTTTTTTCACCAGCCGCCACTGATGGGACCCAATCTGATCACAGTAACTTGATGGCAGATGGCAATATTAAGTCCCTTCAACTTCTCCCTATTTTTTCACCCGAGGTCACCGTAGCAGATCCAACATGGAGCTGCATGTTGATTTGACACAAGTTTTACACAGGACGCCCTTCCAAATGAAACTCCATGTTATGGATTGGGGGGTGTTTGGCTGGCCCTGTTTTCTCTGTCTCCCCAGGTGGTTCTGGGGGGGTTACTGTCATGGAGTGGGGGGTGTTTGGCTGGGCCTGCTTTCTCTGTGTCTCCCCAGGTGGTTGCATTTGGTCCTGAGTTGAGAAGAGGTAAGTGTGCAGAGGATCAGAGAACCTTACTCATTGCCTGCACTGCTGCCTGTCTACACGTGCCAGATCAACAGTGAGAACAGCTGGAGTGCATTCCCTGATGAGACCTGCTGGATTTAAGACCCTGAAGATACAGGGCTTCTTTGCCAGGAGGATTACCTTTGTGCCATCTGTGTGAGGCTTACTTGGAGAGATCAGCTTTGTTACAATAGACGCTGAGGACCACTCCAGGTTTGACGCACGTGTCTGTGAGAGAGGAGAAGTGAGGTTCTCAAGCTGTACTGCGCACTTCCTGAGGTACCTTAATGTTTATGGTTTCTAATAATTAACAGCTGTAATTGAGCGTGTTACGTTAATTGTTTGGTTCGCTCCTCACCGCCGTTCATGGAAATTGTTGGTTGGCACTTGCGGTGAGGAGCTACCTTTAACGTAAGCCTGGAAGTGTTTGCTGAGTATATGCTTGTGTGAACTTCCCTCTGAGTTGAAGGTTTGGGCTGACTAACCTCGTTCTCCTCTTCACAGACTCGGTGGTCCGTGCAGCCGCCTGGGGGGTGTCAGCAGGGTTCCTGAGTCCAGAACATTTGTGGCTCCGGTCCATTTGCGCGCGCCGTCCTCCCACACCAGACCGCTGCTCCCTTTTGCACATTATTACACAGTTGGTTAATAAATCTATTTTCTTTGAACCGCTCTCTGTTTTTTTTTAACGCTGGGTCCGGTCAGACGCTGGTTCGGGTCCTCCGGGCCGCGCCGGCACACAGAACACTCAACATTACATGGACAATGGGTAGGGGTGGTCTTGACCCAGGAAGCCTCCCCTTTGGAAAAACAAGGTGCACTAACCACTTCCGGTTTGGGGAGGAATTTACAATTAAATGTGTTTTCTGTCACCTCTACTTGTTATTTGTTTTTAACCAAAAAGTGAGTTAACAATTTGCTAAAGCTTACTGCAACACCCACCAGGGTGCGACAGAGCATCACCAATCTGGAAAGCATGGTTTGCTGACATTATTGTTACATACTGTATATTTATACTCAAATGCCAGCAGATGAGGAAAAAAGTACTATATTGGTTAAAATCACAACAGAGCTGCAAGTATATTATTCCCTAGCTTCCTCCTGTTTCAGACCTGGTCAGTGTGTCATGTTACAGTTGTCTTGATCATTGTGGCCCCACTGTTTCACTTCAAACAGAAAATCTGGAACCAAACATGTTGAAGACATGGATTTTGAAATCTGAAAATCTGATTTTGATTGGTTAAGAGAGCTGATGTCATCAATACAACCTAGTTTTCACACAAACACGACACCTTCTAAAGTAACATGCTGGATCCGCAGTTCCATGGAAACAAAATTGCATTATTAGATGTTGCTGCTCCCGATACATTGGTGTCCCATGTGAAAAAATGGACAACTTCTCAATAACTGACTCAAACGCTGCTGTCCAATATGACATAAAAACGGGAGGGGCGGAGTTAGCATTTTTATTAGCAATTATTGGTGGACTGTTGATACCTTAATTAAAGCTTGGAATTTCATGGTAATTGTAAAAATTATTTACTTTATTTGTAATTCCGTTATGTCTGACAGGATATCAATTGTATGTTTGCGGATTCCAATATCTTGTGACACATGGTGTCAACATAAGACATGTTGCAAAGGTATACTGCACCTGTGGTTCTGAAAATGCAACTGCGTAAAATAAAATGGGTTTGGAAATATTATCCATAATGTGTTTTCTATTGATAACCTCTAAAATACACAAAAGCAACACAAATCAGTCTCTCAATTCAAAAAGTTGCACTTGCTATTATACCATACATCATTGACTTTATTTGATATGACATCAAGAAATACATCATCCAACCAGTATAAACTTTGAGTACAGCTGCTTGATTGTTTGATGTACTCCTGTTGGTAAATATTAGGTATTTTTATGCTGTGTAATTTGCTGAAATAACAACCAGTATTAACTGTGGTGTGATGTGCACATATGTATGGATGGATTAGTGTAAATTTTAATGCACTGATGAAGGAGAAAAAAAAAAAACATGACTCCAGTGAAATATCAACAAATTTAAGAACCTTATTCAGGTTAAACTGAAATATTTGACTGAAGTCTGTTTCTTCAAAGGTGATTTGTATGTGTCATCAACAGAATAAATGTTCTCAGAATGGAGCAGTTAAAAGATGGAGTGCTTTTGATGCTGTTTCATTTTTTGCAGTCACTGATTTTCTCTGAATCATGCTGATACATTAAGTTAACACATGCATTATTGTTGCACCAGTTGCCATTCATAAAACTATAAACATGTTAAAAAATACATTCTGCTTATTTATCTGTAGGAAAATTGCAACATGATGCAGTCCAGTCTTGCTATGCCCACTTTATCTATAAAATAAATAAATAACATCATGATTTGAGGAACCAACCTGGTCTCACAGCAAGTCGTGACTCGCAGCACAAAATACACAAATAATCTATTGGTTCGTGATATTGTGACAAAAAACGCCTCATTTTCATCACCGCGGCATGAATTCATTCTAATCATTCCGTGATGGCTGCACGTAATTAAAAGTGAAGCGGGGGTCGGGGTGGTTATGGTTAGGGTTGGGGGAAGGAAGTAGGGTTAGATTACTGGTTAAGATTAGGAGTCGGGTTAGTAATAGTAAGTTAAAAAAAAGTCATGAAATTTGTCTCATTTCATGAAGGGGGCACAAAAAAAAAAAAAGAATGCGAGAATAGATATGAAGCCAAGCCAAAGGCAACACAGTCACAGTCAAACTACTGATGTCACCTCTTCAGAATCTTGTCTCCTGCCAGGAGTCACCAGAGTTTTTGCATTACTGCCTGAAGCTACGGTAGATCCAATAGTCATCCTGGGTCATTCTCAGGATGCCCATGAGAGTAGTCGACGCCGAATCAAAAGCTTTTGCAAAAATCATCAAAAAAATGTTGACATAGATGGAACAGTTTGTATAAAAGTCACTGTCAAAGAGCAGACGGTAGTCACAATAACTACTGTACATCACACTTGTCTAACTTGTATCTACTTTTATGGAAACATACACGTGCTGCTCTGTCATACTGGTGTAAATAATATTATAAAGGACACAAAAATTCCATAGCACAGATTGGAAAAAGAAATATTAAAGCATTGCTAAAATACCCTTTCGCCCTTATGAGCATTAAAAACTAGAAACAGAATGTTGACATTTTGACCTCTTAAAATACATCAATGTTAGCCATCTTTGAACTTGTCCAAGGTCTCTGTCCCAAGAATGTTCCCCTGTGAATTTGGAGACCCTGGCAGTAATAGAACTGGACTTGTACTGAGCACAGACAAATGGACAGATGAAGGCCTTCACAATAACACGATGACCATATTTTGGCCTCGGAAAAAAATGACTTGACTAATTTGCACACTTCATCCCATAATGGTGATGTAATGTTTGCAAGTGGTTGTAACTGTGCTAGAAGGTTAGAGGACACAGGTGGGTATAAAATAATAAACAATGAGAATTCAGTGCCTGTCCACATTTTTTATGGTTGCATTTTTAATGTCTTACCTCTGCAGATGTTTGTCTCCTGTCAGGAACCACCAAAGTGTTTTGCATTGGCTTTCCAGGAACTATAGTAGATCCAACCACTCATTCCTGGGTCCAACTAACATGTAATCGCTTCTCTCCAGATCTGTACTGGATGCTGTTGCACAGAGGTTCCATCATAATTTGCTTCTTGCAAATACTTGGAGGAATAGTCTGTGGTTTTGGAGCACTGCATGGCAATCAGCACAATGATACTGATGAGGAAAAGTGTGGAAACTGAGCCCAAAGTGATCATGAGATAAAAAGTCACATTATTGTCCTCTTCATCTTTTGCTGAACCTTTAACATCAGAAGCTGCAAAAGCCTCTTTGGGCTCCACAAGTTTGACAGTCACAGTAGCTGTTGCTGAGAGTGAAACGTTCCCATTGTCTTTGACCAGTATGACCAGTTTATGCTCAGCCTCGTCTGTCTCTGTGAATGAGCGAAGTGTTCTGATCTGTCCTGTATAGCGGTCCAAAGCAAACAGACTGTGGTCAGTAAGCTCCTGCAGTGAAAACAGTAACCAGCCGTTATATCCTATATCAGCGTCATAGGCTCTGACTTTAGTCACCAAGTGACCTGCGTTCACATTTCGGGGAATCTCCTCCACACCTTCAGCAGAACCATTAGCACTGACTGGATACAGGATGACTGGAGGGTTGTCGTTCTGATCCAGAATGAACACGTTCACTGTCACGTTGCTGCTCAGTGATGGAGTTCCACAATCTGTGGCCACAACTTGGAACTGGAAACTTTTCAGGGTCTCAAAGTCAAAACTTTTCAGTGCCACAACATCTCCATTTTCAGAATTTATGTTGAGAAATGATGTCACTTTATTTTCATAAGCTGCATCTCTGAGGATGTGGTATGAAATCGCAGCATTTTCTCCATCATCTCGATCATATGCCTTGACAGAAAGAATAGATCCTCCTGGGGAGTTATTTTCGGTCATGTAAAAAATATAGGGGCTCATATTGAATTCAGGGCTGTTGTCATTCACATCCGACACAAAAACACTTATAGCCTTTGCAGATGTTAATGGCGGTTGACCCTCATCTTTAGCTATTATTGTAATATCATATTGTGATTGATGCTCCCTGTCAAGTGTTGACTTTGTGACAACAGCAAACATGCCGTCTTGCATTGATGGAGTTAATTTAAAAGTGTCACTTCAGCAACAAAGGCAGCTATTTTTTCCATTAGGACCCGAATCCAAATCAGTGATGCTGCTAAGTGCTACTGTGGTCCCTGGTCTTGAGTTCTCTGAAATCATGCTGATACTGAGGCACTTCGATATCAGGTGTGTTGTCATTTATGTCAGCAATTGAATGCTAACACTTTTGTCTGTTTGAATGGAATATTTCCTTTCTCGGAGGCCTGTATATCGATATCACAAGCTGTCTTGTTCTTCAAATTCACATTTCCTATCACAGTAATAGTATACCAGTAATTGGAGTCAACATGAAACAAATCACGAATTTTATCTTTTCATTACTGCCAATGAATATATACTTCTCCGTTCGGACCTTCATCTACATCGGTTGCTTTACCCTGGATCACTGTTGTACCAATCGGGGGCGTTTTCTTGTAAACAGCGGAATAAGGGTCTTTAGTGAAGACAGGCATGTTGTCATTCACATCTAAAACTTCTATTTGTATTTCGACAGTACCAGATTTCGGGGGGTTTCCACCATCGACAGCTGTCAGCAATAATTTATGGTTGCTTTTATTCTCTCTGTCCAACGATCTTTCCAAGAGTAAAATCGGCGTTTTTCCATCTCTTCCTCGATCTTTCACCTCTAAACGAAAGTGATCGCTGTGACTGATGCTGTACTTGTGAACAGAATTTATGCCACTGTCTGGATCGCGCGCGTCTTGTAACTGATACCGTGCGCCCGGTAACGCAGATTCGACGATCTGGAGTCTGATTTCTTTTTGTGCAAAGGAGGGGGAATGGTCATTTATGTCTTTCACCTCCACGGTGACGTAACGAACCTCAAGAGGGTTTTCGAGCATCGTTTTGAGGTTGATTAAACAAACGCTGTTCTCCGAACAAACGTCCTCTCTGTCTATTTTACGGTTCACATAAAGCACCCCGTCTTTGTCGTTTACCTTGAAAAGAGGTTCTGCAGAGCCGGGCATTATGTGGAATCCTCTTTGTTTCATTGAATCCACGTCTATTCCCATATCCTTCGCCAAATTCCCAACAAAACTCCCTTCTTTGAGCTCTTCCGATATAGAATATCGGAGCTGCGCTGAGGCTGCTCTTAAAAACATACTCAGTGCCAAAAAAGCGACCAGGCGCGGTCGCCATGCCTCCCGTCCTCTTTGTTCCATGATCTGAGATGAAAATAAAAATCCACACGCGATGAGTCTCCACTTGTCTCGGTTTTTGTGTCGGTCACAGCTTTAAAACACACAAAGAGTCAGCTGCACCGAAATCAACAAAACGGTCGCTGCGCATTTATCTAAAGTGTTGCAGCTAAAAACGACGTGGAGCCCGCGTGGAAGGGGCGGAAACAGAGTGTGCAGAATGAGCAGATGCTTTTAGTCATCATAGTGATCGTTTGCTGCCACCAGGTGAAATTACACAATGATGCATTTTATGAAAATATATTTTTCACTGTTGAATTGCAGCATTTGCTCCAGTGTTTTGACTTGCATTGTTTTATGTGGACTGACAAGAAAGATGCTACAAAATGATTATGAATGAACATTTCACTTCCAGCTTTCACTATAAGAGTCACATAAATGACGAAGATGAACTGCAGCCGAGCAATCCTATATTCACGTAAATGTCACGTTATTTCAACGTGCACATTCCCTCCCAACACCAAATCTGAAAAATGTATGTAGCATAAATACATTTTTGCAAGCGAAATTATGTTCAGTATGAGGTTGTTATTAGTGCCACTTCGAAATTAATTCATGATAACTACTTTATCCTAAACTTATGATCTGGTTGTTTTTTTCAAATTTATGCAAAAACAATCTTGAGAAGAAAATACAGTATGCGATATAGTTACTATTATTAAGAGCCTGTTCTTTCATATTTATGAATACATTTTACCACATTGCAGTTGTTTTTTTTTTTATGAAAACTCACCTATCATTCTTTTTTGATTCTACTCATGTGGTGATACCTTATGTACTACCAGGATGGTAATAAAAATCATGTTGGCTATTCTCAGAATAAAGTACTTATATCCACAGTTTCAAATTGTATAGTCAAATGGTGTCCACGTTATTGTCGTTCTCAAAACATTAAAATGACGGTTCTGAGAGGCTCAGAATGCATCTGAGCTTATCTAGAAAACTGTTGGCTTCTGGGGGCCTAAAGCAGCCCCCAGCCCCCCGGCCTAGTGGCCTTCGGCCCTGCGGGGCCATGCACGTTGTCCCCCCCAATTTCTTGTTCTAATTGTGCCCTTGTTTATCCTCATTCATTTTCTAAAAATCGGTTATTCAAATTCAGGATCATGGGTGGGGGAGGGTTCCTGGTACACCCTGACAGGCCTCCCATCTGTCACAGAGCTGACACACAACAAGTCAGTCACACTCTGTTCAAACGTACAAGTTTACCGAACTTGCCTGACGTGTTAGAGGTGGGAAGAAGTTGGAGTATCCGAGTCAATCCCGCGTAGACACGGAGACAGCAGCAAAGTCCCAAAGAAAGTGTCACATTCGAACCCAGCAGCAGCTTTTACATGAGGAGATTAAGGATTCAGAACCATGGACATCGAAGAGCTCAACTGCCAGTGTGACTCGTGGAGTGAGTGAACCACGTGCTCAGTGAAAGTGGACCATATTATTCACGATTTCAACAAAATAGAGAAACCGGGGCACAGTGGATCAGAAATGTTGTTTTGTGGCAGTATAAAAACATTATGCATAGGTATGGGTAATTCTATTGTGGATTTAATACAGCAAGTTATTGTTTATAAGGCTGTTTATTTATTTTTCCCCAAGTGTAATTTACAGGTGTTTAAAATTGATTTAAAATATTTTGATTCACTGTGCCACGGACACTAATTCACAGGGCACAGTGAATCAACTTAGAATATAATGAAAAAAAAAACATGATTATAAAGATCTCTTCAAAATTTTTATATATATGCTGATGTATATACAAACTATAATCCAGCAAACCAGCTATGTAACGTGTGAATGTCTTATATAGTGATATAAGTCCTTTAGAAACTATTATAAATACAACTGTCATAATTTCTGTTCAACTGTGAAAATAGATGTTATATACACAAATTATAGAATAATTCAGGGAAAAATAAATGTATAAGGCTTCAACAAGTAATATTTGTCATCCATTTGATATTGGGGCTTAGTAAATCACTTTCTAGACTGATTCACTGTGCCCTGGGTGCATGTGACACACGAGTCATGTTATCAAATAGCTGATCTGCAAAACAGACAGCGAAGTGATGCATTCTTAAAAATTAATTATTTTTTAATTACTTGTATTAATTACTTTATTTGTGTTTTTAACTGAAATTATTTGAATTATATAATGCTGCCACATCAGATTTTTTTTTTTCACATACATTTTTATAGTGTCCCTGTATTTTGGCTGGCTGATTGTTCTCACATCGAACACATCTGAAGAACTATAAAATAAAATACAACAACAAAAGCCCTCAGGCAGCATAATGTCACCTTAACCACATCTCAAAATATCAGGAATGTAGAGAAAACGCAACACTGAAATAGTGAAGCTCACAAATAATAAAATGTGTAACTACTCATTTCCTAAAAAAAAAAAAAAAAATAAAAAAAAAAATACAATTTTCCTTTGTATTAGCATGGGGTCCAAGATTGACCTTGACCTCTGACCTTCACCGTTGGCTGAGCAAAAATCAAATAATTTCTTCCCAGCTATAGACCCAGTGTATCTACAGAGTTTGATCTAAATATGATGAAGAGTTCTTAAGATAATGTATTTTGCTATCATATAGACCATGGTGATAAAATCTACAGCTGCAGCAAGCTCATTAAACATAAAAGATGTTTGGCACAATTAGAATGTTCTAAAAAGCAGATGGATCACAGCTAACTGTTTCTACAGCAATGTGAGAACAGTCAAATCAAATAATATGTAAAAAGCCCAAATCTGAAGAATGTTTATGTGATTTGATGTGTACACTTGACATAATTAAAAACAAATTTGCATTTTTGCAAGCGCACACAAAAACTCATCATTTGTCAAGATTTGTAGAGATTTGAAATGAAAGTGGCAATAATGCGTATGATATGGTTAGCATTATGACCCAAGAACAGAAGGCTGGCCTGTAGTTTGCAAAACCATTGTTCAGCAGGTTAGTTTAACAAGTTATCATAGATTAAATTTAGAGTATCACTTGAATGAGCATTACAATCATTCCTGAGATTTGATATTTACTTTTAAATAGTCTAATAAACCTGGATAGAAATTACACATTTATTTATTTTGATCGGGGCTATTGTAACCACATGGCATTAATTACGAGGTCTGTCCATAAAGTATCATACCTTTTTATTTATTTTTTTAAACTATATGGATTTGATTCATATGTTTTCACGTCAGACAAGCTTGAACCCTTGTGCGCATGCGTGAGTTTTTCCACGCCTGTCAGTGATGTCATTCACCTGTGAGCACACCTTGTGGAAGGAGTGGTCCCACCCCGTCATCGGATTTTCATTGTCTGGAAATGGCGGAATGATTTAGGGTTTTTTTCATCAGAATTTTTTCAGAAGCTGTTAGAGACTGGCACCTGGAAACCATTCGAAAAATGTATCTGGCTTTCGGTGAAAATTTTACGGGCTTCACAGAGAATAAGGTCTGTTAGTACAGCTTTAAGGACCCCTTTAAGGACGCTCGGCGCGCTGCGCTCCGAGCTGCGATGACGCGGCACAAGCCACCGGACCATTTGTAAACAGATGGCTCTGTGGATACGAGACCGTCGTGTGCTCTTTCTCTGGTTATCACAAGAGCTGGATATCAGCCATTTTCCGGCAGATTTCACTTTTAACAAGAGATTTTGTCATGGAAAGCCGCGCGGAGGCTTCGCGCGTAAAGACCGATTCGCTTTGGAAGCGAGACAAAGGAACACCTCCGTTTCGGCGTGTCAGAGGACAAGTTTGGACATGTCCAGCTCTCCACAATTTCACTGATACTTACTGGACTGGTAAGCACTGAAAGCCAAGATAGACAAAATCGATCTTTCACCTCCAAACAAAATGATCATTATGACTCAGTCGGTACTTCTGTACAGAAAACAAACCGACATCCGGATCGTGTGCTGCTTGCAGAGGAATACACAAACCCGGTAGAGCCGACTCGGAAATTTCCAGACGTGACTCTTTGTCTGAAAAGCTGGGAGAGTGGTCGTTCACGTCAAGCACCTCTACGGTCACGTAATGAATTTCCAGAGGATTTTCCAGCACCGTTTTCAGGTTGATCAAGCAGACACTGCTCCGCTCGCAGACAGCCTCCCTGTCAAACAGTCAGTGAATGTACAGCATCCCGTCGTTCTGGTCGATGTGAAAATGACTCTGTTGAACTCTCAACGATGCGATATCTTCTCTCTTTTAATAAGGGCTTTTGTAGTCCCAAATCTTTCGCTACATTCCCCACAACGGTTCCTTCTTCAGCCTCCTCAGCGATGGAATATCTGATCTGCGCCGAGGTTCAGCTCCGCAGCAGAATGAAGCCAACAATAAAAGCCGCCCACTGCTATCGGCGTCTCCATCCGTTCTGATCCATAACTACAACAAATTACAGATATTCCACTTCTTAAAAAATAACTCCACATAAAAACACGCCTGAAAAAAATATATATTATGGTTTCAAATGTGCCATGACAA
The DNA here is from genome assembly GCF_902500255.1 of Thalassophryne amazonica. Taxonomy (NCBI): domain Eukaryota; kingdom Metazoa; phylum Chordata; class Actinopteri; order Batrachoidiformes; family Batrachoididae; genus Thalassophryne; species Thalassophryne amazonica. The sequence goes on from NC_047113.1 coordinate 30,832,666, forward strand.
ATGCGGACAGAGGATGGTGTTCAGTCTGCATCTGCGTTTTGGAACAGCCAGCCCATAAAGGGGAGGATCCAAATATTGGACAAAAGAATTCCTTGTGAAACACTTTTCTGTTCACACAGTGACACCAAGTGAATGTCATTCAACAACAACACAACCTAACCAACCATATGATGAGTTACAGTATTATATAAAAAAAAAATAATGGAAATGAAACATGAATGTCAATGGCAGCAGTGAATTAAATTATTTACTCCTTCATGTTATTATATTTTTCAGCACAATGGATAGTGACAATATGCCTTAAAAAACAAAACAAAACAAACAAAGAAAAAAAACAAAAACAACTGTGACAACACTCTTAGAAATGAAACATACACTCTTAGGCATAAAATGTTGAATTTAATTGATAAAGTTAAGGTAACTTTTCCCACATAACATTGCTAATTAAGTGCAAAACAACATTGTCATTGATGTTAATTAAATCAAATGAAACACTATTACTTAAATCCCAATATTGTGTTGAACTTAATTGACAAAGTTATGTGGAAAAAGTTACCTTAACTTTATCAATTAAATTCAACATTTTATTTCTTAGAGTGAAAGCATTCATCCATCCATTTTCTGTACCTGCTTACTCTCATTAAGGGTCACAGGGGGCTGGAGCCTATATTCCAGCATGCATGAGGCAGGGAACACCCTGGACATATATATATATATATATATATATATATATATATACATATACATACATACATACATATGTATGTATATATATATATATATATGACATATCTGCACTGAGTATGATTTAATTATGTCTACAATTCAACAATGGTTGAAAGAAGACAGCTTCTCAAATTCTGAAGCCAAGGTATTTTCTTCTCTCGCTGTCATCACCTCTCTCCTGCCTTTTTTCAACTGATAACTTACAAACCCAAGTACATTCAACAAGTACAGATCTGACACAAGTCACATATAGTCAACACAATGAATTACTATAATTTTAATGTGAAAGAACTTTCATAGTTGAGCTGAAAATCCAAAAACCTCAGAGCTCTTTGAGTCAAAGAGAATCATATAGTGGATATAACTAAATAGGGCTCCTTGACATTTGATCAATTCTCTCCAGAGTTGAACCACTTTATCCTTCAATAAAACATAATCCTTCAACCATATTTAATCCACCTTGTCTCCAAGCTGTGTGACTGAAACAGTTTAAAACTTTGAGTTTGACCTTTCAAAATCATACAAGGTAAGGTCATGAGACCAACAGAAAAGTGATATGTCACAAGCTGTACCACTTTATCTTTGACTAACATGCAATCCTTGAATCATGGTTAATCAATATTGTCTCCAAACTATGTGATTTAAACAATTATGACCTTGACATTTCAAACTCATACATAAGCTCCAGGTAGTTTTGATACCCGGATGTCAATAATTAATTCAACAAATAATTCTACAAATATGCCTGTATGTATCTCACCATAGATATATAGTGGTATATCAATCTATCTATCTCTTTATGTACATCTATATTGGTTGAATTATTTGTTGGATAAAATATTGAAATTCTGGAACTGTCTGTAAGGACTGATCATTCTAGTTCAAAAGGTGGTGTGACCAACACAAAGGTGATATGTCACATCATATTAGTATTCCATAAGTGTATATGAAATCATTTTTTTGCAATTGTGACTTTAATTCAGTTTGACATTCCAAGATCACTCAAGTTCAAAGGTCATGTGACTAATAGCAGTGATGTATGACTTCATAGTACTATTTCATGGTAATCGTAGGTGTGTGTTGAACCAGTTATTCAAACAGTCATTTTAATTGTGTTTGAGCATGAAAATCACCTAAGGTCAAACATCACATGGCCAACAGAAAGAGGATATATGACTTCATGCCCATGTCTAAGAGTATCCATAGATCTATGTTTAACCAAATAATCAAACTAGCTCAGCCTATTCTCACAACAATTCACAGTAAAACATACAAATATACATAAATAAATAAAAATAAAAAGGGGAACAAAAATTCATATGTTAACACATTTTTGTGGGGTTTTTCATGCAGATTTCATACTTATCCAATGTGTTTTCTAGAGGGGGTTATGACACCCAAGATGGTAGATTTTAAAGGCAAAAATAAAAAGCGGTAAGTCATCATTTCATTATTATTGTGGTTATTCTAATCCCCATTCAAATCTTAACCAAAATTCAAATGTGCATTATGAATGTTTTAAGCATAATCTGCATTGTGGGCATGCACAGGAATTTCTAGGTATATTCACATAAGGTAGTGCATAGCTTTTCATATCTTACCGTACAAAATACATCAATCAATCAATCATTTTTTTTTTATATAGCGCCAAATCACAACAAATAGTTGCCCCAAGGCGCTTTATATTGTAAGGCAAGGCCATACAATAATTATGTAAAACCCCAACGGTCAAAACGACCCCCTGTGAGCAAGTACTTGGCTACAGTGGGAAGGAAAAACTCCCTTTAACAGGAAGAAACCTCCAGCAGAACCAGGCTCAGGGAGGGGCCAGTCTTCTGCTGGACTGGTTGGGGCTGAGGGAGAGAACCGGAAAAAGACATGCTGTGGAGGGGAGCAGAGATCGATCATTAATGATTAAATGCAGAGTGGTGCATACAGAGCAAAAAGAGAAAGAAACAGTGCATCATGGGAACCCCCCAGCAGTCTACGTCTATAGCAGCATAACTAAGGGATGGTTCAGGGTCACCTGATCCAGCCTAACTATAAGCTTTAGCAAAAAGGAAAGTTTTAAGCCTAATCTTAAAAGTAGAGAGGGTGTCTGTCTCCCTGATATGAATTGGGAGCTGGTTCCACAGGAGAGGAGCCTGAAAGCTGAAGGCTCTGCCTCCCATTCCACTCTTACAAATCCTAGGAACTACAAGTAAGCCTGCAGTCTGAGAGCGAAGCGCTCTATTGGGGTGATATGGTACTACGAGGTCCCTAAGATAAGATGGGACCTGATTATTCAAAACCTTATAAGTAAGAGAAGAATTTTAAATTCTATTCTAGAATTAACAGGAAGCCAATGAAGAGAGGCCAATATGGGTGAGATATGCTCTCTCCTTCTAGTCCCCGTTAGTACTCTAGCTGCAGCATTTTGAATTAACTGAAGGCTTTTTAGGGAACTTTTAGGACACCTGATAATAATGAATTACAATAGTCCAGCCTAGAGGAAATAAATGCATGAATTAGTTTTTTCAGCATCACTCTGAGACAAGACCTTTCTAATTTTAGAGATATTGCGTAAATGCAAAAAGCAGTCCTACATATTTGTTTAATATGCGCTTTGAATGACATATCCTGATCAAAAATGACTCCAAGATTTCTCATAGTATTACTAGAGGTCATGGTAATGCCATCCAGAGTAAGGATCTGGTTAGACACCATGTTTCTAAGATTTGTGGGCCAAGTACAATAACTTCAGTTTATCTGAGTTTAAAAGCAGGAAATTAGAGGTCATCCATGTCTTTATGTCTGTAAGACAATCCTGCAGTTTAGCTAATTGGTGTGTGTCCTCTGGCTTCATGGATAGATAAAGCTGGGTATCATCTGCGTAACAATGAAAATTTAAGCAATACCGTCTAATAATACTGCCTAAGGGAAGCATGTATAAAGTGAATAAAATTGGTCCTAGCACAGAACCTTGTGGAACTCCATAATTCACTTTAGTCTGTGAAGAAGATTCCCCATTTACATGAACAAATTGTAATCTATTAGACAAATATGATTCAAACCACCGCAGCGCAGTGCCTTTAATACCTATGGCATGCTCTAATCTCTGTAATAAAATTTTATGGTCAACAGTATCAAAAGCAGCACTGATACATCAAGATAATATGTTAAATAGCCACTACAAATATCCCAAGGATATATACAGTCCTTGGCCTGAAATTTGTACCTTGGACTGTGACTTGGATTTTTAACCATTTCCCCCCAAAGTTAAATCACTTCAACCTTAGCTGACCCACAACCATTCCACCAAGTATGGTCAAAATTGCATTAAAGGTCAATGAGTTACTTTGTTCACATGTGAATGGAGGGAATGCTCGACACAGGGTCAACAACAATATCACATATCATAACATAACATATGAGTGTATGACAATCAAACACAAATGCTTCAGCTACTGTATGTATTCCAACGTACCTCTAAAGATGTTTGCCTCCTGTCAGGAACCACCAGAGTGTTTGGATTGCTTCCAGGGACTATAGTAGATCCAAAACTCATCCTAGGTCCAACTAACATGTAACGCTTCTCTCCAGATCTGTACTGGATGCTGTTACACAGAGTTCCATCATAATTTGCTTCTTGCAAATACTTGGACGAATAGTCTGTGGTTTTGGAGCACTGCATGGCAATCAGCACAATGATACTGATGAGGAAAAGTGTGGAAACTGAGCCCAAAGTGATCATGAGATAAAAAGTCACATTATTGTCCTCTTCATCTTTTGCTGAACCTTTAACATCAGAAGCTGCAAAAGCCTCTTTGGGCTCCACAAGTTTGACAGTCACAGTAGCTGTTGCTGAGAGTGAAACGTTCCCATTGTCTTTGACCAGTATGACCAGTTTATGCTCAGCCTCGTCTGTCTCTGTGAATGAGCGAAGGGTTCTGATCTGTCCTGTATAGCGGTCCAAAGCAAACAGACTGTGGTCAGTAAGCTCCTGCAGTGAAAACAGTAACCAGCCGTTATATCCTATATCAGGATCATAGGCTCTGACTTTAGTCACTAGGTGACCTGCATTCACATTTCGGGGAATCTCCTCCACACCTTCAGCAGAACCGTTAGCACTGACTGGATACAGGATGACTGGAGGGTTGTCGTTCTGATCCAGAATGAACACATTCACTGTCACGTTGCTGCTCAGTGATGGAGTTCCACAATCTGTGGCCACAACTTGGAACTGGAAGCGTTTCAGGGTTTCAAAGTCAAAACTTTTTAGTGCTGAAATGTGTCCATTATCAGGATTTATATTTAGGAAAGACATTATTCCATTTTGACCTTCTCTCACAATATGATAAGTAATAACTGCATTATCATTCAGGTCTTTGTCTGTTGCACTTACAGAGAATATTGACTTTCCAGCAACATTATTTTCTACAAGATAAAACTGTAACAGATTTTGTTCAAATTGTGGACTGTTATCATTGACATCTGAAATCTGAATATTCAGTGTTTTTAAAGTGGATAAGGGAGGCTCACCACAATCTGTGGCTTTGATTGTTATTTCATAATGTGAAATTTGTTCTCGATCCAAAAATCCTTTAGTCACAACTGAATAAATATTTTCCTTATAAGATGGCTTTAATTCAAAGGCAACATTATTTATTATGTGTGAAATTATTTTTCCATTCACACCAGAATCTTTATCTGTCACAATAATCAGAGCAATGACTGTACCAGGTTTTGAATCTTCAGAAACTGTGTTTGACAGTGATGTGGTTTCTATTTCAGGTGGATTGTCATTAATATCTTGTAGCTTCACAATGACTCGACACCTGCCTGTTAAAGGAGGTGTTCCTTTATCTGACGCTTCAATATCTATTTTATAAACCTCAGATTCTTCATAATCCAAAATTCTTTTCACTTTAATTTCTCCGTTTATTCGATCTAATTCAAAAAAGTTCAAGACTTTCGGATCCAATGTTTTACTAAAACTATATTCTATTTCCGCATTGTTGCCTGCGTCTGGGTCAATTGCTTTCACTTTTATCACAGATGTGCCTATAGGGATATTTTCTTTTATTTCATGCTGGTAAGTATTCTGACTAAAAAATGGACGGTTATCATTACTGTCAAGAACAATAATTGAAACATTTAATGTGCCTGATTTCTGTGGTTTCCCTCCATCAACAGCTGTAAGAAATATCAAATGTTTACTTATTTCTTCTCTGTCTAAGACCTTTTAAGAACTAAAAATGGTATTTTAATCATCATCGCTTTGAGTAATATCAAGTTCAAAATGTTCGTTTGACGTCAGTGTGTACGTGCGGATAGAATTGATTCCAGCATCAGGATCACGGGCTGCGTGCAGCTGGAGTCGTGTTCCTGCTGGTGTCTGCTCACCTATTTTAAATGTCTGATTCTTTTCAGGAAAACTAGGAGAGTGATCGTTTACATCATTAATTTCTACAATAACGTGGTGCATTTCTAAAGGATTTCAACTATTATCTTTAGCTCCATAAAGCACGCGTTACTGCTCTGACAAAGCTCCTCTCTGTCGATTTTCCGACGGACCTCTAACGCACCATTGTTCTGGTTTACCTCGAAAAAATTGTCCTTCGATCCAGAAACAACGCGGAAATGACGATCAATAAAGGAGATTTTGCCCAGCCCGAGATCTTTAGCAACATTTCCAACAAAGGTTCCTTCTTCCACCTCCTCGGGAACAGAGTACCGTATTTCAGCCAAAGCCTGCTCTCCCACAAACAGCGGCAGAGACAAAAGAAAAGAAATCCAGCAGCGCAGATCTGATCGGCGCCTTTTGTTCCACATCGTGAAGAAGCGATTAAAAAGCACGTTTATTCCCGTGAAAATCCTCTTGATACGTTCTGGATGTCATACAGAAATCGCAGCACGACGTCTCCTCGCCTCGCAGGTTTGAGCCAAACGTCTTTTCTGCTCAGAGATGAAAAACAAAAGCTCCGTGCGTGTGGGGAGGGACGAATCCTACTTCATGTTGCTCGATGGAACAGTGACACCAAGAGGAGCAAATCATGATATGTATAGATATTAAAAATAACTGTCAATTGTACTACTTATTAGAAAAAAGAAAAAAAAAAACTTTCACACGAGAATCGTAGAATGGAAGCAGCGTGGCGTGGACACTCACTTGCTTCAAGTCGTCTGATTGCACAGCGTTCAAACAAGAATTGTTTTGATACTGCAAGGTTGCAACCACCCATTTTGTGCAAGTGAAGCTACAACCACTGAGAAACCAGGGCGCACAGACCAACCTCGTCTCACGGCAAGTCGTGATTCAGCAGCACGAGATATACATTAACCTTTTGGTTCGTGTTATTGTGGTGAAAAGCGCCTCATTTTCGTCACGGCAGCACAAATTCATTCTCATTCATTCCGTGATGGCTGCACGAAATTAAAAGTGAAGGGGGGGGGGGGGGTCGGGGTGGTTATGGTTAGGGTGGGGGAAAGAGTAAGATTAGGTTATGGTTATGGTTATTCCAGAACCTTGGACAGCTCTCACAGTGACTGCACCCCCTCCACAACTTCATATCTCTTGATGTAGTGCAGCGGCTAAGAGAATATTTAGGGCAGAAACCTGCAAATGGTGATATAAGTGTCAAATTTGGCACAAATACTCCTTAGACATTACGCTTTTGAAAAAAAATGACGAGCCACTTGAATTTTCAATAGACATCCAGGTGGGGGCAGGGCTGGACTGGGGAAATTTTTCAGGCCAGGCATTTTTAACCAAGACCAGGCCACCACCAGGTATCGAAGGGGAAAAAAAATTAAGCCTGCTGTGACAGTGTGTTTTTTTTTTTTTTGGTCCCTTAACCGATCAATGTGCACCAGGAGACACATACATTTTAGCACTATAAGAACCATTATGAAAAGTTCTCCCGAAATACAGTTATCATAGGCTTATCAAAAGTACGATCTATTGACAGTAGGTCACATTACTTTATAGACATAATAAGCCGTCATTTCATTCAGCCTTGTTACTTAAATTTAGAAATAGAAATTATATAAAAACATTTGTTATAGAAATACTGTAGGCTATACTATAAATAATATATCATGACTTGTGTGATACAATTCATCATATAAAGCAAGAAATAACTGGATGACTGGACCAATGACTGGATACAAAGGTTGAACTTTTGAAACTGCAATACAGAAAAAGGCCACAAGATGGAGACGGTTGTATATCTCACTACAAGCTACAGGTAACATCAAGGATTTCTTTTATTACCAGTTTGTGTTGCTAATCAACTTAGAGAATGACTCTCAATTTAAAGTAAAATGTTAGGTATGTGAAATTATGCCAGGACTTGGGAAAATACATTTTTTTCGACAGGGACACCGTTATACCACGCCACCGCACCGCAGACTGTGCAAAACAGCATACTTCGTATGACCGACGCACGACCGTCACACAAATAGAATAAAGAATAAAGAAACAACCTGGCGGTGACAGCATGGTAGCTAGCCATGCACACCATTTGCACAGGTTACATTGCTAGGCTAGGTTACGTGACTGGCAGAGTTAGCACGAACGGAAATAATATCAAACCTTAATTCATATCTGAGTGACCCAGTTAGACAGCACTTTACTTCGGACCAGAAGATAAGAATGTCTCTCTCACACACAGATGTCTGATTTATGAACAAGTTAGGTTGCTGTTCATCAATTAATAGCTGAAGTTATCCTTCACTTACCATCATGGCCGTAGTGGTCCCCGCCTCACTTTATAGTCACCCTTTCTTGACTTCAATGAAAATATATACTTGTTTTATAAAAAGTAAAATAAAGACCTCTTTCTTGATCTCATATTTAATGGTTGACAGCACTGTAACAGTAAAACTTGTAATTTCTAACCTACATTGTTAATAAATGTAACTATTAAATTCTTTCTAACATTTTTCTAACATTTAAATTTTCTCTAAACATTTTACTTGTCAAAATTATTATTATTTTAAGTAGTATTAGTAGTTGTAGTAAAAAAAGGCTTCAAAACTGGACCTTTAATCTAGGGGTGTTGTGAGGGGGGGCATCCTTGCCCCACGCCCCCATTCCATCTGGATTCGCCCCTGCTTTGGCGTTTGAGCACAAAGAATGGATAACATTTATTTATGCAGAAAACATGACCATCACCATCACATCATGCGCTCCCCAGAAAGAGAGTTTAGGTGCATTTGAGTGGAAAATAGTGTTAGTTGTTGACACGTCACGGAGGATCAGCTGTTTTAACGTGCAGATACGGAGCAGCTCAGCTCAGCTCTAAATAAAGGAGGAAAAAAAGCATAAAAATGTCTTTGTAAAGCTCAGTACAGGTGTGCTGTTATCACCGCGCTTTAAGAGGTGAGGACGAGTCGTAGCTGCTACAAAAAAAAAAAAAACAGATGAAAAGCTCACAGATCGCTTTACTTTGTAAAAAAAAAAAAAATATCCGCAGGCCAGTAGGCCATCAGGCCACCAGGCAAATGCTCAGTGTGCAATACTATCAGTCCAGCGGTGGGTGGGGGTCAATTGAAGAATTACACAGGGGTCAAAATTAAAAATGCTCCAATCAAATTGAAAACTACACTACACTGTTTGATCACAACAATTCCAAAAAGGTATAGTTTGGACAATCTGTGACTAAATGTTCTGGAGTTATGGGGTACAAACACCAAAAATAGTGACAAAGGTCATTTTCAGTTTGTGCAGTGGTCAAAAGTTAAAGTTGCTCCAATTTTGGTAAAAATGATGCAAATTATTAGTTGAGTTAACAAGGTTTTAAAAAGGAATAGTTTGCACCATGTATCATGCTTAGTTATCATGTTACGGGGTAACATATGCCACATGTCACAGAATCTACGCTGACCTTGTTTGACCTTTACTTTGGAGGCCAAGCATTCAACACAGTAAAACTATTCCATTTATTAATCCTATTATCTCAACCAATAATTTGCATCACCTTTTACCAAAATTAGAGCAACTTTAACTTTTGACCCCTGTACAAAGTGAAAATGACCTTTTGCATCTTTTTTGCTGTTTTTACCCCATAACTCCTGAACATCCAGTCATAGATAGCCCGAACTATACGTTTTTGGAATTGTTATGATCAGACAAATAATGTAGTGTAGTTTTCAATTTGATTGGAACATTTTAATTTTGACCCCTGTGTAATTCTTCAATTGACCCCTACCTGGCCACCTATTGAAAATGCAACTGGCTAGTTGGTTTTTCAAAAGAGTAATGTCTAAGGAGTATTTGTGTCAGCTTTGGTGCTTGTATCAACATTTGCAGGATTGTTTCAATTATCTGCTGCACCAATGCCACCACGAACTGCCCTGAGACTGGGTTGGGGTTGCATAACCCCGTGGACACATTGTGAGCTGCTGTGGCAAAACATTCACACTTTTTCACAAAGCTTGTTGCTGTATTGATTATTGAGACGTATCAATGTGAGTGATATTGTCCAAGTTTTCGTTTAAACTGTGTGAGTCAACTATATGTTTCATAAAATGCTATGTCAGATGTCAAGCATGTCGGAGGCTCGACATCTGACAAGTTCAGCGTCAACGAAGGCGTGATGCAGGGGTGTGTACTTGCCCCATCTCTCTTCTCTCTGCAGTCTTGGAACTCTCTGCCTCTACCGAAAGGGTGTACTTCACCACCCCACTCAGACGGCCATTTCTTCAACACAAGATGCCTAAAAGTTACCACAAGAACACGGACCATCTGTGCGAGAGAACTGCTCTATGCAGATGATGCTGCTATGGTATCTCGTTCTGCAGAGGAGCTCCAGAGTATGCTCAATTCTTTCAACACTACAGCCCTAACCTTGGTCTGAGTATCAACATTACCAAGACAGAAATCATGATCCAGCCTTCTCCAGGAACTCATCCTCCCCAGCCGGACCTTCACCTTCATGTTAATAGCCTCGTCTTTATTGAGTACTTCACCTACCTAGATGGCACACTCTCCCATGACAACAGCCTGGAGAAAGAAGTGGAGAAGTGAGTCAGCACAGCCTCTGCTGATTTCAGCAAACTTCACACCAAGGTGTGGAACCGCCCTGGATCAGACAACAGCCCGAGTACAAAGTATACCGTGCTGTTGTCCTGTCATGTCTCTTGTATTCATTAGAGACCTACAGCCTATACCACTGCCACATCCAGACATTGCAATGCACTCAGATGGCTCAGCTCAGACAGTTGCTGAAAATCCACAGGAAAGATAGAGTCTCAAATACTGAGGTGAGACAGTGAGCCAAAATCCCCAGCGTCAAAGCCCTTCTCACCCAGAATCATCTTAGCTAGGTAGGCCATGTAGTGCATATGGACACCTCCTGACTACCTAAGGCAGTCTTCTAAGGTGAGCTCAAGGAGAGGAAGAGGAGAGTTGGTCGGCCCAAGCTGCGTGTGAAAGATTGCTTAAAACAGCACCTGAAGGCCTGCAACAAAAGCATCTCAACATGGGAGAAGGATGCTCAAGACTGAACGGCCTGGCACAGCCTTGTGAGTCAGTCACTCAAGATGATCGACGACCGCTTGGAAGAAGAGACCAAACAACAAAGCCAGTGTCATGCGAGTAGAGCCTCCTCACTTGGTTCAGCAGCTCCCAATCTCTCTCCTGTCCCAACTGTGGCAGGATCTGCCAACACCGCATAGGACTGTACCCGCACCAAAGAACTTACCATCCTATTTAGCAATGAGTTACAGCCGATGATGATGATGATGATGATGAGATTTGAAAATAAGTCTGGGAGCATTGTGTGATGGTGTGCTTCACTGCAGCCATGACACCACAGCATTGCCTTTGGTACAGGTTGGCAATGACCCAAGCAGACAAGGAGCCAGAACGCAGAAATAAGTTTCCACTGGAACAAAACTCAGGGTCTCAGCCTTGCTCCTTACAGCACTCATAGTCTCTGTGTACACACTGATGACTTGTTGGGGATCCCACAAATTCTCAGGACATCCAGGAGAGCAGCCCAATCAACTGAATCAAAAGCTTTATAAAAATCAATGTGGGCTGTAACGAAGCACTGCTGCCTTGAGACTGACGATTTGAATATCCAATATGTAAAGTTGACTGTGTGAGCGTGCGTGTGTGTGTTTGCTATGCACAGTGACAGTAAATAAGCAATCAACACCAAACTTGCAATGGTGACTGGGGGAATGAAGGGGAGGTCACTGGGGCCCTTAGGTTGAAAGTGTACATGCGTGAACACAGACACACAGTCAGCCTTATATATTAGAATCACAACCTGCTCATTGGAACCCTTATTTTTGCAGTTCACATGGCACTCAGGTCAGGTAGCAAGCATCATACTATACTTACTATGTGGTAGCATGTTTTTTTTTTCCCCAATTAAAATGTACCTGCTGTGTATGGCATGCCAGAGCATTGCAGTGATATGACATGCTATCACCTTCTTATCATCATTCCCTTGAGTCTCATGAATGTCACAAATTGCTATCTGAAAAGTAATGTTGACAATATACACACAATGCAATGCAACTTAATACACCTTAACTAAAGTGACATGAAATATACAATGACAGGGCTAAAATTAATCTCTATTGCTCGTGTGTAGAACGGGTAACTCAGCTAGTGTTAAAACATATAACACTTATGTACTAAAGCTCACTGCCCAAAGAGCCACACAGGTAGCCAACAGCTATATCACACTTATCTCACTCTATTGCTCATGTGTAGAAAGGGTAACTCAGCTAGTGTTAAAACACATAACATTTATGTACTAAAACTCACTGCCCAAAGAGCCACACAGGTAGCCAACAGCTATATCACACTTATCTCACTTGTATCTGCTGTTATGGAAACAGTACACATGTACTGCTCTGTCATATATCTACGAGGTCTATTAGAAAAGTATCGAACCTTATTATTTTTTTCAAAAACCATATGGATTTGAATCATGTGTGATTGCGTCAGACAAGCTTGAACCTTGAGTTTTTTCACGCCTGTCGGTTGCGTCATTCGCCTGTGAGCAGGCTTTGAGTGAGGAGTGGTCCACCCCTCTCGTCATTTTTTTCATTGTTTAGGAATGGCTCAGAGACTGCCGCTTTGCTTGATCAAAATTTTTTCAGAAACTGTGAGGGACATCAAAGTGGACACCATTCGAGAAATTCAGATGGTTTTTGGTGAAAATTTTATGGGCTTCAAAGAGATTATGGAGTGTTACTGTCACTTTAAGGATGGCCCAGAGCGACTGGTGGAGCGCCGTGCTCTGAAGCCGCCATCGACAGGCTGAGCGACCATTTAATTTCTAAATGGATGGCTGTATGGATCCGTGACCATCGTGTGCCATTTCTCTGGTTATCACAAGAGCTGGACATCAACCATTTTCCGGCAGATTTCACTTTTAACAAGAGATTTTGTCATCGAAAGCTGAGCGGAGGCTTCACGCATCACGATGGATTCGCTACTGGAGCGAGACAAAACCACCTCCATTTTGGTCTCACAGGACGGCTTTGAGATGGCGTTCAGACAGCTGTTGGTGGTTTTTCCATTGAGTGATTATCCGAGAAATTGTGGATGTGCCTGGACATGCCAGAACATGTCCTGTGAGGCTTCATCACGGCATTGCTTTGCGCCATGCGAGGATCAAGCTTGGCTGACGCAATCACACGTGATTCAAATCCATATGGTTTTGAAAAAAATAATAAGGTCGGATACTTTTCTGACAGACCTTGTATAAACAATATAATAAATGATAGAAAAGATTTCCATTGCACAGACTGGAAAAAAATAACTTGACTCAGTTGCACAATTCCTTCAGTGATGGTGATGTAATGTTTGCAAGCAAAAACAGAACAACAGGAATTCTTTACTTCTCAACATTTTTATGTTTGTGTTTTAATGTCTTACCTCTGCAGAGGTGACCCTCCTGTCAGGAACCAGCAGAGTGTTTGCATTGCTTCCAGGAACTACAGTAGATCCAATACTCATTCTGGGTCCAACTAACATGTAACGCTTCTCTCCAGATCTGTACTGGATGCTGTTGCACAGAGTTCCATCATAATCTGCTTCTTGCAAGTACTTGGACGAATAGTCCTGGTGGTTTTGGAGCACTGCATGGCAATCAGCACAATGATACTGATGAGGAAAAGTGTGGAAACTGAGCCCAAAGTGATCATGAGATAAAAAGTCACATTATTGTCCTCTTCATCTTTTGCTGAACCTTTGACATCAGAAGCTGCTAAAGCCTCTTTGGACTCCACAAGTTTGACAGTCACAGTAGCTGTTGCTGAGAGTGAAACGTTCCCATTGTCTTTGACCAGTATGACCAGTTTCTGCTCAGCCTCGTCTGTCTCTGTGAATGAGCGAAGGGTTCTGATCTGTCCTGTATAGCGGTCCAAAGCAAACAGACTGTGGTCAGTAAGCTCCTGCAGTGAAAACAGTAACCAGCCGTTATATCCTATATCAGCATCATAGGCTCTCACTTTAGTCACCAAGTGACCTGCGTTCACATTTCGGGGAATCTCCTCCACACCTTCAGCAGAACCATTAGCACTGACTGGATACAGGATGATTGGAGGGTTGTCGTTCTGATCCAGAATGAACACGTTCACTGTCACGTTACTGCTCAGTGATGGAGTTCCACAATCTGTGGCCACAACTTGGAACTGGAAACTTTTCAGCATTTCAAAGTCAAAACTTTTTAGTGCTGAAATGTGTCCGTTATCAGGATTTATATTTAGGAAAGACATTATTCCATTTTGACCTTCTCTCACAATATGATAACTAATAGCTGCATTATCATTCAGGTCTTTGTCTGTTGCACTTACAGAGAATATTGACTTTCCAGCAACATTATTTTCTGCAAGATAAAACTGGAATGGATTTTGTTCAAATTGTGGACTGTTATCATTGACATCTGAAATCTGAATATTCAGTGTTTTTAAAGTGGATAAGGGAGGCTCACCACAATCTGTGGCTTTGATTGTTATTTCATAATGTGACATTTGTTCTCGATCCAAAAATCCTTTTGTCACAATTGAATAAATATTTTCCTTATAGGATGGTTTTAATTCAAAGGGAACATTATTTATTATTTGTGAAATTATTTTTCCATTCACACCAGAATCTTTATCTGTCACACTAATCAGAGCAATAACTGTACCAGGTTTTGAATTTTCAGAAACAGAATTTGACAGTGATGTGATTTCTATTTCAGGATTATTATCATTGATATCTTTGATCTTTATATTGATTCCACACCTACCGGTTAATGGAGGTGTTCCTTTATCTGATGCCTCCACATCCAGTTTATAAATGTCTGATTCTTCATAATCCAAAACTCCTTTCACTTTAATTTCCCCAGTTGTAATATCCATTTCAAATATACTTGAGATTTTAGGATCCAATATTTGGTTGAAGCTGTATAATATTTCCCCGTTACTACCTTCATCCGGATCTACTGCTATCACTTTTATAACTGGTGTTCCAATCGGAACATTTTCTTGGATTTCTATTTGGTGAGTATCCTGACTAAAAACTGGACGGTTATCGTTACTGTCAAGAACATTAATGGACACGTTTAATGTCCCAGATTTTTGTGGTTTTCCTCCATCAACAGCTGTGACAAATAACACGTGCTTACTTTCTGTTTCTCGGTCTAACGGCTTCTTCAGTACCAAAAACGGAATTTTATCCTCATCTCTTTGAGTAATATCTAGTTCAAAATGTTCGTTTGACGTCAGTGTGTACGTGCGGATAGAACTGATTCCTGCATCAGGATCACGGGCTGCGTGCAGCCTGAGTCGTGTTCCTGCTGGTGTCTGCTCACCTATTTCAAATGTCTGATTCTTTTCTGGGAATCTAGGAGAGTGATCGTTTACATCAGTAATTTCTACAATAACGTGATGCATTTCTAAAGGATTTTCAACAATTATCTTTAGCTCCATAAAGCACGCGTTACTGCTCTGACAAAGCTCCTCTCTGTCGATTTTCCGACGGACCTCTAACGCACCATTGTGCTGGTTTACCTCGAAAAAATTGTCCTTAGATCCAGAAACAACGCGGAAACGACGATCAATCAGGGAGACTTTGTCCAGCCCGAGATCTTTAGCACATTTCCACAAAGGTTCCTTCTTTCACCTCCTCGGGAACAGAGTACCGTATTTCAGCCAAAGCCTGCTCTCCCACAAACAGCGGCAGAGACAAAAGAAAAGAAATCCAGCAGCGCAGCTCTGATCGGCGCCTTTGTTCCACATCGTTTACATGCGATGAAAAAAAAAAACACACACCTGTATTTCCGTGAAAATAAATGCCTTCCTCTTGATTCGTTCTGAATGTCAAACACAGAAAACGCAGCACGACGTCTCCTCGCCTCGCAGGTTTGATCCAAACGTCTTTTCTGCTCAGAGATGAAAAACAAAAGCTCCGTGCGTGTGGGGAGGGACGAATCCTACTTCTTGTTGCTCGATGGAACAGTGACACCAAGAGGAGCAAATCATGATATTTATAGATATTAAAAATAATTATCATTTGTACAACTTATAAGAAAAAACATTCACACGAGAATCGTGGAATGGATGCAGCGTGGCGTGGACACTACCTCGCTTCACATAGTCTGGTTGCACAACGTTCAAACAAGAAAGGTTTTGATACTGCAAGGTTGCAAACACACATTTTGTGCAAGTGAAGCTTCAAATATACCACTGAGAAACCAATGCGCACAAACATGAAACAATCTGCTGCAGAGAATGTATTCCAGCACCTTGGACAGCTCTCACAGTGACTGCATCCCCTTTCCAACTGTGGACAAATGTGTAGCCCAGTCTCACTTTTCGTCCTCCCGTCACGAAATGATTCAATGTGAGCTGCTGTGGCAAAGCATTCACACCTTTTCACAAAGCTCGTTGCTGTATTGATTATTGAGACATATCAGTGTAACATACTCAAAAACAGGACATTATGAGTGATATTGTCCAAGTTTTTTTCTTTTTTCTTTTGTTTAGTCAGCTATATGTTTTATAAAATACTGTTTGTCGCATACTGGATTTGAAAATAAGTCAAGTCTGGGAGCATTGCCTGGTGGTGTGCTTCATTGCAGCCATGACACCACAGAAATGCCCTCGGTACAAGATGGAAAGCAGACATCCCGTAGATCCCCATATTTCTAAGAAAGAAAAGAAAATTATGTACGTGCTCCAGACAGGTGAAACATGAACCTTCTGCAGCCACTGGGGATCTCAACACTCATATGTGCTGGATCATCTACAGAAAACCTGCCACATTGCTGATATGTTGATGCTGATGCTCCCTCACAGTACAAGTGATACTTCACATCTTAGTCTTCCTAAGTACACTTTAAAAACTACACACTTGGCACAGTGTAACCTTTCATATAACACAAAGTCATTCCAGGGATACACAAGGATCCTCCAAAAAGACAGAGAATCAAAGACATCCAGTATTTGTGTTTGGTCACTGGCTATTGTCCAAGTCTCATAACCATACAGCAAGACAGATAGTATCAGAAACCTAAAGACTTTGACCTTTGTTCTACTACCAAGAAATCAGAATCGTCAAACACCTCTATCCAGTGACCTCATGACTCTATGAGTTCTTTCCGGGCATTTATCAGTCTCAAAAGCCAAGAACCAAAAGACATGAATGTCAGTGCCAAGAAAAGTGAATTTCTCTACAATTTCAACACTTTACCTCCTACAGATAAACTTCTGATGGCTGAGTCCAGGACATCGTTAAATATCAGGATCGTAGTTTTTAATCCAGGACAGTCACAAACCCAGAAACTGATTCCTCACTCAGCATCTCAAGTGCTGCAATCAGAGTATCCACTGATTCCACAAAGATCACGGCATCATCCCCAAATTCAAGGTCTGTAAACCTTTCCTCGCCAACAAATACACAGTTCATGCAAACATTGAAAAGTGTAGGAGCCAGAACACATAAACAAGTTTTCACTGGAACAAATGTCAGGGTCTCTGCTTTGCTCCATACAGCACTCATAGTCTCTGTGTACAGGTTGATGACTTGTTGGAGATCCCACAAATTCTCAGGACATTCAGGAGAGCAGTTTAATCAAGTGAATCAAAAGCTTTGTGAAAATCAATGTGGGCTGTGAAGAAGCACGGCCGATTTGAAAATGTTAAAATATATAACAGTCGTGTACTAAAGCTCACTGCCCAAAGAGCCACACAGGTAATCCAACAGTTTTCACACTTATCCGTTGCTCTGTCATGTATCTGTAAACAATATAATAAATGATAGTAAAGATTTCCATAGCACATATTTGAAAACGAAATATAATGGAATGCTAAAATACCGACAACCATATGAGCATTGTGTTCTTTATCATTTGCAGTATTGTCTTACATACAATTTGTACATTTTCACATCAAATCAAATCAACATTTATTCTTGTTGTGCAAATCAAGGAATATTTGTAGATCACCCTCGGTGCATTTGTAGGTATTAATGAGACACATTTAGCTCCACAGGAAGTTAGATTTGAGTTAGCGGAAGTTAGCGTGCACGCTAGCCTCAACAAAATGTTTTGTAAATGACTGCAAAGGTGTCATCAGATTCCAAACCAGTATTTTCAGTTTTAGAAGTGCTTATTTATCACTGTCATTTGCATAATATATGAGAAAAAACAAAGCAGTTTTGGAGAGACCAGCCACTGACGTCATGGTGCAACTCTACTCTGAGTGGCTCTCATCCCGGCGACTCAAAAACAAAACTGAACAGATTGAAACAGAACGTGAATTTTAACCTCATAAAATGCATCTTAAAATAGGTCAAGGTTAGCCATCTTTGACCTTGTCCAAGGTCTGTGTCCCAAGAATGTTCTCTGTAAATTTGAAGCCCATGGCAGTAATCAGACTGAACTTATGCTGAGCAAAGACAGATGGACAGATGGATGGATGGACAGACAGCTGGACAGATGCAAAAGCCTTTGTGATACCGATGGCTGTATTTGATGGCCTTGTGTAAAAATCACTTGACTGAGCTATACACTTCCTTCAATAACGGTGATGTATTGTTTGCAAGTGTTGAAACTGTGGGAGCAGGTTTTAACACATATGCAAGGCAAACATAGAACAATAGAAATTCTGTGCCTCTCACCATTTTTATGTTTGCATTTTTAATGTCTTACCTCTGCAGAGGTGACCTTCCTGTCAGGAACAACCAGAGTGTTTGCATTGCTCCCAGGAACTATAGTAGATCCAGTACTCATCCTGGGTCCAACTAACATGTAACGCTTCTCTCCAGATCTGTACTGGATGCTGTTGCACAGAGTTCCATCATAATTTGCTTCTTGCAAATACTTGGAGGAATAGTCTGTGGTTTTGGAGCACTGCATGGCAATCAGCACGATGATACTGATGAGGAAAAGTGTGGAAACTGAGCCCAAAATGATCATGAGATAAAAAGTCACATTACTGTCCTCTTCATCTTTTGCTGAACCTTTAACATCAGAAGCTGCAAAAGCCTCTTTGGGCTCCACAAGTTTGACAGTCACAGTAGCTGTTGCTGAGAGTGAAACGTTCCCATTGTCTTTGACCAGTATGATCAGTTTATGCTCAGCCTCGTCTGTCTCTGTGAATGAGCGAAGTGTTCTGACCTGTCCTGTATAGCGGTCCAAAGCAAACAGACTGTGGTCAGTAAGCTCCTGCAGTGAAAACAGTAACCAGCCGTTATATCCTATATCAGCGTCATAGGCTCTGACTTTAGTCACCAAGTGACCTGCGTTCACATTTCGGGGAATCTCCTCCACACCTTCAGCAGAACCGTTAGCACTGACTGGATACAAGATGACTGGAGGGTTGTCGTTCTGATCCAGAATGAACACGTTCACTGTCACGTTGCTGCTCAGTGATGGAGTTCCACAATCTGTGGCCACAACTTGGAAGTGGAAACTTTTCAGGGTTTCAAAGTCAAAACTTTTTAATGCTGAAATGTGTCCATTATCTGGATTTATATTTAGCAAAGACATTATTCCATTTTGACCTTCTCTCACAATATGATAAGTAATAACTGCATTATCATTCAGGTCTTTGTCTGTTGCACTTACAGAGAATATTGACTGTCCAGCAACATTATTTTCTACAAGATAAAACTGTAACGGATTTTGTTCAAAATGTGGACTGTTATCATTGACATCTGAAATCTGAATATTCAGTGTTTTTAAAGTGGATAAGGGAGGCTCACCACAATCTGTGGCTTTGATAGTTATTTCATAATGTGACATTTGTTCTCGATCCAAAAATCCTTTTGTCACAATTGAATAAATATTTTCCTTATAGGATGGCTTTAATTCAAAAGGTGCATTATTAATGATATGTGTAATTATTTTTCCATTCACACCAGAATCTTTATCTGTCACACTAATCAGAGCAATGACTGTACCAGGTTTTGAATCTTCAGAAACTGTGTTTGACAGTGATGTGATTTCTATTTCAGGTGGATTGTCATTGATATCTTTTATCTTTATGATGATTCCACACCTACCTGTTGATGGAGGTGTTCCTTTATCTGATGCTTCCACATCGAGTTTATAAATATCAAATTCTTCATAATCCAACAGTCCTTTCACTTTAATTTCCCCTGTTTCAATATCCAATTCAAAAATGTTGTACAATTTTTTTCTCAATGTTTTACCGAGGCTGTACTCGATTT
This sequence comes from Thalassophryne amazonica, assembly GCF_902500255.1. Lineage (NCBI taxonomy): Eukaryota > Metazoa > Chordata > Actinopteri > Batrachoidiformes > Batrachoididae > Thalassophryne > Thalassophryne amazonica. Next base: position 30,853,061 of record NC_047113.1, read on the forward strand.
CTCCATTGATGCCTTCGTCCGGATCTACTGCTGTCACTTTTATAAGAGATGTGCCAACCGGGACATTTTCCTCTATTTCAATTTGATAAGTATCCTGACTGAAAACTGGTCGATTATCATTAATATCAAGAACGTTAATAGAAATATTTAATGTCCCTGATTTTTGTGGTTTTCCTCCATCAACAGCTGTAATAAATAACAGGTGCTTACTTTGTTTTTCTCGGTCTAATGGCTTTTTAAGAACTAAAAATGGAATTTTATCCTCATCGCTTTGAGTAATATCAAGTTCAAAATGTTCGTTTGACGTCAGTGTGTACGTGCGGATAGAATTGATTCCAGCATCAGGATCACGGGCTGCGTGCAGCCTGAGTCGTGTTCCTGCTGGCGTGTGCTCGCCCACTTCAAATGTCTGATTCTTTTCAGGAAAACTAGGAGAGTGATCGTTTACATCAGTAATTTCTACAATAACGTGGTGCATTTCTAAAGGATTTTCAACTATTATCTTTAGCTCCATAAAGCACGCGTTACTGCTCTGACAAAGCTCCTCTCTGTCGATTTTCCGACGGACCTCTAACGCACCATTGTCCTGGTTTACCTCGAAAAAAATGTCCTTCGATCCAGAAACAACGCGGACACGACGACCAATCAAGGAGACTTTGTCCAGCCCGAGATCTTTAGCAACATTTCCAACAAAGGTTCCTTCTTTTACCTCCTCGGGAACAGAGTACCGTATTTCAGCCAAAGCCTGCTCTCCCACAAACAGCGGCAGAGACAAAAGAAAAGAAATCCAGCAGCGCTGCTCTGATCGGCGCCTTTTGTTCCACATCGTGAAGAAGCAATTAAAAACACGTTTATTCCCGAGAAAGCAAATCCCTTCCCCTCGATTTGGTGTATATATCTAATAGAAAACGCAGCACGACGTCTCCTCGCCTCGCAGGTTTGATCCAAACGTCTTTGCTGCTCAGAGATGAAAAACAAAAGCTCCGTGCGCGTGGGGAGGGACGAATCCTACTTCATGTTGCTCGATGGAACAGTGACACCAAGAGGAGCAAATCATGATATTTAAAAATCTCAAAAAAAATAACTGTCAGTTGTCGTACTTACTTGGAAAAAAAAAAACGTCACAAAAGACGATCATCGTGGAATGGAGGGGCAGCGTGGCGTGGACGCAACCAAACAAAAAACGTTTTGATAATGCAAGGTTGCAAAGACACATTCTGTGCAAATGAAACAGCAAATATAACACTTTGCAACCAATGTGCACAGAGATGAAACAATCGGCTGACTGAAACCTGCAGAGAATGAATTCCAGCACCTTGGACAGCTCTCCCAGTGACTGCATCTCCTTTACGACAGTCAACTCAGTGGGCCCACTTTGAGATGTGACAAAGCATTCACACTTTTCACAAAGCTCTTTGCTATATTGATTATCAACGCAGTTAACATACTCAGAAATAGGCCGCATTTATCAAACAGGTTGTCCAAATTTTCTTTTAAACTGTGAGTTAGCTACATACTTTTAAAATGCTGTTGTCACTCATATTGGATTTGAAAATCATATCAAGTCTGGGAGGATTGCTTGGAGGTGACCTTCATCACATCCATAACACCAAGGAACTGCTTTGGGTACTGGAGTGCAATGAAGAACCAAGCAGATAACCATTCCAACCCCACATCTATTAAATAAATAAATGATTTGCCGCAGACAGGTGAAATGTAGGCATCTCCTTGGCCTTCTCCATCCACTGGGGACATTAGCACTCAGGCACCTATGTGCTGAATCACCCAGAGAAAAAAATGCCACATGGCCAATATGTTGAAGTGTTGGTTGAAGTTACGTATGTTCTCTCACAACGCGAATGATCCTCCTCATTTTAGTCCCCCAAAGTATACTTGAAACACCACAGACAATTGGTACAGTGTAAACTCTTGTATGACACAAAGTCATTCCAGCCATATGCAAGGATCCTCTAAAGAGACAGAGTACCAAAGACATCCAGTCATTATCTATGGTTACTGGTTAGTGTCCAAGTCCCATAACCATACAGTAATACAGGAAGTATCAGGACCCTAAAGATGTGGACCTTAGTTTTCCTGAAAAAAAATCTGAATCACCAAACACCTCTGTCCAATGACCTCATGACTCCATGAACTCTTCCCAGGCATTTATTAATCTCAAGGACATGAATGTCACTGCCAAGATAAGTGATTTGTTTCTACACATTCAATACTCTCACCTCATACAGATACAATTCTGATGCCAGAATCCAGGAAATCATTCAGGACAACCACAAATCCAGACACTCTGACTCATCACTCATCCTCTTAAGTGTTGCACTGAGAGTATGAATTGATTCCACAAAGATCACAGCATCATTCCCAAATTCAAGGTCAGTAAACCTTTAATCACCAACAAAAGCACTTAACTCACTGGTTTCCACAGTCCTACCGAACACCCAGTTCATGGAAGCACTGAAGAGTGTAGGAGCCAGAACACATCCCTGATGAACACAAGTTTTCACTGGGAAATACTCAGAGTTTGTGTCTTGTTCTGTACGACACTCATAGTCTCTGTGTTTATGTGACTTTTTGGGGTTCTCATAAATTCTCAGGATGCCCATGAGAGCAGTCAACTGAATCAAAAGCTTTGCAAAGAATCAATGTGGGCTGTCAAGAAGTACTGATTTAAAAATGTTGACATATATGTTGCAGTTATGTAATAAAAATCACTGCCCAAAGAGCCAGACAGGTAGTGCAACAACTACATCACACTTGTCTAAAGTGTATCTGCTTGTATGGAAACAGTACACATGTGTTGCTCTGTCATACTGGTGTAAATAATATAATAAAGGACACAAAAATTTTACAGAGCACAAATTGGAAAAAGAAATATAAAGCAATGCTAAAATACCTTAGGCCTTATGACCATAAAAATAGGAAACAAAAGGTGACCTTTTGACCTCTTAAAATAGATCAAGGTTAGCCATCTTTGAAATTGCCCAAGGTCTCTGTCCCAAGAATGTTCCCTGTGAATTTGGAGACCCTGGCAGGACTTATACTGAGCAGAGACAAACGGACGGATGAAGGCCTTCACAATACACGATTGCAATATCATGGCCTCGGGAAAAATGACATGACTCAGTTGCACACTTCATTCCGTAATGGTGATGTAATGTTTGCTGTAATCATGCGAGCAGGTTAGAGGACAAATGTGGGTAAAAAATAAAACAACAGGAATTCAGTGCCTGTCAACATTTTTATATGTTTCTATTTTTAATGTCTTACCTCTGCAGATGTTTGTCTCCTGTCAGGAACCACAAGAGTGTTTGCATTGCTTCCAGGAACTACAGTAGATCCAATACTCATTCTGGGTCCAACTAACATGTAACGCTTCTCTCCAGATCTGTACTGGATGCTGTTGCACAGAGTTCCATCATAATTTGCTTCTTGCAAATACTTGGAGGAATAGTCTGTGGTTTTGGCGCACTGCATGGCAATCAGCACAATGATACTGATGAGGAAAAGTGTGGAAACTGAGCCCAAAGTGATCATGAGATAAAAAGTCACATTATTGTCCTCTTCATCTTTTGCTGAACCTTTAACATCAGAAGCTGCAAAAGCCTCTTTGGGCTCCACAAGTTTGACAGTCACAGTAGATGTTGCTGAGAGTGAAACGTTCCCATTGTCTTTGACCATTATGACCAGTTTATGCTCAGCCTCGTCTGTCTCTGTGAATGAGCGAAGTGTTCTGATCTGTCCTGTATAGCGGTCCAAAGCAAACAGACTGTGGTCAGTAAGCTCCTGCAGTGAAAACAGTAACCAGCCATTATATCCTATATCAGCGTCATAGGCTCTGACTTTAGTCACCAAGTGACCTGCATTCACATTTCGGGGAATCTCCTCCACACCTTTAGCAGAACCGTTAGCACTGACTGGATACAGGATGACTGGAGGGTTGTCGTTCTGATCCAGAATGAACATGTTCACTGTCACGTTGCTGCTCAGTGATGGAGTTCCACAATCTGTGGCCACAACTTGGAACTGGAAACTTTTCAGTGTTTCAAAGTCAAAACTTTTTAGTGCTGAAATGTGTCCGTTATCAGGATTTATATTTAGGAAAGACATTATTCCATTTTGACCTTCTCTTACAATATGATAAGTAATAACTGCATTATCATTCAGGTCTTTGTCTGTTGCACTTACAGAGAATATTGACTTTCCAGCAACATTATTTTCTACAAGATAAAACAGTAACGGATTTTGTTCAAAATGTGGACTGTTATCATTGACATCGGAAATCTGAATATTCAGTGTTTTTAAAGTGGATAAGGGAGGCTCACCACAATCTGTGGCTTTGATTGTTATTTCATAATGTGACATTTGTTCTCGATCCAAAAATCCTTTAGTCACAACTGAATAAGTATTCTCCTTATAAGAGGGTTTTAATTCAAAAGGAACATTATTTGTTAAATATGAAATAATTTTTCCATTCACACCAGAATCTTTATCTTTCACACTAATCAGAGAAATAACTGTACCAGGTTTTGAATCCTCAGACACTGTGTTTGACAGTGATGTGATTTCTATTTCAGGCTGATTATCATTCAAGTCCTTAATTTTCACAATGACTCTACACCTGCCTGTTGATGGAGGTGTTCCTTTGTCTGATGCCTCCACATCGAGTTTATAGATATCAAATTCTTCATAATCCAAAACTCCTTTCACTTTAATTTCTCCATTTAATCTGTCTAATTCAAAAATATCATAGACCTTTCGTCTGAGCATTTTACCAAATCTGTACTCTATTTCCCCATTAGTGCCCTCATCTGGATCGACTGCACTCACCCTCATAATAATCGTGTTAATAGGTAAATTTTCTTGTATTTGAGTTTGGTAAGTATCCTGAATGAAAACTGGTTTGTTATCGTTAATATCAAGAATATTAACAGAAACATTTAGCCTTCCTGATCTTTCAGGTTTTCCTCCGTCGACTGCCGTTACAATTAGCGCGTATTTATCTTTTTGCTCTCTGTCTAAGGACTTCTTCAGCACTAAAAATGGGATTATATCTTCATCATTCTGATTAATGTCTATTTCAAAGTGATCATTTGCTGTCAGTGAGTATGTGCGTATGGTGTTCATTCCTGCATCCGGATCACGGGCTGGTTGTAGTTGGAATCGCGTCCCTGGTGGTGAATTTTCCACTATTTCAAACGTTTGCTCCTTTTCAGCAAACGTGGGGTCGTGATCGTTTACATCAGTAATTTCCACCACTACGTAATGCACTTCCATGGGATTTTCAACCAAGATTTTTATCTCGATGACGCATGCAGCGGCACCCTGACAAAGCTCCTCTCTGTCGATTTTCTTACTGACCTGTAAGGCACCATTGTCCTGGTTCATCAAGAAAAATGTGTCAGAACCGGACACAACACGAAATCGACGGTCAATCAACGAGGTTTTGTCCAGACTGAGATCCTTGACAACATTTCCAACAGCTGTTCCTTCTTTCATTTCCTCTGGAATCGAATATTTAAGCTGAGCTTCAACCTGCGCTCTGAAAAACAGCGGCAGGAAAAAATAAAAAGCAACCCAGCAGCAGTCTGCTGATCGGCGCCGTGTTCCTGTCCTCATCCTGATCGGATGGCGACACACCTTTCAGGCAATTGATCAGTTCTTTATGTCCGTCCACTCATTCAGAATCCACACACCGATGTCTCTCAATTCGCATTCTTTTGTCAAATGTCTTATCCGCTGTGAGCTGCGTAACAAAAGCTTGGTGGAGCTCCACAATGTTTCGTGTTTTGTCGATGTAACAGCGACATCAAGTGGACAAAATGAAGAAACTATTTGTACAATCAAGTAATTTAACATAAAATATTTCTCAGAAAACAACTCCCAAATATAATCTCTCCCGCTCTTTCGATACTGAAATTAATATAAAATACATAAACTTAATAATGACGCCGTACCTGAGTGTGTTACATTCGCCTGGGTTTGGTTTATTATTTAACTGAGCACAAAGTGAGTCGTTTTCAAGTTTTTTATTTTTATTTTTATTTTACTGAGTATAAAAATAGTTGAAAGTTATAGAAAGAAAATGTACTGAAGTGGCAGATTCTAAACTTGTATTTATTATTTATGATTTATTCAGGGTTTTATTTATTTATTTATTGTTTGTTTGTTTTTTGTTGTTTTTGTTTTTTTTTTTGTTTTTTTTTTTTTTTGGTCAAAATAAGCAACCTCAGCTCCAAGAATAGACAGAACAAACTGGAGAACAGAGACTCGAAGGCTGCTCTATTTGATGAAAGCTAGGTTTTTGGCAAATTATGTTTTTATTTTTATTTATTTATTCAACAGCGTTGTCATTCAAGCACTAGAGTTTATGTTCTTGGACGAACATTTGCTCTTTAATTTTTCAGTTTGAATTTTATGGTGTTTTTTTGTGTCATATCATTTGGTTCATTAGTTCAGACTTGGGTTTACAGTCTCTGACGTTTCAGGACTCCTCTTCCCAGAGCAAAGTTCTTCTTTGCCATGACCACAAAATTGGTAATATTTTGTCAATAAACCTGAGATTGTAATTTACATCTTTTTATCATGTACCAGTGGAATGAAACCAATATGCAAACTCAATGATAATGAAGCTAATGGTAATGCAAGTGGCGGTGCCTGAAAATATTTTACTATTGACAAAAACAATAGACACTACTGACTGTCCTTTAGTCGTGTTTGAAAACTGAAAAGCCAATGCATGTCAAAACCCTGGACAGGATTACATTCAAGATGGTTTGCTCAGGAGACAATCTGTGCACAGACTGGAACAAATTTCTATTTCACCTGACAGCACCGCAGTGGTACTGTCAGTTTAAACAAAAAATTTGTTGCAGTGGAGGTGTTTTTCTTTTCCCAGATCTCATACATGTATACAAAAACTCCCAGCATTTCATTGTGCAGAACTTTAAATAGAATGTATTAAACATGTTTTCAGTAAGCTAACATAGGCCACCATCTGACAGGGAAGGCTGAGGAGTATGCAATGCTGCTGTGTGTTTCTGTATCCACCACCACAAGAAACCGCCAGTTCTCAAAAGACCCATTGACCATCCCTATGTCAGAAAAGTAATCATCTATCTGCAGCTATGTGTGACTTGGATGCCCTCCTGGCCGTGTCCTGTCACAGTGGTTGTTAGCAATGGGACAACTGTATGCATGGATCAAACCTAGGAAAATAGAGCACATGACAATATTGTTGCAAAGTCACACATCTTCACCTCTGTCCAGTGACTTAATGATGCCACAAACTCTTCACAGTTTTTCAGTTTTTTTTTTCAAATTTATTTTTATTTATATAGCGCCAAATCACAACAGAGTTGTCTCAAGGCGCTTCACACAAGTAAGGTGTAACCATACTAACCCCCAGAGCAACAGTGGTAGGAAAAAACTCCCTCTGAGGAAGAAACCTCAAGCAGACCAGACTCAAAGGGCTGACCCTCTGCTTGGTCCATGCTACAGACACAAATTACAGAACAATTCACAAAATGAATATACAAGTAATACTGTTGGTGCACAGAACAGGAGGGTCGCCAGGCACAAATACCACACCCATCTCTGGATGGAGCTTCACCTTAAACAGAAAGAAAAAAACAGAATCAGGCATCAGAAAGACAAGAAATACAGTATAGTTTGGCAGCATTAAACAAGAAAAACAGGATACAAAGGCCAGCCACTAGCCCTAAGCTTCACTAAAAGATCCAGAATTTAGATAAAGTTGAGGCCACGGCACGCTCTGTTTCCTAATAAAATGAATTAAAAGAGTAAAAAGCGTAAGACAAAACTATGCCAGTATGCTAGCCATACGAAAGGGAAAATAAGTGCGTCTTAAGTCTGGACTTGAAAGTCTCCACAGAATATGACTTTTATTGATGCAGGGAGATCATTCAACAGAACAGGGGCACAATAAGAGAAAGTTCTGTGACCTGCAGACTTCTTATTCACTCTAGGGACACAAAGTAGTAATGGACACCAAGTAGTCCTGGACTACTTGGTGTCCAGACACAGTTCAACTTCACATTTCAAGCTCTCAGAGATATAATTGTTACTGCAGAGATAAGTGAGTATCTCATCAACAGCAATATGCTCATGACATACAGACATACAGCGAGAAAACAAATGATTTACTTGGTTAAATGTCTAAGTCAAGCTCATGGGATTCAAAGGTCACCAAATACCTCATCACAATATCTTGAGAGCATTTGAACCCATCACTCATCATCATCATCATTAGGTATGCCAGACCTTAACCTACAGTTGCCATAGAGATACTAATTTGTCACAATTCAAGATGACTGAGAACACGGTCACACGGGTGCTAATTAAATATATACAATGCTAATATGTTTTGTACAGATATTTCATCATTCAGTAGAAAGTTTGGGATTAATGAAGATGCATGCACATTTAAATTTCTTGACTACTGAAGATTCTGCACTCAGGTTCCACAAACTGGCATTCCACATCCAAGCCCACAGCTCTCATTTACGTAATTCAAGCCAGACTAATAAATTAAAATATTTAATCATTATATGTGAAGTGTAGTATTCTTTATTGTTCATGTCCATTTTTTAATACCTCTAAATCGACCAACTCATCATCCCATGTCTGAATTCTGGTTATCACCAAACTTGGCCTAGAATGACCATTTTCATGTTCTCCTCCTCCTCCTCCTTCTTCTTCTTCTAAATCCCCTTACACATGGTGTGCACATGTAAAATAATGACCACTGGGGGTTTCAAGATGTGAACTGTCATGGCCAGAGAGAATAAACTCACTGGCCTTCCAATAATATTAACCACAGCAGCAATCAAGTTCAAACATAACCTATCACTTGCTTTGTGACAAAGCTGACTGTTTTTTGACAAAAATAAGGTTTTCTCACAAAAAAAAGTAGCAGGTACACAAACCCATTTGAACCTTTCAATCGGTTGAGATTTTTGAGCCAGAATTGCACACACTGTATTCAACATTAACTCAATGACATCGATGGGACCCACTTGATAAATCTGCATCTACTGTAATGAAAACTGCAGACAGGAATTTTACTGCCATGCAGCTGTGAACACAATAAAATATACAAAAATTATACAACAGAAGTGATGTCAAAGTCTCGATGCCGGTAGATGCAGGAAGCATCACAACTGACTATTTTTTTTTAACCTCATACAATATTCACCTTTCATGGAAATGTCAAGATATTTCCCAAAATGCAAGATGCTTGATGAAAAACTGCAGTAAATATACGTAAAGTCCAAACAGAAAAAAGTGAAAACATAAAATGAAAACATGCCTCACAGCATAGCATTTGGATTTCTTACCTCTGATGAATGAAACCTCCTGTCTGGAACCACCAGAGTGTTTGCATTGCTTCCAGGAACTATAGTAGATCCAATACTCATCCTGGGCCCAACTAACATGTAACGCTTCTCTCCAGATCTGTACTGGATGCTGTTGCACAGAGTTCCATCATAATTTGCTTCTTGCAAATATTTGGACGAATAGTCTGTGGTTTTGGAGCACTGCATGGCAATCAGCACGATGATACTGATGAGGAAAAGTGTGGAAACTGAGCCCAAAGTGATCATGAGATAAAAAGTCACATTATCGTCCTCTTCATCTTTTGCTGAACCTTTAACATCAGAAGCTGCAAAAGCCTCTTTGGGCTCCACAAGTTTGACAGTCACAGTAGCTGTTGCTGAGAGTGAAACGTTCCCATTGTCTTTGACCAGTATGACCAGTTTATGCTCAGCCTCGTCTGTCTCTGTGAATGAGCGAAGTGTTCTGATCTGTCCTGTATAGCGATCCAAAGCAAACAGACTGTGGTCAGTAAGCTCCTGCAGTGAAAACAGTAACCAGCCGTTATATCCTATATCAGCGTCATAGGCTCTAACTTTAGTCACCAAGTGACCTGCGTTCACATTTCGGGGAATCTCCTCCACACCTTCAGCAGAACCGTTAGCACTGACTGGATACAGGATGACTGGAGGGTTGTCGTTCTGATCCAGAATGAACACGTCACTGTCACGTTGCTGCTCAGTGATGGAGTTCCACAATCTGTGGCCACAACTTGGAACTGGAAACTTTTCAGCATTTCAAAGTCAAAACTTTTTAGTGCTGAAATGTGTCCGTTATCAGGATTTATATTTAGGAAAGACATTATTCCATTTTGACCTTCTCTCACAATATGATAAGTAATAGCTGCATTATCATTCAGGTCTTTGTCTGTTGCACTTACAGAGAATATTGACTTTCCAGCAACATTATTTTCTACAAGATAAAACTGGAACGGATTTTGTTCAAAATGTGGACTGTTATCATTGACATCTGAAATCTGAATATTCAGTGTTTTTAAAGTGGATAAGGGAGGCTCACCACAATCTGTGGCTTTGATTGTTATTTCATAATGTGACATTTGTTCTCGATCCAAAAATCCTTTGGTCACAACTGAATATGTATTCTCCTTATAAGAGGGTTTTAATTCAAAAGGAACATCATTTATAATTTGTGAAATAATTTTCCCATTCACACCAGAATCTTTATCCTTGACAGTAATTAGAGAAACAATTGTACCAGGTCTTGAATCTTCACACACTGTGTTTGACAGTGATGTGATTTCGATTTCAGGTGAGTTGTCATTTATGTCTTTTATCTTTACAGTAACTCTACATTCACCTGTTAATGGAGGTTTTCCTTTATCTGAAGCCTCCACCTCGAGTTTATGAATATCAGTATCTTCATAATCTAACATTCCTTTCACATATAACTTTCCTGTTTTTTTATTGAGTTCAAAAATATCATAAACTTTCTTTTTCAAACCTTTTGAAAGGCTATATTCTATCTCCCCATTTGTACCTTCATCAGGATCTGACGCATTTACTTTAAAAACTAAAGTGCCAACTACAACGTTTTCGTCAATCAAAATTTCGAATGTCTCCTGAGCAAATGTTGGACGGTTATCATTTATATCGAGAACAATAATGGTCACATTTAGTGTCCCTGATCTTTGAGGTTTTCCACCATCAACAGCTGTAACCAGCAGCGAGTGTTTGTTTTTCTGTTCTCTGTCTAACGGCTTCTTCAGCACTAAAAACGGATTTTTATCTTCATCATTTTGACGGATATCTACTTCAAAATGATCATTTGAATTTAAAGTATACGTACGGATGGAGTTAATTCCCGCATCAGGATCATGAGCAGTGAGCAGTTTGAACCGTTTTCCTGGAAGCGTATTTTCACCAATTTCAAACGTTTGGTCCGTTTCAGGAAAACTGGGTGTGTGATCATTAACATCAGTAATTTCTACAGCCACATAATGTATTTCTAAAGGATTTTCAACGATTATTTTCAGCTCCATTAGACATGCGCCGCTCCCCTGACAGACCTCCTCTCTGTCGATTTTCTTGTGGACACACAAAGCACCGCTGTCCTGTTTTACCTCAAAAAAATCCTCCTCAGACTCAGAAACAACACGGAACCGTCGGTTGGTCAAAGAGGTGACGTCAAAGCCGAGATCCTTTACAACATTTCCAACAACGGTTCCTTCTTTCACCTCCTCGGGAACAGAGTACCTTATTTCAGCCAAAGCCTGCTTTCCGACAAACAGCAGCAGACAAAGAGGAAAAGAAATCCAGGAGAAATCCCGGGATCCACTTCTCCTTTCGGTCCACATCGTTAACCAAAAACACGTAGGATCCTTTAACTGTAACGATAGTGAGCCAATATTAATGTCGCATTTCCACAGACACATAAGCTTCCATCGTCTGAATGTTGGAATTAAATGATTCTCCGCTCGTCAAGCAAACAAAGGACTGAAATGAGGAGGGACAAAGAATTTGTTTCTAATCTAACAGTGACACCGCGAGGATAAATTACTCCTCTGCATGATTCTGTATCTTGATTTTGCTGGAAAAAAATCTGAATGAAGTGAGAATATGGTATGATATGAATAATTACAATCATTTTAAATGTTTGAATAATTAACAATCGTTTCCTGGTCTCCTAAAGTGCCAAGAAGTCCTGATGTGGAACACGTTCACGTGGCAGTTGAAGACCCCCAGAAAGAAAAAAAAAAAGAAAAAAAAAAGGTGGAGTTCATAGTGAAATCACGTGGCTGCAGCATTTGTCCTTCTCCGACTTTCACGGTTGCAACACACTGAAATCTGACTGGGTTGGTGTAATCACAATTTTCCTTACATTTTTGTTTTTATGCAAAACTGATCACATCTGATTATGCTGCATTCTGAAACAATTTAGGTGTTAGGGAAAGCACAACTGTGCGTCTGTTAGTCGTGCCCCGCCCTGGAGGTATATGTCTATATTTAAGGTGAAAAATCACCAATAAAATTCCCGCAGGGAGGGGCTCGTCCACCGGACCTATCAAAACTGTTCAACAAATCGATTTTCTATTCAATAATTTGTGCATGATGTTGGAAGAAGAAAAAAAAAAAAAACACGAAAAAAAGTCGGATGTGTTTTCAGCACCACAGACAGCGAGCACAGTTCTCGAAATCGACAAAAGCTGAATGCTTTCAGATCCATCTGCTCCACAACTCACATGTGCCAGAATGGAGACTTGCCTTTCATACAGCAGAACAAAAACGAGTGACAAACTTTATAAAGTGGAGTTGCATGTCTGTAAACATGTTCCACCCTTGTTTGTGGTCGTCAGGAGAGTAACACAAAGAAATCATTACGTCTGGACATTACAATGTCCAGACGTTTTCCTTTGCGTTTGAAGTTAATTCAAGACTTAAAAAAGACAGACACAAAGTTTGATGCATGCGGATATACCACAATCCATCACAGAATCAGGCAGCTACAACTTGAGCCACAACTGATAGACGTGGGGATCACAGTCAAGAAACTCCATGTCACACGCCTCACCGTCCTGTAAATTTAGTGACATTATTGATGATTCCCCTGTGTACAAAAGTGCATTACACCAAATAACACAAACTGATTAAAATGTATCTTTCACTGTATATGTGAGGTCACTGCATGCTGGCTCATACCAGGGAAACAAGCAACATGGCCAAAGTGTTGGAGCTGATTTGTCTTCATATTGATAGTGATACTCCTCGTCTCAGTCTCCCCAAATGAAACTGCACTCTTAGAAATAAAATGTTGAATTTAATTGATAAAGTTAAGGTAACTTTTTCCACATAACATTGTCAATTAAGCGCAAAACAATATTGTAGTTGAAATTAAGTAAATTAAATGAAACATTATACTTAAATCCCTAAAATTAACAAATACAACTATATTGAAAATAATAGTATTAATAACATTTAAAACCCCTGTGTTTCATTTCTTAGAGTGTGTACATTTTCCACAAAGTCATCCCAGCAGTACCCAAGGAGCACCTGAAGAGAACAAGCACCAAAGATATCCAGTCATAACCTTACGACACTGGTTAGCATCCAAGTCTCACAATGAAACAGTAAGACTTGAACCTTTATTCTCAGTCAAAGTTATTGGCATCATCAAAAACGTCTATACAGCAACACCATGACTCCTTCCCAGGTGTTTCTCAGTCTCAAAATCTCAGGACCCAGAGACATGTATGTCAGTTCTGATCTGAACCAAACTCTCTAGAAGTTTGACACTTTCACTGCATGCACATACATTTCTGATAGCTGAGTATAGAAAGTCTGAAAGTCAAGTTCAGTGGTGTCCAAAGTCTTCCAGAAAGGGCTGAGAGGGTGCAGGTTTTCCTTGCTGCCACTGCCTCCAGCAGGTGATTTTACTGACAAACTCACCCGATCTACTCAAAGTGATGTTATCAGTGAAATCACCTGTTGTAGTCAGTGGCAGCAAGGAAAACCTGCACCCTCTCGGCCCTTTCTGGAAGACTTTGGACACCACTGGTCTAGATCTTAGACAATTGCAAATCCATACACTCTGTTAACTCAGTCAGCTTCTCAGGTGCTGCAGGCACATCCACGGATTCCAAAAAATAAATGGCACAATTAAACCAGACAAATGTGAACACTGCCAGGCTACATAGTTTGCACATCGCATAATCACATCTTTTGTCAAAGAGAATGAAAAAGAACATTTTGGTCCAGGAAATGTGAGTGAATGTCCTTATTAAATAGATTATAAAATGTAAAGCACTGAAAAAATATAGATATCCAACGTAATAGGATCAAACGGATAGTTTGAAAATATGAATTACTTTTGCTTGTGGGAAAGGATTATTTGAGCTATGTCTGCAAAAATTGAATAAGAATGATCTTACCTCTACAGATGTTTGTCTTCTGTCAGGAACCACCAGAGTGTTCGCATTGCTTCCAGGGACTATAGTAGATCCAATACTCATCCTGGGTCCAACTAACATGTAACGCTTCTCTCCAGATCTGTACTGGATGCTGTTGCACAGAGTTCCATCATAATTTGCTTCTTGCAAATACTTGGACGAATAGTCTGTGGTTTTGGAGCACTGCATGGCAATCAGCACAATGATACTGATGAGGAAAAGTGTGGAAACTGAGCCCAAAGTGATCATGAGATAAAAAGTCACATTATTCTCCTCTTCATCTTTTGCTGAACCTTTAACATCAGAAGCTGCAAAAGCCTCTTTGGGCTCAACAAATTTGACAGTCACAGTAGCTGTTGCTGAGAGTGAAACGTTCCCATTGTCTTTGACCAGTATGACCAGTTTATGCTCAGCCTCGTCTGTCTCTGTGAATGAGCGAAGTGTTCTGATCTGTCCTGTATAGCGGTCCAAAGCAAACAGACTGTGGTCAGTAAGCTCCTGCAGTGAAAACAGTAACCAGCCGTTATATCCTATATCAGCGTCATAGGCTCTGACTTTAGTCACCAAGTGACCTGCGTTCACATTTCGGGGAATCTCCTCCACACCTTCAGCAGAACCGTTAGCACTGACTGGATACAGGATGACTGGAGGGTTGTCGTTCTGATCCAGAATGAACACGTTCACTGTCACGTTGCTGCTCAGTGATGGAGTTCCACAATCTGTGGCCACAACTTGGAACTGGAAACTTTTCAGCATTTCAAAGTCAAAACGTTTTAGTGCTGAAATGTGTCCGTTATCAGGATTTATATTTAGGAAAGACATTATTCCATTTTGACCTTCTCTCACAATATGATAAGTAATAACTGCATTATCATTCAGGTCTTTGTCTGTTGCACTTACAGAGAATATTGACTTTCCAGCAGCATTATTTTCTACAAGATAAAACTGTAACGGATTTTGTTCAAAATGTGGACTGTTATCATTGACATCTGAAATCTGAATATTCAGTGTTTTTAAAGTGGATAAGGGAGGCTCACCACAATCTGTGGCTTTGATTGTTATTTCATAATGTGACATTTGTTCTCGATCCAAAAATCCTTTAGTGACAACTGAATACCTATTCTTTTTATAAGAGGGTTTTAGTTCAAATGGAACATCATTTATTATTTGTAAAATGATTTTTCCATTTACACCAGAATCTTTGTCCTTCACAGTAATGTGAGAGATGATAGTACCGGGCTTTGTATCCTCAGACACTGTATCTGATAATGACGTGATTTCTATTTCAGGTGGATTATCATTGATGTCTATTATCTTTACTGTAACTCCACATTCACCTGTTAGTGGAGGTATTCCTTTATCTGACGCCTCCACATTCAGTTTATAAACATCATTATCTTCGTAATCCATTATTCCTACAACTCTTATTTCTCCTGTCCTTGCGTTTATCTCAAAAATTTCATAAACTTTCTTTTTCAAAGTTTTTGAAAGACTATATTCAATTTCGCCATTTGTGCCTTCATCGGGATCTGATGCATTTATTTTAAATACTAAAGTGTCAACAGGAACGTTTTCTCTAATTTCAGTTTCATACTTCTCCTGACTAAATGTCGGACGATTATCATTTATGTCAAAAACAACAACAGTGACATTTAGTGTCCCTGATCTTTGAGGTTTTCCACCATCAACAGCTGTAACCAGCAGTGAGTGTTTATTTTTTTGTTCTCTGTCTAACGGCTTCTTCAGCACTAAAAACGGATTTTTATCTTCATCGTTTTCACGAACATCCACTTCAAAATGATCATTTGAATTTAAAGTATACGTACGAACAGAGTTAATTCCCGCATCAGGATCATGAGCAGTGTGCAGGCTGAACCTTTTTCCTGGCATCGTATTTTCAGCTATTTCAAACGTCTGATCGGTTTCAGTAAAACTGGGTGTGTGATCATTAACATCAGTAATTTCTACAGCCACATAATGTATTTCTAAAGGATTTTCAACGATTATTTTCAGCTCCATTAGACATGCGCCGCTCTCCTGACAGACCTCCTCTCTGTCGATTTTCTTGTGGACACACAAAGCACCGCTGTCCTGTTTTACCTCAAAAAAATTCTCCTCAGACTCAGAAACAACACGGAACCGTCGGTTTGTCAAAGAGGTGACGTCAAAGCCGAGATCCTTTGCAACATTTCCAACAACGGTTCCTTCTTTCACCTCCTCGGGAACAGAGTACCTTATTTCAGCCAAAGCCTGCTTTCCGACAAACAGCAGCAGACAAAGAAGAAAAGAAATCCAGGAGAAATCCCGGGATCCACTTCTCCTTTCGGTCCCCATCACGATCCATAAACATGCAAATACAGAGGATCCCTTATTTGTGACGACACTAAACAAATATTAATGTCGCATTTCCAGACTGATGCAGCAAGCTTCCATCATCTAAACGTTTGAGTCAAATGATTCTCTGCTCGGTAAAGCAAACAAAGGATTGAAATGGGGAGGGACACAGATTATGTGGTTTCTAATGTAATAGTGACACCACGAGGGCAAATTACTCCTCTACATGCTTCTGTAAATTAAATCATATTTGCTGGAAAAATCTAAACACAGTGAGAAAATGTGGTGATTTGATACACGATCATTTAATTTCTGAATATTCAACAGTCCTCTATTGGTCTCCAAAAGTGTCAATAAGGTATGATGGGGTGCAGGTTCTCGTGAACCCCCGCCCCTCCCACACAAAAACGAGAGGAGCTGAGTTCATTGTGAAATCACGTGGCTGCAGCAATTAACCTTCACCAAATATCACGGTTGCAAAATTCTGCAATCTGTGTCTTTAGGATGTTTCTTTGAAAAACAACGTGACCATTTTGCATACCTTATTTGTTTTTAAGCAAACTGGTTCACGTCTGATGATTTTGAATTTAAAGCAGTTAAAGGGTTTGGGAAAGCATATGTTCATCGAATAGATTTATTAATCAATCACCTGTGCATCATGTTTGAAGAATAAAAACTATCTGCTTTCAGCACTATAGATAGGAACCAGTTTTTCCACAGCAAAAAGAACTTCAGTATGATAAGGTAAAAGATCATTTACACATCCTTCGGAATCGACAAAAGCTGTATGATTTCAAATCCAGCTGCTCCACAGCTCATTTGTGCTAAAATGGAGACTTGCCTTTCATTCAGCAGAATACAAACGGGCATTAAACTTTCTAAAGTGGCTTTCCAATCAGTCGTTGTGGTACTGCATGTCTATAAACATATTTCATGGATGGAATATCGAATATCAATATCACAGCAGCACCCATCACACTCATCACACCTCATTTTAGATGATTGCCCTCTAGTACATAACACGTGTATTACACCAAGTGAATACTAATTGAAAAAAAAAAATCTCTTACACTGTATATATCAACCACGCCAGAGAAATGACCACATGGCCAAAATATTGGAGTTGAAGACTCTTCATATTGTAAGTGACACTCCTCATCTGAGTCTCCCAAAGTATGTCTTCATTCAACACAAAGTCATACCAGCAGTGAACAGACCAAGCACAAAAGAAATCCAGTCATAACCTTAGGTCACCGGTTTGCTTCCAAGTCTCACAAAAACTCAGTAAAACAGAAACCAGGACCTTAAAAACATGAACATTGTCATTTAAAAATATCAGCATCACCAAAAACAAACGCAGAGCAACATCATGACTCCTTCCGCTTTTCTCAAGGAAAAAGGCCCAAAAACATGAAGATCAGTAATGGCATGAGCACAACTAGCTAGAATTTTGACACTTTCACTGCATACAGATACACTTATGATGGCTGAGTGCAGGAAGTCTTTGACAATCACAACTTCATTAACTCTATTAACTCAGTCAGCTTCTCAGGTGCTGCAAGGACATCCACTGATTCCACACAATACACCCAGGTGACATAGTTTGCACACTGAATAATCACATCTCCTGTTAAAGAAAAGTGACAGTCACATTTATGTGCAAAAAATGTGAGTGAATGTCCTTATTAAACAGATAATAAAATATAAAGCACTGAAAAAATGGAGGTGTCCCACTTAATGGGATCAAACAGATGGTTTAGAATAGAATAGAATGCCTTTTTTTGTCATTATACAATGTACAACGAGATTAAAAGCCAGCTCCATAATCAGTGCAGGCAAGTAAGAAGAAAAGCAGCAATATCAAATAATATGTATCAAAAAAATATATGTACGATGTAAACATTAGAAGGTAAGGTGCACGGTCCTGGATGGTATGTACATTGCAGAGTAAGTATGTTATTATATATATTATTAAAAATTAGAAATATTGCACATTATGGGATGGAATGTTGCACATTATTGCCGGTGTATGCGGGAATTCAGGATGGTTACTGCTTTGGGAAAGAAACTGTTTTTGAGTCTGTTTGTTCTGGTCTTAATACACCTGTAACGCTTCCCTGGGGGCATCAGGTCAAACAGTTCAGTTTAAAACAGTTTAAAACAGTTTAAAAATATGAGTTTCTTTTGGTTGTGGGAAAAGTATATTCAAAATATGTCTGCAAATGGTCTTACCTCTGCAGATGTTTGTCTCCTGTCTGGAACCACCAGAGCGTTTGCATTGCTTCCAGGGACTATAGTAGATCCAATACTCATCCTGGGTCCAACTAACATGTAACGCTTCTCTCCAGATCTGTACTGGATGCTGTTGCACAGAGTTCCATCATAATTTGCTTCTTGCAAATACTTGGAGGAATAGTCTGTGGTTTTGGAGCACTGCATGGCAATCAGCACGATGATAATGATGAGGAAAAGTGTGGAAACTGAGCCCAAAGTGATCATGAGATAAAAAGTCACATTATTCTCCTCTTCATCTTTTGCTGAACCTTTAACATCAGAAGCTGCAAAAGCCTCTTTGGGCTCCACAAGTTTGACAGTCACAGTAGCTGTTGCTGAGAGTGAAACGTTCCCATTGTCTTTGACCAGTATGACCAGTTTATGCTCAGCCTCGTCTGTCTCTGTGAATGAGCGAAGTGTTCTGATCTGTCCTGTATAGCGGTCCAAAGCAAACAGACTGTGGTCAGTAAGCTCCTGCAGTGAAAACAGTAACCAGCCGTTATATCCTATATCAGCGTCATAGGCTCTGACTTTAGTCACCAAGTGACCTGCGTTCACATTTCGGGGAATCTCCTCCACACCTTCAGCAGAACCGTTAGCACTGACTGGGTACAGGATGACTGGAGGGTTGTCGTTCTGATCCAGAATGAACACGTTCACTGTCACGTTGCTGCTCAGTGATGGAGTTCCACAATCTGTGGCCACAACTTGGAACTGGAAACTTTTCAGGGTCTCAAAGTCAAAACTTCTTAGTGCTGATATTTGTCCGGTGTCAGAGTTGATATTCAGAAAAGTTGCAGCCACTTTATGACCTTCTTCTGCTCTCAGTATTCTGTAGGACAAAGCGGCGTTGTCGTTTAAATCTTTATCAAACGCACTTACAGAAAATATTGTTGCACCAGGGATATATTTTCTGTTAGATATAATTCTAACGGATTATGCTTGAATTCTGGGAAGTTGTCATTCACATCTGACACTCTGATATTTAAAGTTTTGGCTGAGGAGAGTGGAGGATCCCCGTAGTCTGTAGCTGTGATGGAGATCTCATAATCAGACACGGCTTCTCTGTCGAGTGGTTGATTTGTCACTAATGAATACATATTTTCCTTAAATGAGGGTTTTAATTCAAACGGCACATTTTCTGACACACTGCATATCACTTTACCATTCACTCCAGAATCGAGATCTGACACGCTAATTAGATAAATGACAGTTCCACTTCTGGAATCCTCCGGAACACTGTCTGATATTGTCGTCACCTCTATCTCTGGTTTGTTATCATTAATATCAATTACCTTTATTATAACTCTACAATCCGTTGTCATCGGGGGCTGACCTTTATCAGAAGCCTGGATATCTAATTTGAAAACATCAGACGTTTCATAGTCTATCTGACCCTGAACTCGGATTTCTCCTGTATTTTTATCCAGACGAAACAGCTGTAAGACTTTGGTATTAACGTCTCCACCAAAACCATATTCGACTTCTCCGTTTATTCCGTCATCGAGATCCGTAGCGTGAACGTTCATTACAACCGTTTCCAACGACACGTTTTCTCTTAAGGTTGCAGAATAAACATCTTTGGAAAAAATCGGCCTGTTATCATTGATATCAAGAACCTTTATGGTAAGATTCAGATGAGCAGATTTTTGCGGGGTCCCTCCATCTGTAGCTGTCAGAATCAAGCTGTGGATTATTTTCTGTTCTCTGTCTAAATTCTTTTGGAGCACCAAGAAAGGGATTTTGTCCTCGTCCTTGTCTCTGATTTCAAGATGAAAATGATCGTTTGGACTGAGCTTGTAACGCTGGACAGAATTTATCCCAACATCTGCATCTCGTGCGCCTGGTAACTGAAATCGCGCTCCCGGTAAAGTGCTTTCCGCTATTTCGAACACCTTTTCTTTCTCAGCAAAACTCGGAGCGTGGTCGTTAGCATCCGTTATTTCCACGCTGACATAATGGATCTCCAGTGGATTTTCAACAACGATTTTCAGATCCACCGCGCAGGCAGCGTTTTTGTCGCACAACTCTTCGCGGTCGATCCTCCGGTGCGCGCACAAAACTCCGCTCGTCGGATTCACCTCAAACAGAGCGTCCTCACCTCCGGACACAAGGCGAAAATGCCTGTTTACCAGAGTAGATACATCAAGGCCTAAATCCTTGGCCACATTTCCAATCGTAGATCCCACCCGAATCTCTTCTGGAGTCGAGTATTTGATCTGAGCAGAAACCACCTCACCGAAGCAAACGAGAGAGAAAAGCAGGAGACACGACGAGGACACCATTGCGTATCTTTGTTCCTGTTGCCTTCTCGAAAAAAAAAAAAAAAAATCATTCAAATCTGCTCCTCCGCAAACACCCAGCTCGCAAAATACCTCCAACCGTCGTCAGATTACGACTCGGAAACCCAAATTAGTCAGGAAAAGATTTCTTGACCGAAAAATGTCTAAACGATGGTATTCTTTCTGATTCAACTGAAAAAAAAAAAAAAAAAAATCATCTGAAAGGGGCAGGGAGCCTGTATTGGCTTTAATAAACAACCCAGTACTGCCACCTTGTGGATGCAGGTCACCCCTGCCTTTAAATATGAAGAAAAATTTGAAATATTATTTACTTATCAGAAACCCAACAATAGGCTCAAATTTAGAAATTAATTAATTATTTAATCTGAAGCTATTAAGTGGTTTGAAGATGAACAGCCAGGAACCTATTAAATACGCTAATAATACAGAAGTAGTTCAGTATTAAATCTAGATATCACATTAACACTGACCAGTTGTACAACTAAGTCTAAATACCTGCAGTTTTATCACCATTTTGTATCATCATGTACTGTATTAACTGGATGTTCTGAGATTTATGAGTGATAAACACTGTGCCTACACTGAAAAAAAAGTGAAACACAGTGCACTTCATTCAAAGTACTTATTTACATTGATCTAATGGAAAATTGTGGTTTCCAGTTTAAATCTGCTGGAATCACTTTACAAAATCATAAATATACATTGTGAGAGACTAAAAAAATTCGCTGTAACAAATTACATCAATTTTTTTAAGTTGATCCAAAGTATCATTTTTTCAGTCTACATTTTTCCCCCTGAAAGAGTTTACAACATTTCCAAAAATGGCAGGGTACATTGTCACCAAAAATATGGAAGAGATCACAATGAGAACTCTGCCTCACAGTGTGATGATCGTCACAGAGATCTGAGTAAAGCACAACATTCTACATGCTGCTGTCCAGCAAGCAGGGACGCCAACAGGGATCTTAGGCCCCATGACAAGAAATTTTACCGGGCCACCCCCATATTATTTAGTCAGTATTATAATTGTATTCAGGGTCTCTGTGGGGCCATGTCAATCATGGGCCCCTAGAATCCTTTTCCTTATTCTCCCCTTTTTGGAACCCCTACCAGCAAGTCGGGTGCTAGTCACAGGGTGGAGGGCGGTGTGCCTGTGTAATCAACGGTTGGTGCACCATCTCAGACATACTGAAAAAGCAACACAGTTCTAATTCGAAGCTCCTAATGGTGCGGTGCATGCGGTTCTTGCAAACAGAGTGTGCACTGTTTTATTTGACCTGATACCAGTACTATTCAGCACCATGGACAGCATTCATTCATTTTCCATAGGCGCTTACTGCAATCAAGGGTCCCGGGGGGGGGGGGGGGGGGGGGGCTGGAGCCTATCCCACCAGTCATAAGGTGATGCCAGTCTATCACAGGGCCACATATAACTTGACGAACCCAGTCACATACACACGCACGCCTATGGTCAACTTAGGGTCACCAATTTGGATAAACTACATGTGGGAAGTGGGAGCAAACCAGAGCACTTGAAGGGAACCCACACAAACACGGCAAGAACATGCAAAGGCCACACAGGTTCGCTTCCCACCAGGTGGGAACCCATGACCTTCTTACTGTGAGGCAACAGTGCTAATCACTAATCCACCCTGCTGCCTTTTCTCAATGAAAAAAAAAATACAAAACTGTTAATCAATGAGAATTTGGACTAAAATGAACTAAAAACCTAAAATAAATATATATGCAAATAGGCAAACATCTGTCAGAATCTTCATCACATATAAAATATGTGTCCATTCCCAGTGCATTAGCTTTACATTTGTCAGTATAAAACATCAACCCAGTCTCATGGCAGTTTGTGGGACTGGGTTATGAAAAGTACATTAATCTATGGGCTCATTACAGTGGTACGAAAATGGGGCATTTTCATAATGAGGTCACAAATTCATTTCGTGACAGGGGCACAAAATGACAGAGGCTATTCTGCTAAAACTGTCGACTCCACTGAGGCATTGAAAGAATGTTTCTGAACAACAGACTTGCAGAATCATTTGTGCTCAGCCAAACTAAATGGAATACAAACTATGCAACAATAAAATAACTGAAAAAAAACAAAACAAAACAAAACTCCAGGAACCGCTGCAGACATCTGAAGCTCCACCATGCTGAAACTTAAATTAGAATTTTAGCTTATGATACTGCTTGTGCAATAAAATGCAATGTTCAGATCATTGGTTCACTTCTCGGTCACACTGACTTATTATTTAATGATTGCATGCAACAGCTAATGATAGTAACATGAAATTTGTGTGTGTGTGTGTGTGTGTGTGTGTGTGTGTGTGTGTGTGTGTGTGTGTGTGTGTGTGTGTGTGTGTGTGTGTGTGTGTGTGTGTGTGTGTGTGTGTGTGTGTGTGTGTGTGTGTGTGTGTGTGTGTGTGTGTGTGTGATTGGTCGTGTTTTAGTTATTCACCTCTGACAGATGTCAGGCAGTTAATACAGAATAAAAAACATCTGCTTGGCATGGAATGCTCCAGTTAATCATCCTTACTCACTCACTCATCTTCAAACACCTATCCAAGATCAAATCACAGAGCCTATCCCAGCAGTCATAGGTCATGAGGCAGGGTACACCCTGGACAGGATGCCAGTGTGTCACAGGGTCACATATAGAGAAACAAACACATTCACACTCGCACGCACACCTATGGACAATTTAAAGTTTCCAGTCTTCAGAACCTGCATGTCTTTGGATGTGGCAGGAAGCTGGAACACCTGGAGGGAACCCACGCAAACACAGGAGAACATACAAACTCCACACAGAAAGGCCACAGGTGGGAAGTGATCCCATGACCTTCTCACTATGAGGCAACAGTGCTAACTGATAAGCCACTGTGCTAGTTAATCAGCATCTCTTTAAATAAAATAATAGCCTTTGAAGGTTTAAGATTAAGCACAAATCAAAGATTTTAAAAAAATTATGACTAAAATGGGAATAAATATTCTTCTTCTCCTCCTCTTCTATACTCTATTGCTCTCCTCTGGATGTCCAAACTTTTCAGTCACATGTCTCTGACTTTGTCCACAAACTGTTCTATTTGCAGTGCCCCAGTGATATGGCCATTTCTAATCCTGTCTATACTCATCATTCCCAAGGAGGCTCATTGCATCTTCAGCTTTGCCACCCCTTGTTTTGTTGGTGCCACTCTCTGTAAGCCATCAAACTACTGTCTTGTAACCTTTCCCTTTTTTCTCTTGCAGATACTCTTCTATCAAAAATCACTCCTGCCACTCCACCCATTCCACCTTGCATGAACTATCTTCTTCACTACTCTGCAACATTCACCAAAACTTTGCATGAAAAGGCTGAAAGACAACAAATAAAAAAGGAAGAAAAAATAAGACAAAAATGAAATTAGAAGTGACTCCCAAAATTGACACTGATGGAAAGTGGCCACAGTCATTGAAAGACATCCTCAAACATTAGGAACAAGTTCATTTCCTTTACGTTTTGTTGTGTGGGCCGCTGAAGAGGAGGTACTGCTGGCCCACCACCACCAGAGGGCACCCTGCCTGGAGTGCGGGCTCCAGGCACCAGAGGGCGCTGCCGCCTCACAGGAGCAGCCGGGGTGACAGCTGACACTCATCACCTATGACAGCTGTCACCACTCATCTGATCTGCATCGGTATATCAGCAAGACGTCATCTCCACCTCTTTGCCGAGATATCGTTCTACCGAGGAGGTAACGAACTCAGCCGTTGTGTTGTCTTTCAGACAGTGACTTTGTTGCTTGTGTTTTGACAGTGGTTGGTGAGTACTTGCAGCTGGAGACTGTACTGAACCCTTTTTTGATAAGTACTCACATTTTCCTGACAAGAGGTGGAGGTGGTTTTTTCACCATCTGTGTTGCTGGGTGCAAACGCACCCACATCTAACTGTTTTTGTTCCTCGCCAGCAGTACCAGATCCGACAAGCGGAGGCAGTGGCCACCTGGGAGTTCGGGACTTGGCGGCTCCAGTATCCCCGGGGTTCGGTGGCGGAGGAAATCGTGTGGTTCCGGTTCTGCTTTGGACAGACGTCTTCTATCTTCGAGCCTGCCCACATGACACCTTTGTGAATTGACTTTATTATTTTCTATTGTGATCTGTCGTGCTTGTTGTGCTTATTTCACAACAGTAAAAGTGCTATTTGACTTCCTCCATTGTCCATTCATTTGCGCCCCCTGTTGTGGGTCCGTGTTCCAACACTTTCACAACACGTTTTTAGTATTTCACATGGTTTTAGAACTATATATAAAGGTACTAGAGTGAGAAAAGATTATAACTTGCAGAAAGCAAATGTCTCAACTCATTTGGTTTCATATGACAGTCAGCTGAAACGTTCTGCCCCTTACACAGTTATTTCGATAACAACCAAGATACTCACATAATCCAATATCTATTCGGTGCTTGTAATGTTCTCTATCAGGCAGTGTCATTACTTTTCCATTTAGTCACCTTCTCTTTACACACACTTACACAAACCCTGGTCAAGTTTTTCCATCCCATCAGTGAGGAAATTTAGTGTTTTCTCTCACCTCCAGCAAGGGAAGCTGCTTGCACCAACATCACTGGTGTAATGGTGTCCCTTCAGAAGTTCTTTTGGCTTGTTCAAAAGAAAAAAAGTCAAAGGGCATGAGATCCAGAATGCATAGCAATTGTGATAAGATTGAAGAAGTGAAGAAGAATATTTTTCCAGAATGAGCTCCTATGCAACTGATGATGATTCATGATGTTCGGCTCATTTAAGTGCCTCTTCTGTTGGCTCTACTGCTACCTCAAACCCTCTCAGGACATCTTGATCAGAGTGTAGATACATTGATCTTGAGGTATCTCTTGTAGCAGGTGTATCTTTATGGTCATACACAAGAGGTAGGTCTTTGCACAGTTGATCCAAATGGTTCTTGAAGCTGTTAATAGCAGGTGCTGATATGATGACATTGGGCAAGTTGTTACAGGTGTTTGAGGTTTTGTTTTTTGTTTTTTTTCCAATTTATTTTAATTTATATAGCGCCAAATCACAACAGAGTTGCCTCAAAGCGCTTCACACAGGTAAGGTGTAACCTTACCAACCCCCAGAGCAACAGTGGTAAGGAAAAACTCCCTCTGAGGAAGAAACCTCAAGCAGACCAGACTCAAAGGGGTGACCCTCTGCTTGGGCCATGCTACAA
Source organism: Thalassophryne amazonica (assembly GCF_902500255.1). NCBI lineage: Eukaryota > Metazoa > Chordata > Actinopteri > Batrachoidiformes > Batrachoididae > Thalassophryne > Thalassophryne amazonica. The sequence continues at coordinate 30,879,496 of NC_047113.1, forward strand.
ACATAAATTACAGAACAATTCACGGACGAATATACAAGAAATGCTGTTGGCGCACAGGACAGGAGGATCTCCAACACAAATGCAACTCCCATCTCTGGATGGAGCTGCACCTTAAACAGAGAGAAAAAAACAGAATCAGGCATCAGAAAGACAAAAAATATTGTATAATTTGCCAGCATTAAACAACAAGAAAAAGAGAAGAAATACTAAGGTGATCACCGGCCACTAGCCCTAAACTTCACTAAAAGACCCAGAATTTAGGTAAAGTTGAGGCTGCGGCCCGCTCCAAGGTTCTGAGGTTCTGAGGTTGCAACTTAAATGGTGTGTTTGCGCAGATTAGTCCTTGGTCTGGTTTTCATGACTTTCAAACAATGTCCTCGTGTTTGGTGTTTGGTCTGAGTTTGAGGAAATCACATACTTCACAGTCATATTTACCAGACAATCATGTCTCCACTGAGTCTACAGAATGTTAACAAAGGGAGTTTTCTTGTTTGGAGTCTTTCAGAGTTTGAAAATTCCTTGAGACCTGGGAGCATTTTGGTTGCACAACAGACATTTTCCATGGCTTCTATATGTTTACTCAAATATGGCAAAGACATTTGGTTGGCAAATTCCTAATGTGGATGGACTAAGGCCTTGTATAAAAAAGTGAACATGCCTCAAGGCTGCGTGTAACTTTTACAACGTGTCCACATATTGGTCAGAGTTGAAAGTGTTGCCATGTTCCAAAAATTCTTTGATTTAATGTTACTAATTTGGTCATCAAGACCGTTTACTGTGGGAGGTGATGGTTGAGTGGTTAAGCACTGAGACCAGAGGATCTTCAGTTCAAATCCCAGCCTGACCGGAAAATCACTAAGGGCACTTGGGCTAGGTCCTTAATCCCCTAGTTGCTCCCGGTGTGTATTAGGCACCTTGCATGGCAATAGCCTGACATCAGGGTGAATGTGAGGCACTGACGTGTAAAGCGCTTTGAGCGTCTGATGCAGATGGAAAAACGTTATATAAATGTAGTCCATTTAAGACTTTTCTGGTTGCAGGGATGACTTTGAATTTTTGGCATTCTAACTCCATGCCCACCTCCTGATTGGTGTGACAATCCACACAGGTGACACACAGACATCACACATTTAACGATGAATGTCGACAGGTGCACAAACCTGCACGGTGACAAATATAAAATGGCATGTTGTTTCAAATGCATATCAACGTATAGTTCCTTTTTTTTTACCAACTACTGTGTCCACCTGTTACATCAAAGGTGATTCTGTGAATGCCTGAAACTTCAGGCGAAAACCATTTGGTCTAGAGATAATAAGTAAAGGATTATACTCTTACCAATTTCATTTTGATATCTTGCTTGTCATCATGCTGAAGGCAGATTTGTTCAGTAAAGCTTGGACTTGACTTTGTACTTCTTTTTCACAAACTTTTAAAAACAAAGTTATACAATAAAATAGAATAAAACACAGAAATAAATAAATAATGTGAAAAACAGCAGCAGGCCTTTAACCTATACATAGGTGTGTAATTATAAACACACATTTTTGAGTCACAATTATCTTTCAATGCACATAGTTTTAAAACTTGTTGTGCAAGTCTGAATACCTCGTCATCAAAATTATGCTGCCAATAGGCACAAACATTAGTAATATCGCACTGAAATTTGTACAAAAGATGTGATGTGTTAGCACTAATTACAGAATGGGAGCCAAAAATATTGCTAATTGTACTTACAACATTATTCTAATTATTAAACATCTTATCAACAAAATTTCTACAACATTAATCATTCTCACCACACCAAGCCAGTGTAAAATATTTAACAAAGAAATCTGAGCACAATATTTGATGTGTTTAGCATGACACACCCAGCTTGGTGTTTCATATTGTCAAGTACACTGTGATACAAGAGAAGTCAAATTATAATCCTTTTCAGTAAATCAGCATATAATATATCCCATGAGGTGTTTAATTTGGAAGCCAAAAAATATCCCCTGACACTGAGGTGAAGCACCTCAAATTAACATTTCAGAAGTCCATCAACCAAATGGCTTCTGTCTGTTGCTCTAACAGGGACCAACGGACTCTTCAGTGTGGAAGATATCAAAAACAATTCATTTCCTGCCAGAATTTTGCTCATAAAATTACATTTGTCATTGCACAAACAAAAAAAACTTGAATTTGTGAGGATATTTGATGTCACACTTAAAGAGCAAACACAATAGAAACTGAATGGTCATAAACTTGTTCAACAAAGCTTTGATCAAAAGCTTCTGCCTCTATATATCATATCACATGAAATATGCAATGTTGAAGAGCCATATATGTAAATATCCAAAACATAATGAAATCCATGGGCCAAAAATTTGGCCTGACCTATGACCTTAACAGTTTTCTCAAAATCAAATCACATTGGTTGATCCTCAAATATAGTCAAAATTGGATGAAAGGTCTTTGAGTTATTTTGCTCAAACATGGACAGAAGCAGCGCTGAAAACACACGGCCAAAACATTATCAGGTATCCACATATGCTACGGCTGTGTGTAATGACAATCAAACACAAAACCTACAGTAACAGAATGCATTCAAACTTACCTCTGCAGACGTTTTTCTTCTGTCAGGAACCACCAGAGTGTTTGCATTGCTTCCAGGAACTACAGTAGATCCAATACTCATCCTGGGTCCAACTAACATGTAACGCTTCTCTCCAGATCTGTACTGGATGCTGTTGCACAGAGTTCCATCATAATTTGCTTCTTGCAAATACTTGGATGAATAGTCTGTGGTTTTGGAGCACTGCATGGCAATCAGTACGATGATACTGATGAGGAAAAGTGTGGAAACTGAGCCCAAAGTGATCATGAGATAAAAAGTCACATTATTGTCCTCTTCATCTTTTGCTGAACCTTTAACATCAGAAGCTGCAAAAGCCTCTTTGGGCTCCACAAGTTTGACAGTCACAGTAGCTGTTGCTGAGAGTGAAACGTTCCCATTGTCTTTGACCAGTATGACCAGTTTATGCTCAGCCTCGTCTGTCTCTGTGAATGAGCAAAGTGTTCTGATCTGTCCTGTATAGCGGTCCAAAGCAAACAGACTGTGGTCAGTAAGCTCCTGCAGTGAAAACAGTAACCAGCCGTTATATCCTATATCAGCGTCATAGGCTCTGACTTTAGTCACCAAGTGACCTGCGTTCACATTTCGGGGAATCTCCTCCACACCTTCAGCAGAACCGTTAGCACTGACTGGATACAGGATGACTGGAGGGTTGTCGTTCTGATCCAGAATGAACACGTTCACTGTCACGTTGCTGCTCAGTGATGGAGTTCCACAATCTGTGGCCACAACTTGGAACTGGAAACTTTTCAGGGTTTCAAAGTCAAAACTTTTTAGTGCTGAAATGTGTCCGTTATCAGGATTTATATTTAGGAAAGACATTATTCCATTTTGACCTTCTCTCACAATATGATAAGTAATAACTGCATTATCATTCAGGTCTTTGTCTGTTGCACTTACAGAGAATATTGACTTTCCAGCAACATTATTTTCTACAAGATAAAACTGGAACGGATTTTGTTCAAAATGTGGACTGTTATCATTGACATCTGAAATCTGAATATTCAGTGTTTTTAAAGTGGATAAGGGAGGCTCACCACAATCTGTGGCTTTGATTGTTATTTCATAATGTGACATTTGTTCTCGATCCAAAAATCCTTTAGTCACAACTGAATATGTATTCTCCTTATAAGAGGGTTTTAATTCAAAAGGAACATCATTTGTTATTTTTGAAAGAATCTTTCCATTCACACCAAAATCTTTATCTTTAACAGAAATGAGAGAAATTATTGTACCAGGTTTTGAATCCTCAGAAACTGTATCTGACAGTGATGTGATTTCTATTTGAGGTGAATTATCATTGATGTCTATTATCTTTACAATTAATCTACAAGCACCTTTTAGTGGAGGTGCTCCTTTATCTGTTGCCTCTATATCCATTTTATAAACGTCATTGTCTTCATAGTCTAACATTCCTTTAACTGTAATTGCTCCAGTTCTTGTGTCCAAGTAAAAAATATCATATATGTTTGGCTTCAAGTTGTTTCCAAGCATATATTCAATTTCTCCATTTGTGCCTTCATCTGGATCTGACGCATTTATTGTAAATACTAAAGTGTCAAATGGAACATTTTCATAAATTGAAATTTCATATGTCTCTTCAGCAAATGTTGGACGGTTATCATTACTGTCAAGAACAATAATGGTCACATTTAGTGTCCCTGATCTTTGAGGTTTTCCACCATCAACAGCTGTAACCAGCAGTGAGTGTTTATTTTTCTGTTCTCTGTCTAACGGCTTCTTCAACACTAAAAACGGCATTTTGTCCTCATCGTTTTGACGGACATCTACAGCAAAATGATCATGTAAATTAATGGTGTAAATGCGAATGGAATTAATTCCAGCATCAGGATCACGAGCAGTCGGTAGTTGAAAACGCCATCCTGGCAGTGTTTGTTCTGCTATTTCAAACGTTTTCTCACTGGCAGGAAAACGGGGTGTGTGATCATTAACATCAGTAATTTCTACAGCCACATAATGTATTTCTAAAGGATTTTCAACGATTATTTTCAGCTCCATTAGACATGCGCCGCTCCCCTGACAGACCTCCTCTCTGTCGATTTTCTTGTGGACACACAAAGCACCGCTGTCCTGTTTTACCTCAAAAAAATCCTCCTCAGACTCAGAAACAACACGGAACCGTCGGTTTGTCAAAGAGGTGACGTCAAAGCCGAGATCCTTTGCAACATTTGCAACAACGGTTCCTTCTTTCACCTCCTCGGGAACAGAGTACCTTATTTCAGCCAAAGCCTGCTTTCCGACAAACAGCAGCAGACAAAGAAGAAAAGAAATCCGAGCGAAATCCCGTGATCCACTTCTCCATTCGGTCCCCATCGTTATCCAACACTGAAATTCTCAGCACCCCGTAACTGAAATGATTATTTTCCAACTTGAAAGCCGTAATTGCTAAAACAGCATCTCGGAACCATTTGGTAACGTCTTTGCTTCAAATGGCTGGCTGTTCGGTTCTGGAAACAAAAGGTTTGTGAGGGAAGGTCCCAAGGCTTTGTTGTTTCTTATTTAATAGCGACATCCAGAGACGAGGCAAGGGAATTGTCCTGCTTAATGTAAAATAAGACATATTAATCCCTTTAAATAAGAAAAAAACCCTTGCTTGATACTAAAATTTAAATAATATTTGATCCTTTTTTCAAGATTTGTCAAGTTCACTTTTGTTTTTGTGGAAAATAATTCTGCCTGAAATTGATTCTTCCAAAGCCCCCCCCCCCCCCACCCCACCCCCGAAAAAAAAAGTTTTGTTAAAATATAAAATTGTGAAGTAGTTGTCAAAAGTATATAGAGTGAGATTTGTTTCTTTCAATGTCACTTGTGCCTCATGCACTCACCGAAGATTTGAAACGAGTTGTTTTCAGCACCATGGGCAGCGATTTCCAGCACACCCTCTTTGTTTTAGAGCAGGGGTAGGCAACCTGTTCCAGAAAGAGCCATGAGGGTGCAGGTTTTCTTTGCAGCCACTGACTCCACCAGGTGATTTTACTGATTAATATCACTTTGAGCAGATGGAATCAGTTAATCAGTGAAATCACCTGGTGGAGTCAGTGGCTGCAAAGAAAACCTGCACCCTCATGGCTCTTTCTGGAACAGGTTGCCTACCCCCGTAAAGGCCACAGTGCAGAACATATGGTTGTATCAACCCAGTGTGTGTGTGTGTTCATATATATATATATATATATATATATATATATATATATATATATATATATATATATATATATATATATATATATATATATATATATATAGATAGATAGATAGATAGATAGATAGATAGATAGATAAAGTCATTTGCAAAAGTTTAATGCCACCCATGCAAACTGGAGTTTTCCCCCACAAAATGGACAAATATATTATTACAACAACCAAAATTATTTTGGAAATCATTTTTTTATTGAAATTCACTATGACCTGTACAGTTTTCTTTCGTATGGAGTGAAAATGGTCCTTTCCTTTAGTATTTAGTGTGTCCGCCTTTGCTTTGGATCACAGTTTGGATGTGGCGAGGCATGCTGTCTATCAGGGAAGCACAATATTCTGGAGTCACTTTCTTCGTCCAAACCTCCTTAATTGCTGTCCTCAGTGCTTCAGCATTAGCTGGCTGCTTTTCTGCAACTTTATCTTTCATGCAGGTCCAAACATTTTCTATAGGATTAAGATCAGGGCTGTTGCCTGGCCATTCAAATGTCTGCACCCCATTTTTTCTGAGGAAGTCTGAAATGATCTTGGATCTGTGGTAAGGTGCACCGTCGTGCATGAAAATTTCAGTCTGATGCACTTCCATATGAAGTTTTAATTTCTCTTCTAGCAGAGCTTTGTACCTGGGTCCATTCATTGTGGAGCGGAGGTCAAGAAAATGAAGTCCATCTGTTCCCTTTTTGCTCATTGCACCCCACATCATTTGACTTGGAGGATGTTTCATGGTGGATATTGTGTACCTGTCATTGAACCTTTGTCCTACTGGTCTTCGCACATGTCACTTTTGGACAACAAACTGCTGCAGAAGCGATTCATCAGAAAATAGGATTTTAGCCCACTGTTCTACTGTCCAATCTTTGTGTTTCTTTGCAAACATAAGTCTTTTCTTTTTCATGGTCAGTGTAAACCTTGGCTTGGCAGCAGGTTTATACAATTTTAATCCAAATTCTTAGCTCAAAGGATGTGAAATGGCACTGTTGCTGATTTTAGTGCCATGATTTAGCAGATTGGCTCGAATCTTCTTGCAGGAACTACTCTGTGACCTGATTACTCACCTTCAAATAATGTCGTCCTCCCTTGGGGTGGTTTTACGAGGTCTTCCAGAACAATGTTTGTCACCATAACATTCATTGTTCTTGTATTTTTCGATTGCACGGTGTACAGCAGGTCTGCTAACTGATAGTTTCTCATCTTTCATTCAGAAAACCCTTCTTGGTGCAGAATTGCAATTTGCCCACTTTTAACAGTTGACAGTGATGTTTGTTTGCCCATAATTTGGATCTTTCAAAATTTAAACAATCAAAGAAATCTAGACTTAAGTTCCACAATCTGTGGCCACAACCTGGAACTGGAAGAGATTAAGAGATTTTGTTTTATGCTAAATGCACCCAGTATGCACCCATACTGTAAGTGTAAGGAAAAGTAAAAGGTACCTCTGTTCCCACCACAACGTCTTATTAAAATTAACAACCCACTGTGGACCTTGACAAACCTAATGCAAATTCCTTTCCCAGCTCCACAGAATATGCAATTCTCAACCTTTCTGTCAGTATTTTGACAAAGATCAATAAATGTTTCAACATTCCAGCGTTTCAATCCTGCTGCCCAAACCTTTGCAATTTAAGTCTGATCAGATCACTAGTCTGTCAGGAAAGGAATAAAGTCTATACCTTTCAAAGCAACATGCACAGGCATCTGTTATATAACAGCTGATAAAGAGCTTCCAAGGGCAGATGTAAAAAGACCCCCCCCCCCCCCCCAAAAAAAACAAAACACAAACAAAGAAGCAACTCTGATATGCAGAGGTGGAAGTAAGTGACCATCAAGTCACTCTCAAGTCATGAATCAGCAAGTCCCAAGTAAAGTCTAAAATCATAATGACCACCAAATGTTAAGCTGACTTGAGACAGGACTTGAAAGTGACTTACTCCCACCTCTGCTGATATGTTTAAAGCTATGTAGTTGTATTTTATGTCAGAGTAGAACACAACACAATAATATTTCTGTAAAGCAACGAGAATCATGAACAGGCCAAACGAACTATGAAATGAAGCATTAGACCCAGCTGATGAAACACATTTCAGAAACTGTTACAGCAATTAATCAGCTTTACATCCATCATGATGAAAATTCTGTAACTAAAACAAGAAATGGAAGGTGGATATTCAAAAACAAATTACTTTTGAATGTCTTACCTCGCCAGATGTTTGTCTCCTATCTGGAACCACCAGAGTGTTTGCATTGCTTCCAGGAACTATAGTAGATCCAATACTCATCCTGGGTCCAACTAACATGTAACGCTTCTCTCCAGATCTGTACTGGATGCTGTTGCACAGAGTTCCATCATAATTTGCTTCTTGCAAATACTTGGAGGAATAGTCTGTGGTTTTGGAGCACTGCATTGCAATCAGTACGATGATACTGATGAGGAAAAGTGTGGAAACTGAGCCCAAAGTGATCATGAGATAAAAAGTCACATTATTGTCCTCTTCATCTTTTGATGAACCTTTAATATCAGAAGCTGCAAAAGCCTCCTTGGGCTCCACAAGTTTGACAGTCACAGTAGCTGTTGCTGAGAGTGAAACGTTCCCATTGTCTTTGACCAGTATGACCAGTTTATGCTCAGCCTCGTCTGTCTCTGTGAATGAGCGAAGTGTTCTGATCTGTCCTGTATAGCGGTCCAAAGCAAACAGACTGTGGTCAGTAAGCTCCTGCAGTGAAAACAGTAACCAGCCGTTATATCCTATATCAGCGTCATAGGCTCTTACTTTAGTCACCAAGTGACCTGCGTTCACATTTCGGGGAATCTCCTCCACACCTTCAGCAGAACCGTTAGCACTGACTGGATACAGGATGACTGGAGGGTTGTCGTTCTGATCCAGAATGAACACGTTCACTGTCACGTTGCTGCTCAGTGATGGAGTTCCACAATCTGTGGCCACAACTTGGAACTGGAAACTTTTCAGTGTTTCAAAGTCAAAACTTTTTAGTGCTGAAATGTGTCCCTTATCAGAATTTATATTTAGGAAAGACATTATTCCATTTTGACCTTCTCTCACAAAATGATAAGTAATAGCTGCATTATCATTCAGGTCTTTGTCTGTTGCACTTACAGAGAATATTGACTTTCCAGCAACATTATTTTCTACAAGATAAAACTGTAACGGATTTTGTTCAAAATGTGGACTGTTATCATTGACATCTGAAATCTGAATATTCAGTGTTTTTAAAGTGGATAAGGGAGGCTCACCACAATCTGTGGCTTTGATTGTTATTTCATAATGTGACATTTGTTCTCGATTCAAAAATCCTTTAGTCACAACTGAATATGTATTCTCCTTATAAGAGGGTTTTAATTCAAAAGGAACATCGTTTATTATTTGTGAAATAAGTTTTCCATTCACACCAGAATCTTTATCTTTAACAGTCATGAGAGAAACAATTGTACCAGGTTTTGAATCTTCAGACACTGTATCTGACAGTGATGTGATTTCTATTTGAGGTGGATTATCATTTACGTCTATTATTCTTATAATAATTCTACATTCACCTGATAGCGGAGGTATTGCTTTATCTGACGCCTTTACATCCATCCTGTAAACGTCATTCTCTTCGAAATCTAACATTTCCTTTACTTTAATTTCACCACTTTGCATGTCCAGTGCAAAAATATGGTCAACTTTGCGTTTCAACGTTTTTCCGAAACTATATTGTATTTCAGCGTTTGTACCTTCATCGAGATCTGATGCATTCAATTTAAACACTAACGTGCCAATTGGAACGTTTTCATGAAGTGATATTTCATATGTTTGCTGATTAAATGTTGGACGGTTATCATTACTGTCAAGAACAATAATGGTCACATTTAGTGTCCCTGATCTTTGAGGTTTTCCACCATCAACAGCTGTAACCAGCAGTGAGTGTTTATTTTTCTGTTCTCTGTCTAACGGCTTCTTCAGCACTAAAAATAAAATTTTGTCCTCATCGCTTTGCTGAACATCAACATCAAAATGATTATTTGAATTTAATGTATATGTACGAATGGAGTTAATTCCCGCATCAGGATCATGAGCAGTGTGCAGCTGGAACCGCATTCCTGGAGGCGTATGTTCTGCTATTTCAAACGTTTGTTCCGTTTCAGGAAAACTGGGTGCGTGATCATTAACATCAGTAATTTCTACAGCCACATAATGTATTTCTAAAGGATTTTCAACGATTATTTTCAGCTCCATTAGACATGCGCCGCTCTCCTGACAGACCTCCTCTCTGTCGATTTTCTTGTGGACACACAAAGCACCGCTGTCCTGTTTTACCTCAAAAAAATCCTCCTCAGACTCAGAAACAACACGGAACCGTCGGTTTGTCAAAGAGGTGACGTCAAAGCCGAGATCCTTTGCAACATTCCCAATAACGGCTCCTTCTTTCACCTCCTCGGGAACAGAGTACCTTATTTCAGCCAAAGCCTGCTTTCCGACAAACAGCAGCAGACAAAGAGGAAAAGAAATCCGAGAGAAGTCCCGGGATCCATTTGTCCTTTTGGTCCTCATCGTTATCCGGTAACATTTAAATTCACGGGAGCCTGTTTGTATAAATAATATTTGTCGATATTCTTGTCGTTTAGTGTCGCATATGAAGAAAAGAGCAACGCGCGACTTGATCAGCTGACGAGCTCAAACGCTTCTTTGCTCAGTGCAGCAGAGAGACAAAGGCTTTATATGGGGAGGGACAAAGACTTCTTGGCTTCAAATGTAACAGTGACACCACGAGGACGAAAAAGATGGATAATTTTAAAACAAGCTTGCTCGAACTCTCTGAACACAATGAGATGCAGAGGATGAAATAATTAAGAATATTTCAACATCAGATCATTCAAAAATAATATGTCACTGGACTCAGACATTCGGGAACCTCTGAGAAGTTTTGAATGAAACCAAAGACTCCATGAAATGGCGTGACATGAGGTTCGAATTACGCTACTCTGAACTGTTGTCAGTGAAATCACGTGACAGGAGTGAACAAGAAAATGTTACCTCCGTAGGATCAGATCTTTTGATTACACTGCAATCAAAGTGCTCACGTTGTTTTTGTTTATCTTATGTGATCAAAGGTCATGGTTTTACATTTTAAACAGTGAAGGGCTTGGACAAAGTGCAACTCATCAGAAAATGTGTTCCATATAAAATCACTTGTGCCACTTGTTTTATTTGGGCACAAACACCAGACCTGTTTTCAGAACCACGGACAGCGATCACAGAAAGTCTCATTCTCAACAAAGTATTTCTGTATTACAACAAACCCACAACACAGTAAGTTCATTCGAGTCGAATGTTATAGAATAGAATGTCACACAAGGTCACAAATATCACAGTTTAGATGGTGAAAAACTCGTTTGTTTAAAATTAAAACAAAACATGACTTTTAATTTACGTTGACAGAAATGATTGCCATTCATGTTTGTGAAAAACAATGAAATTGAGTATACACTCTAAGAAATAAAATGTTGAATTTAATTGATAAAGTGAAGGTAACTTTTTCCACTTAACTTTGACAATTAAATGCAACACAATATTTGGATTTAAGTATAATGTTTCATTTGATTTAATTAATGTCAATGACAATGTTGTTTTGCACTTAATTAACAATGTTATGTGGAAGAAGTTACCTGAACTTTATCAATTAAATTCAACATTTTATGCCTAAGAGTGTATGTTTCATTTCTAAGAGTGTATATTGGGTACATGAATAGAGAAATCAGACAAATGCAAATCCAGCCACAAGCCAAAATTAGGTAAGATTAAACTGTGCACAGCACACAGGCAAAAGCCCAAAGAGATAAAGGTGGAACAAAGAACCATTACTTCCCTGGAAATGCGAAGAACTGATGTGATTATGCATAACAAAAATGAAAAAAATAAATTCTCAAACTGGAGGCATGAGACTTTATCACATCTGACAGATTTTTTAAAAAGCAAGTTTGATTTGCTAGTGAAACAGGCCAGTATGGTCAAAAATGTAGAAAATAGAAAATGCATGTTTGAAAAGGATTAGTTATATATAATTTGGTTTTAAATGATCCTACCTCTCCAGATGTCTGTCTCCTGTCAGGAACCACCAGAGTGTTTGCATTGCTTCCAGGAACTATAGTAGATCCAATACTCATCCTGGGTCCAACTAACATGTAACGCTTCTCTCCAGATCTGTACTGGATGCTGTTGCACAAAGTTCCACCATAATTTGCTTCTTGCAAATACTTGGAGGAATAGTCTGTGGTTTTGGAGCACTGCATGGCAATCAGCACGATGATACTGATGAGGAAAAGTGTGGAAACTGAGCCCAAAGTTATCATGAGATAAAAAGTCACATTATTGTCCTCTTCATCTTTTGCTGAACCTTTAATATCAGAAGCTGCAAAAGCCTCTTTGGGCTCCACAAGTTTGACAGTCACAGTAGCTGTTGCTGAGAGTGAAACGTTCCCATTGTCTTTGACCAGTATGACCAGTTTATGCTCAGCCTCGTCTGTCTCTGTGAATGAGTGAAGTGTTCTGATCTGTCCTGTATAGCGGTCCAAAGCAAACAGACTGTGGTCAGTAAGCTCCTGCAGTGAAAACAGTAACCAGCCATTATATCCTATATCAGCGTCATAGGCTCTTACTTTAGTCACCAAGTGACCTGCGTTCACATTTCGGGGAATCTCCTCCACACCTTCAGCAGAACCGTTAGCACTGACTGGATACAGGATGACTGGAGGGTTGTCGTTCTGATCCACAATGAACACGTTCACTGTCACGTTGCTGCTCAGTGATGGAGTTCCACAATCTGTGGCCACAATTTGGAACTGGAAACTTTTCAGTGTTTCAAAGTCAAAACTTTTTAGTGCTGAAATGTGTCCGTTATCAGGATTTATATTTAGGAAAGACATTATTCCATTTTGACCTTCTCTCACAAAATGATAAGTAATAGCTGCATTATCATTCAGGTCTTTGTCTGTTGCACTCACAGAGAATATTGACTTTCCAGCAACATTATTTTCTACAAGATAAAACTGTAACGGATTTTGTTCAAAATGTGGACTGTTATCATTGACATCTGAAATCTGAATATTCAGTGTTTTTAAAGTGGATAAGGGAGGCTCACCACAATCTGTGGCTTTGATTGTTATTTCATAATGTGACATTTGTTCTCGATTCAAAAATCCTTTTGTCACAGCTGAATATGTATTTTCTTTATAAGAGGGTTTTAATTCAAAAGGAACATCATTTATTATTTGTGAAATAATTTTTCCATTCAAACCAGAATCTTTATCTTTAACAGTAATGAGAGAAACAATTGTACCAGGTTTTGAATCTTCAGACACTGTATCTGACAGTGATGTGATTTCTATTTGAGGCGGATTGTCATTTACGTCTATTATCTTTATAATAACTCTGCATTCACCTGATAATGGAGGTGTTCCTTTATCTGATGCCTCCACGTCCAACTTGTAAGTGTCATTATCTTCATAATCTAACATTCCTTTAACTCTAATTTCACCACTTTTCTTGTTAAATTCGAAAATACTGTCAACATTTTGAATTAATGTTTTTCCAAAACTATACTCAATTTCCCCATTTGTGCCTTCATCGGGATCTGATGCATTTAGTTTACATATTAAAATGCCTACTGGAACATTTTCTTTTATTGATATTTCATAGTTCTGCTGACTAAATGTTGGACGGTTATCATTACTGTCAAGAACAATAATGGTCACATTTAGTGTCCCTGATCTTTGAGGTTTCCCACCATCAACAGCTGTAACCAGCAGTGAGTGTTTATTTTTCTGTTCTCTGTCTAACGGTTTCTTCAGCACTAAAAATATCAATTTGTCTTCATCGGTTTGGTCAACATCGACATCAAAATGATCATTCGTATTTAAAGTATATCTACGAATGGAGTTATTTCCCGCATCATAATCTCGTGCAGTGTGCAGTTTGAACCGTTTTCCTGGCAGCGTATGTTCTGCTATTTCAAACGTTTGTTCCGCTTTAGGAAAACTGGGTGCGTGATCATTAACATCAGTAATTTCTACAGCCACATAATGTATTTCTAAAGGATTTTCAAGGATTATTTTCAGCTCCATTAGACATGCGCCGCTCCCCTGACAGACCTCCTCTCTGTCGATTTTCTTGTGGACACACAAAGCACCGCTGTCCTGTTTTACCTCAAAAAAATCCTCCTCAGACTCAGAAACAACACGGAACCGTTGGTTTGTCAAAGAGGTGACGTCAAAGCCGAGATCCTTTGCAACATTTCCAACAACGGTTCCTTCTTTCACCTCCTCGGGAACAGAGTATCTTATTTCAGCCAAAGCCTGCTTTCCGACAAACAGCAGCAGACAAAGAGGAAAAGAAATCCAGGAGAAATCCCGGGATCCACTTCTCATGTCGGTCCCCATCGTGATGCAGCAACGCATATATGTTCAACAAACTATTCCTGATTCATTAATTTGCTATTTCAACAGATTGAATGTATAATTCTCACGATTTGCGCAGCACCATTCCATCTGCTGTCCTGCTTGGTTCAAATGATTCTCTGTTCGGATCCAGAAACAAAGGCTTTCTGAGGGGAAGGGCAAATAACTTGTGGTTTTTAACGTTATACTGACATCTAGTGGAGAGGACACAATTTGTCCTGTGCAATAAATTACTTTTACTTTTGGCAAATTTACCTAAAGAAAAACTAAGGTTTATTTAGTCAATTATTAAAATCAAGATAAATGTAATGTCAGTTATTTGAAATTTTAAGAGAGTTCTGCATCTTCACAGTTATTATTTATTTTAAATTGAAACATAACTCGATGGTTTCTGTGGGATACGCTTTGCAAGATGAATGCAGTCACAGATATTTAAATGTAACATTGCAAATAAATATTTAAAACATTTCTAACTAATCAGCACTGTTAAATACACTTGTTCACAGTGTTTTATGAGAAGATTTGAAAGGAGTATGCTTTCAGCACCAAGGACAGTGATTATAAACAGACTGCAACTTAAAGGAGGTCAAAGTTTTGACCTTTTCAGCAGGTTGTTAGTCACCAGCAGTCTCATATATAAATGTTGGATATGCACCAATCAGTTCATTCGTTATGTATTTTCTTTTTTGTTTGTTTGTTTGTTTGTTTGATTGATCTATTCATTCATTTTTCTGTTATTGCATGAGTTGGCTGATTGAAATAAATAAATCAAATCAAATTTTAAAACAAAGAACCTGCATTAATGTTAAAATAACAAACAATTGTAAATGATATCATTTTATTGCTTCACGTTGTGCTTTTAGTAAATAAATCCGACTGATATTTATGATTTCTGTATCTCTTGCTTCACGAAATAGATCTGTTAAAAAATTTAATTATGAAGACGTTTTAAAAATATCTTGTTTTTAATAATACAACCCCAATTCGAATGAAGTTGGGACGTTGTGTGAAATGTAAATAAAAACAGAATACAATGATTTGAAAATCCTCTTCAACCTATATTGAATTGAATACACCACAAAGACAGGATATTTAATGTTCAAACTGATACATTTTATTGTTTTTGTGCAAATATTTGCTCATTTTGAAATGGATGCCTGCAACACATTTCAAAAAAGTTGGGACGGTGCAATAAAAGCCTGGGAAAGTTGATGAATGCTCAAAGAACACTTAGTTGGAAACAGGTGAGTTTCGTGATTGGGTATAAAGGAACATCCATCAAAGTGGTGACGTTGAGGCTCAGGATATTTCCGGGTTCTGGTTTATCGTTGCGCGTTGTTTTTGAATTGTGTCGTGAGTACTTGTTCACGCAAATATTTTGGACGATTAAGGATTACGAGTAAGGATTGTGGATGTTTGCTGTTAAGATCGGACACTGATTAAACCTCTGTATGTAAATTTGGGTGTCATTTTATGCTGTTTGGTGAGCAGAAGCTAAAGGTTAGTTATCGGTTAGCTGCTAACTCAGCCTTCTCGTCATCATGCCACCAAAAAAAAACATTAATGGAGGAAAATGAGGACATTAGGAAGGCACAACTTTCTCTCACATGATGTTTGTGAGATTAAGTCTAAACAAGACAAGATTTTGCAACTTGTGGAAGAAGTCGCAAAACTACGGGCGCAAGTCGAGGAGAGGGACAGGAAGATTGCAGCACTGGAGCGAAGAGTGGGTGACTTGGAGCAATAGTCAAGAATAAATGATGTTATTGTGACCGAGTTGACGTTAAAACCCCGGTCATACGCGCATGCTGTGACCACAGACAGCAAGGACAGAGCCGGCGAGTTGGAGATGAGCTCCGTGGAACAACAAGTGGCAGCTTTTCTCGCAACCAGAGACATTAATCTGGACGTGGATACCATCGAGGCTTGCCACCCTCTGCCAGCTAGGGACAACAACACGCCAGCTGTGATCTTGAGGTTTGTAAACAGGAAAAACAAAATTGCACTAATGAAACAAGGGAAAAAGCTAAAGGGCACAAATGTTTACTTGAATGACCACTTAACAAAAAGGAATCCGGACATTGTTAAGAAAGCCAGATATTTATGGAAACAAAACAAAATACAGAACACATGGGTTATGAACTGCAAAGTATACATTAAACTTGAAGGTACACCTGAGGAAGCCTAGGTACTCATCATCAAAGACATAGAAGAACTAAAAAAAATATGAATGAGGATAAAACATAACTATATTGCACCGATATAATGCCATCCAACAATAATTCTTCTATCATGGAAGTGTTAGAAAAATTATGTTTGTACCATCACAACACTTATCATTTGTTCTGCATCACATGTCTTATGGATGCTTATATCTTTGCACCATGTAGTACTGCACATCTCTGCTGGGATTGCGGCCTTGAAGCGAGGAAAGTTTTCGTGGGAAGACAGTGAAACAATGGAATTGATGTGTACCAGTCGGGTTCACAGCCTGCCTGGAGACATGTTGATGGGAAAAGAAGGGAGTATAGGCTAGCAACCACAACAAACCCACAGATAAGACATGTATTAAATCTTGTAATGAATCTTTATCTACCAGCTGCACAGGATGTTTGCTTCTATTCAAGGTGACTGACAATGTCACTATGATCACATCCTGCTTGTATGTCACACTGTTTGGACTGAATAAAATGATGCTGAGCACAGGAAGAGTCGAAGAGAGTCAGAAAGAGAGTAAGGTGGAGACTGTGTGCTCTGAGACTGCTCTTCCCTTTGCAAAGCTGACAAAAAAAGATTTGCTGCATCCCATGTCCATTCTTTCTTAAGTGTCTAAAGATGTTTGACCCTGACATTACTTGGTGTTCCCGCCCGGTTGCCAACATACCCAGTTGCTGACAGGAGGAGGAAGACATGCCAAAGCCTGTCGACGGCCGGTCCTTACTAGTGGGACTGAAGCAAAGACCTGGGAGGGGTCGTTCCTCGCCAGGCCGGTGTTTTAGAGTCACCTCCGACTGCCAACGGTGGATTGACGGCATCCGGACCCAGACGAGTGGAACGGAGACAGCAAAACAAGTAAGGTGCTTAAGTTTTATGATTTACCGTTGTGTTAGCAAGGTCATGCTGAAATGACCCGTTGTAGCAAGGTCATGCTGAACTGACACGTTGAGAATAGTGGCGCTAAAGGACCACAGGCACAGTGAATGCATGTCAGTGCATGTTAGTGTGTTTTGCATGTAATTGTGTGTTTTGGTGATCACGTAGGTATTATGGGGAATTCTTGTTGCTCCAAGGTGGAGCCTAGACAAATAGGAGATGTGAAGTTTATGTTGTCTTTAAATCCTGATGCTGTTAAGTTTTTGCCCAAGTGGAAGAGGAAATATGGTGTTTCTGGGAAGTTGAAGCTGGAGGACTGGAAGGATGTTGTAGGAAAGTTAGAAGTAAGTGTAGCAGGCAAGACAGGGAAAGCGAAGGGACAGAAAGAGGAAGAGCTGAAAGTGGCAAGGTTGTGGCTGGAACAATGTGTGAAAAGAAGGAGAGGGGTCACAGAGACTAAAGCAATGTTTGTAAGAAAGGAGGACAATGAAGGTGTGGCTGTGGTTAGAAGAAAGAAAAAAGTAAAGATAGAGGAACCACAGATAGAACCATCTGCTGCTTCACATGACTCGGAAGCAGAGACAGATGACAGGCCGACAATAACAAAACTGTCTCCTGAGCCAAGTGAGACTGCCGGTACTCACATGGAGCTGCGAGACAGACAGCAGATTACAAAACCACAGCATTATCGAAGTGGATCATTCCCCCTATTACAGGTCCCTAATCCTGATCCAGGGGAGGACCGTGAAACCATCATGTATGTTTTCCGACCAAGTTGATACATGAAAACATCAAAATGATGTAGGGATACAACAAAGGATTCTGGACTATGGACACTTGGAACTGAAATCATTTGAGTACACTGAAATCATTTGAGTACACTGATTATAGGGCATTAGATTTGGAAGATGAATTGGATCCTGATAACAACCTGTTTTTATTATCCAACCCAATAGATTGCAAATACTTATCTGAAGATGATTATAACTATTTTGTTGACTCCAAAGCGAAACTCTCAATTATTCATTTCAAGAGTAGGAGCATGTATAGTAACTTCATCCACATCAAAGAATATTTACAACAATTTACCCAGCCATTTCACATTATTGCGATTTCAGAAACATGGTTTAATGAGGATAAAGGCATAGATTTCGAGTTAGAAGGTTATAGCTTGAACTATGTAAACAGAGGAAATAAAATGGGAGGTGGAGTTGCTATATATGTCCATAATAACATTAAATTCAAAGTAATAGGAAATATGACAATGACAATATATGATACATTAGAATGCATAACAACAGAGATACTCAATGCAAAAAGGAAAAAATATTATTGTAAGTTGCTTATACAGGTCACCTGGTTCAAGTCTGGAATTTTTTACAGTGGGTGGAAAAAACATTTTCCACAATAGGTAACAAAAAATATTTATCTGTGGAGATTTCAATATTGATTTGATGAACCCAAATAATCACAAACCAACCGATGACTACAACCCCTGGCAAAAATTATGGAATCACCGGCCTCGGAGGATGTTCATTCAGTTGTTTAATTTTGTAGAAAAAAAAGCAGATCACAGACATGACACAAAACTAAAGTCATTTCAAATGGCAACTTTCTGGCTTTAAGAAACACTATAAGAAATCAAGAAAAAAAGATTGTGGCAGTCAGTAACGGTTACTTTTTAGACCAAGCAGAGAAAAAAATATGGAATCACTCAATTCTGAGGAAAAAATTATGGAATCACCCTGTAAATTTTCATCCCCAAAACTAACACCTGCATCATATCAGATCTGCTCGTTAGTCTGCATCTAAAAGGAGGTGAACACACCTTGGAGAGCTGTTGCACCAAGTGGACTGACATGAATCATGGCTCCAACACGAGAGATGTCAATTGAAACAAAGGAGAGGATTATCAAACTCTTAAAAGAGAGTAAATCATCACGCAATGTTGCAAAAGATGTTGGTTGTTCACAGTCAGCTGTGTCTAAACTCTGGACCAAATACAAACAACATGGGAAGGTTGTTAAAGGCAAACATACTGGTAGACCAAGGAAGACATCAAAGCGTCAAGACAGAAAACTTAAAGCAATATGTCTCAAAAATCGAAAAATGTACAACAAAACAATGAGGAACGAATGGGAGGAAACTGGAGTCAACGTCTGTGACCGAACTGTAAGAAACCGCCTAAAGGAAATGGGATTTACATACAGAAAAGCTAAATGAAAGGCATCATTAACACCTAAACAGAAAAAAAACAAGGTTATAATGGGCTAAGGAAAAGCAATTGTGGACTGTGGATGACTGGATGAAAGTCATATTCAGTGATGAATCTCGAATCTGCATTGGGCAAGGTGATGATGCTGGAACTTTTTTTTGGTGCCTTTCCAATGAGATTTATAAAGATGACTGCCTGAAGAGAACATGTAAATTTCCACAGTCATTGATGATATGGGGCTGCATGTCAGGTAAAGGCACTGGGGAGATGGCTGTCATTACATCATCAATAAATGCACAAGTTTATGTTGATATTTTGGACAATTGAAAGGATGTTTGGGGATGATGAAATCATTTTTCAAGATGATAATGCATCTTGCCCATAGAGCAAAAACTGCAAAAAACATTACTTGCAAAAAGACACATAGGGTCAATGTCATGGCATAGGGTCAATGTCAATGAGCAGATCTGATTTGATGCAGGTGTTAATTTGGGGGATGAAATTTACAGGGTGATTCCATAATTTTTTCCTCAGAATGAGTGATTCCATATTTTTGTCCTCTGCTTGGTCTAAAAAAGTAACCATTACTGACTGCCACAATCTTTTTTTCTTGATTTCTTATAGTGTTCTTACAAGCCAGAAAGTTGCCATTTGAAATGACTTTAGTTTTGTGTCATGTCTGTGATCTGCTTTTTTTCTACAAAATTAAACAACTGAATGAACATCCTCTGAGGCCGGTGATTCCATAATTTTTGCCAGGGGTTGTATATCAATAGGATGCACAGTGTGAGTTTTTATCCAGCTATCACTAAACCTAGTAGAATTACATCTCATAGTGCTACTCTCATTGACAACATTTTCACACATGACATGGAGTCTACAAGTATCAGCGGCCTAATGATCTGTGACATATCTGACCATCTGCCTGTCTTTATAGTATATGATGACAACTGTAATCACCTTAAAACACCCCAAAAACTCATATACAAACAAATAAAAATGACCAATGGTATCAACTCACTATATCATAACCTGCTAGAACAAGACTGGTACACAGTATATAGGGAAAGAAATGTGGATTCAGCATTTAATATTTTTTTTTAGAAATCTTTACTTCAGTATATAATAAAAACTGCCCAATTTGTCAAATTAGTAAAAACAATATAGCTATAAAAAGTCCATGGATAACCAAGGGGTTACGTAATGCTTGTAAAAAAATATATAGAGAGAGACAGTTTATTAGTTTAAGGACTGAGGAATCTGAACATAAATATAAAATTTATAAAAATAAACTGACTGATATCATGAGAACTAGCAAAAAATATATATTATAGCAATTTATTACATAACAATAGGAATAACACTAAAAAGGTTTGGGGAATATTGAATACTGTTATTAAGGGTTGTAAAAGTAATAAGTCATATCCAGACTATTTTACTGATAAGAATTTAGATAACTATAATATGAATGACATTGTAAATAGTTTTAACAATTTTTTTTTGTAAATGTTGGACCAGACGTGGCTGATAAAATTCCTAAGTGCAAAGAAAATCAGCCTGACAATTCACCCATAGAAAATAATTCAAAGACAATGTTTCTGTCTGGAGTAACCCAGGCTGAACTAATAGACAAATAACAAATCATCTACTGATATGATATAGATATGACTGTAATAAAAAGAATTATGCAGAGTATTTCTAATCCTTTAACATATATATATATATATATATATATATATATATATATATATATATATATATATATATATATATATATATATATATATATATATATATATATATATATATATATATATGTATATATATATATATATGCAACCTATCATTCCAAACAGGAACATTTCCAAACAAAATGAAAATTGCAAAAGTAATACCACTGTATAAAAATGGAAACAAACACATCTTCACTAACTACAGACCAGTCTCTCTACTCCCTCAGTTTTCAAAAATATTAGGGAAAATCTTTAACAACAGATTAGAGAAATTTATAGATAAACACAACATAATTAATGAAAGTCAGTATGGCTTTAGGTCAGCCAGGTCAACATTAAACGACATAATTGATGCGGTTGAAGAAATCATGCATAAATCAGACAAGAAGAAATATGCAGCTGGAATATTTATTGATCTCAAAAAAGCTTTTGATACTCTTAATCATGGAATTTTACTAAAAAAAAAAAAGGAAAGATATGGCACTAGGGGAGTGCTTTGAACTGGATCCAGAGTTATTTAACAGAGAGACAACAGTTTGTGAAGATGGGTGAATTTCAGTCAGGGTATTTGGGCATTGCTTGTGGGGTCCCACAAGGATCTGTATTGGGTCCAATGTTGTATAATTTGTATATAAATGATATATATGGTGTTTCAAAGTTATTAAAACTAATTCTATTTGCAGATGATACTAATATATTCTATTCTAGTGACAATTATCATGACCTAATTCATAGTATAAATAATGAATAACTTAAACTGAAATTATGGATGGATATTAACAAACTTTCCCTAAATTTAAATAAAACTAAAGTGATATTCTTTGGACACTACAAGGAAAAATTAAGTCAGATAATAAATATAGATGGTGTCAGTATAGATACTGTGTCAGAAATAGAATTCTTAGGAATAACTATAGACAGCAAATTAACCTGGAAAGCACACATCAGACACATACAAAGTAAAGTTTCTAAAAGTGTCTGTTATTAACAAGGTTAAATACTTCTTAGATTATAATGCATTGTATTTACTGTATTGTTCATTAGTGTTGCCCTACCTAACCTACTGCATTGAAATTTTGGGCAATAACTATAAAGGTTCACTACATCCCCTCTTTATACTCCAGAAACGTGCTATTAGAGTTATACACAAGGTAGGATATTACGAGCACACTCATAATCTATTCCTGCAGTCTAAGTTGTTAAAACTAAACAAATAAAAGTATCCTGCCTATTAATATTCAAAAACTCTTCACACACAGAGAAGGGGGGTTAGCCTGAGGGGCTGTAGTAACTTTAAGATTCAGCCAGTAAGAACTACGAGGAAATGTTTGTGTGTGTCTGTGTGTCGGGTTAAACTCTGGAACCGACTGGGGCAGCAACTTAAGCAATGGACAAATATTCATTACTTCAAATCAAAGTATAATGAAATTATTTGGCCACAATACAGGGCTGTTGGTTAGGAGGGTCATGATTATATATTAAAAATAAAATTAGAACATTTTCAGGAATGTAAAACAATATAAATAACTGCCTATATTATAGTGTGTTATTGATTATATATGTGATTAGAGGATCCAGAGTGGGCATTGGGTTTGAGTGCTGACTGTGTTAAGATGAAGCTGTGTCTGGTTTTTGTGGTTGTGCTGCTGCTGGCTCTCCATCTTTCACTGCAGGTGAGGAGCCAGAGTCTGAACAACACCGGTGACTCAGTGAATACAACTACAAACATGACGGTGGCTAGCTACTTCACAACGCCCAGTTTCAATGCTGCAGTGAACACAGTCGAAGACAAATAAAGGTTTTCCAAAGAGCGAGGCCTTCACGCTGCTGCTCCCAGTTACACTTGTGCCCACTGTGGTACCTGGCGATGGCACACAACACATCACCAAGTGGCTCTGTTCCATTCTGTCTTAGTATCCATGACCATCCAAATCTCTATATTCACACCTGGCAGGTCTCTAGGGATGGTACTCTAGGGTAGCCCCCTGCCTTGAGAGACCATCTCACCATCAGACCTGCCATTTTAATGCACCAACATCAAACTTTAGCAGGACCAGTGGGTAGTAACATCTTGGGATAACCTCAGGATATTACCTCACTAAGGTCCTGTGTTTTTAATTGCACCGCATACAACCTCATAATGCACCTCATACAACCCCATGCTTTAGCACAGGGGTAGGCAACCTGTTCCAGAAAGAGCCATGAGGGTGCAGGTTTTCTTTGCAGCCACTGACTCCACCAGGTGATTTTACTGATTAATATCACTTTGAGCAGATGGAATCAGTTAATCAGTGAAATCACCTGGTGGAGTCAGTGGCTGCAAAGAAAACCTGCACCCTCATGGCTCTTTCTGGAACAGGTTGCCTACCCCTGCTTTAGCAGGTCCTCACCAAGGACCTGTGGTTTTAATTGTACCTCATACGACCCCATGCTTTAGCAGGTCCTCACCAAGGACCTGTGGTTTTAATTGCACTTCATACAACCCCATGCTTTAGCAGGTCCTCACCAAGGACCTGTGGTTTTAATTGCACCTAATACGACCCCATATTTTAACAGGTCCTCACCAAGGACCTGTGGTTTTAATGCATTCACCTCAAGTGCTTCAAACTAAGCAGGGTAAACAACAACAGTAATAATAATCATCATAATAAATCCAACGATATGTGTTCCTTGTGTGTCTTGTCTGGTCCTCTGTTGTGTGTTAGTTTGCCTATACTGTCCAGTGTGTAATTGTTATTCACTCCTGTGTTATATTATATTACTATGGTATTGTATTATGTTACGTTTTTATTTATATGTGTATGCGCATGTGTGTGTGTATGTATGTGTATATGTGTGTATATATATGTGTATATGTATGTATGTATGTGTATGTATATATATGTGTGAGTGTCTGTGTGTGTATATGTATGGGTGTGTGTGTATGTGTGTATATATGGATATGTATATGTATGTGTGTGTTCATATGTATGTGGGTGTATGTTCACATACATATATACTTGTATTATTTATATGCTTTATATATTATATATGAAATATTAAGCTCAAAATGACGGCAACCGTGTCATTTAAGTAATTTAATTTAATTGAGGATGCAATTGGGGGTGGGAGTCAATAAGCTTGTGTTCATCCCACTCCTTTCCAAGTTGATTCTGTTTGTGTTATGTTAATTCATTTATGCCTTTTTTTTGTCTTTATTATTTATTTTTATTCTATTTCATTTTTACTTTATTCTTTTTTCTTTTCACCATTTTATGAACAGTGTCAAGTGTGTATATAAAACTGTACTATTTGTTTATATTGTTTATATTATTGTTTATATATTATGTTGACTTGGAATAAACAAACAAACAAACCAACCAACATCCTCAAAAGGCTCAGCCATTCACAATCAAAGATGGGGTGAGGATTACCACTTTGTGAACAACTGCGTGAAAAAAAATAGTCCAGCAGTTTAAGAACAATGTTTTTCAATGTTCAATTGCAAGGAATTTAGGGATTCCATCATCTACAGTCCATAATCTATATTATGGACTGTAGACTGTAAAATCAGAAGATTCAGAGAATCTGGAGAACTTTCTACACTTAAGCGGCAAGGCCAAAAACCAACATTGAATGCCTGTGACATTCAATCCCTCAGGTGGCACCATTGTCAGTTAACACAGTTCGTCACTACATCTACAAGAACAAGTTAAAACTCTACCATGCAAAGCGAAACCCATATACCAACATCATCCAGAAATGTCGTTGCCTTCTCTGGGCCTGAGCTCATTTGAAATGGACAGACACAAAGTGGAAAAGTGTGCTGTGGTCTGATGAGTCCACGTTTCAAATTGGTTTTGGAAATAATGGACGTCATGTCCTCCGGACAAAAGAGAAAAAACACCATCCAGATTGTTACCAGCACAAAGTTAAAAAGCCAGCATCTGTGATGGCATTTTCAGGGACGTCCACGCTTTTTTCCGCAAGGCAATGCCAAGCCACATTCTGCATGTTACAACAGCGTGGCTTCATAGTAAGAGTGCAGGTACTAGATTGGTCTGCCTGCAGTCCAGACCTGTCGCCCATTGAAAATGTGTGGTGCAATATGAAGCGCACAGTACAACAACGCTGGACTGTTGAACAACTAAAGTCATACATCATGCAAGAATGGGAAAGAATTTCACCTAAAAAAGCTTCAACAATTAGTGTTCTCAGTTCCCAAATGCTTATTGAGTGTTGTTAGAAGGAAAGGTGATGTAACACAGTGGTAAACATACCACTGTCCAAGCTTTTTTGAAACGTGTTGCAGGCATCATTTTAAAATGAGCAAATATTTGCAACAAATCAATAAAGTTTATCAGTTTTAATATAAAATGTCTTGTCTTTGTGGTGTATTCAATTGAATATAGATTGAAGAGGATTTGCAAATCATTGTATTCTGTTTATATTTACATTTTACACAACATCCCAACTTCATTGGAATTGGGGTTGTACTTTAAATGCCACTTGGGCATCATGTTCTGGGTGAAAACGTGAAGCCTCTGTGAGTTTTCAGTACCATGGCGTGGGCTTTGAACGATGATCACACACTTTACCTCAAAGGGTCACATTACGCACCTATTTGTACGCCTTTGCAATCCAGGCAACAAAGTGTTCTAACATTACATTTTACAGTTTATATCTTAAAAAATAGACATCCAGTTGATGCATCCAAAAAGAACCAGTTTCAGGCTCCCTAAAGTGCTTTTTAATTTTAAATGATGTTTAAAATGGAATCCTAACCATATGTATTTGCAAAAAACATTTTTCATAAAATGCCACCTTACAAAAGCAGCCACTGTAGAATTTTACAATTCCTACATGCACATATATTTCGCAACTCCACAGAAACACTTCGCCACATTGCCATCAGTTAATTGTCATAATTTGAAAGAATGCTTCCATATTCAAATGACCACAACCTCCTGCCCACGTTTCCAATTTGACGGGGACTACCAAACAGTCAGGAATAAAAGCAGAGCAACTACTAATTTTTCAAAGCAACACACAGAGACAATTTCCTCCAAAAAGTAATAAAATTCATGATGAGCTGGAGTTTGTATGAATATTAAAAAGTTGAAACAAACAACACAAAACAGCAACGTGAATATGTACAATTCTGAGTGTTGTTATTCTTGTGTGAGAGAAAAATACAACATTTGAGTTTTTATCAGGTATGCAACTTCAACCAAATGCTCTAATGAATGAACAAGAACAGATTTAAAAAGAATGAAGGGGCATCACTGGTAAGAAGATCAGCCAGATGTTTGACAATGTTGTGTACCATTGAGAAATCAGCATTCATTTAATGATGATATATGTGTGAGGCTAGAATCTGTAAATCAAAACTGTGTCAGTTAAAATGGTATCATTCTGAATGTTGTATCTCCCCAGATGTTTGTCTCCTATCATGAACCACCAGAGTGTTTGCATTGCTTCCAGGGACTACAGTAGATCCAATACTCATCCTGGGTCCAACTAAAATGTAACGCTTCTCTCCAGATCTGTACTGGATGCTGTTGCACAGAATTCCATCATAATTTGCTTCTTGCAAATACTTGGAGGAATAGTCTGTGGTTTTGGAACACTGCATGGCAATCAGCACGATGATACTGATGAGGAAAAGTGTGGAAACTGAGCCCAAAGTGATCATGAGATAAAAAGTCACATTATTGTCCTCTTCATCTTTTGCTGAACCTTTAACATCAGAAGCTGCAAAAGCCTCTTTGGGCTCCACAAGTTTGACAGTCACAGTAGCTGTTGCTGAGAGTGAAACGTTCCCATTGTCTTTGACCAGTATGACCAGTTTATGCTCAGCCTCGTCTGTCTCTGTGAATGAGCGAAGTGTTCTGATCTGTCCTGTATAGCGGTCCAAAGCAAACAGACTGTGGTCAGTAAGCTCCCGCAGTGAAAACAGTAACCAGCCGTTATATCCTATATCAGCGTCATAGGCTCTGACTTTAGTCACCAAGTGACCTGCGTTCACATTTCGGGGAATCTCCTCCACACCTTCAGCAGAGCCGTTAGCACTGACTGGATACAGGATGACTGGAGGGTTGTCGTTCTGATCCAGAATGAACACGTTCACTGTCACGTTGCTGCTCAGTGATGGAGTTCCACAATCTGTGGCCACAACTTGGAACTGGAAACTTTTCAGGGTTTCATAGTCAAAACTTTTTAGTGCTGAAATGTGTCTGTTATCAGGATTTATATTTAGGAAAGACATTATTCCATTTTGACCTTCTCTCATAATATGATAGGTAATAAGTGCATTATCATTCAGGTCTTTGTCTGTTGCACTTACAGAGAATATTGACTTTCCAGCAACATTATTTTCTACAATATAAAACTGTAACGGATTTTGTTTAAAATGTGGACTGTTATCATTGACATCTGAAATCTGAATATTCAGTGTTTTTAAAGTGGATAAGGGAGGCTCACCACAATCTGTGGCTTTGATTGTTATTTCATAATGTGACATTTGTTCTCGATCCAAAAACCCTTTAGTCACAACTGAATATGTATTCTCCTTTTAAGAAGGGTTTAATTCAAAGGGAACATCATTTATTATTTGGCAAATAATTTTTCCATTCACACCAGATTCCTTATCTTTAATACTGATGAGAGAGACAATTGTACCAGGTTTTGAATCCTCAGACACTATCTGACAGTGATGTGATTTCTATTTGAGGTGGATTATCATTGACGTCAATTATCTTTATAAGAACTCTACATTCACCTGTTAATGGAGGTGTTCCTTTATCTGATGCCTCAACGTCTAATTTATGAAAATAACTGTCTTCATAATCTAGCATTCTTTTTAATCGAATTTCACCACTTCGCATATCCAACTCAAAAATATCGTAAACTTTGCGTTTTGTAGTTATTGAAAGGCTGGATATAATTTCTCCATTTGACCCTCCATCGGGATCTGAGGCATTCATTTTAAACACTAAAGTGCCGACTGGAACGTTTTCCTTCACCAAAACTTCAAATGTCTCTTGTGCAAAGCTTGGACGGTTATCATTAATGTCAAGGACAATAACGGTCACATTTAGTGTCCCTGATCTTTGAGGTTTTCCACCATCAACAGCTGTAACCAGCAGTGAGTGTTTATTTTTCTGTTCTCTGTCTAACGGCTTCTTCAGCACTAAAAATAACATTCTGTCTTCGTCGTTTTGACGTATATCCAATTCAAAATGATCATTTGAAGTTAAAGTATAAGAACGAACGGAGTTAATTCCCGCATCAGGATCATGAGCAGTGTGCAGCTGGAACCGTTTTCCTGGCAGCGTCTGTTCTGCTATTTGAAACGTTTGTTCCGCTTTAGGAAAACTGGGTGCGTGGTCGTTAACATCAGTAATTTCTACAGCCACATAATGTATTTCTAAAGGATTTTCAACGATTATTTTCAGCTCCATTAGACATGCGCCGCTCCCCTCACAGACCTCCTCTCTGTCGATTTTCTTGTGGACACACAAAGCACCGCTGTCCTGTTTTACCTCAAAAAAATCCTCCTCAGACTCAGAAACAACACGGAGCCGTCGGTTTGTCAAAGAGGTGACGTCAAAGCCGAGATCCTTTGCAACATTTCCAACAACGGTTCCTTCTTCCACCTCCTCGGGAACAGAGTACCTTATTTCAGCCAGAGCCTGCTTTCCGACAAACAGCAGCAGACAAAGAGGAAAAGAAATCCAGGAGAAATCCCGGGATCCACTTCTCCTTTCGCTCCCCATCGTTATAACAACACATATAGACAGAGAACCCTGAAACTGAATGCAATATTTTCTTTTCTATATCTCGTAAAAGCTCGGATTCATCTTCTTTCTCGTCTGATCCAAATGATTCTCTGCTCGGTTTTGCAAATAAAAGATGTGCCCGGGGAGGTACAAAGGCTTTTGGTCTTATGATTTCATAGCGACCCCAAAGGTGATACAAGGGAATTGTCGACCCTATTGTAAGGATTATATTTTTGACTTTTACGTTGTGTATCAGTTTCTGTCTGGTTGTTTTTAGTTTAGTTTTATACTCTCCTTTGTTTTGATACTTTTGCTGTGAATTAGCATTTGCCAAAGTCAACAACATTTTGCATTGTCACTTTTCTGTTTGACGTGAAAAAAATAAAATTATTCCAATGTCTCCCACTGAAAAAAATAGCTATTTAGTTGTCAAAATAATTCAGTTATTCAAGATCGTTTGAAATGTCCCTTGTGCATCATGCACTGAGTGAAAATCGAACGTGAGGATGGTTTCAGCACAATGGACAGCAACCCTGCAGTCTGCAGCTAAAAAATTGCTTAGAACTTTCAGCACAGTGTCCTGAGGTTACACGGTGTCCTCAACACAGAAGGTTTGCATCTTTGGCCGAGAAAGAAAGAAAAAAAAATCAACTGAAAGACAACTACTTGATGTTTCAAAAGTTAATCAATTTTAAGTTGCTTAAAAAGTGACGTGTTTGGACCTCGTGTAAAATGCAGGAGAGCTACTGCTCACCGCAAGTCTCCAATAAAACAAGGGGCTTCTCTCCATCGCTTTGAGAATATTTAACATGAACCCAAACCAAACTCAAATGCAAAATGTGTGCAAAACGTATAATTTTCTGCAATATCTCCTCTTGCATTTAATAATCTGCTATTGCATTTGACAAATCCAGAACACGTCCCTTTCACAGCTCCACAGAAACTGCAATTCATAACACTCCTGTCGGTATTCTTTCAAAATTAGATGTATGTTTTGACATTGCAGTATCTCACTCACCAGAGCAAGCATTTCCAAGTTAAATGAGATCATTATACAGTTTGTATAGAAAGAAGAGAAGCAAACATTTTCAAAGCAACATGCACAAACATGATTAAATACCTCACGTACAGCATTATATATATATATATATATATATATATATATATATATATATATATATATATATATATATATATATATATATATATATATATATATATATATATATATATATATATATATATATATAAGCAACTCCAATATATGTATATCTTTGTCAGAGTAGCACATAGTATATCTGGAGAACAACTGATCAATTTTACATTAACTGACCAAACAACAAATCAAGCAATTAAGTGATACACATAATCTGGTGACACAAATGTTTGAATAACTCTATTTGCGAGTAAGGATTGCTAAATTCAACATGATAAATGCACTCATTTCACAATAAGAGCACCAAAAAAGTGTGAGACTGGGCAGCAAAACAGCTATCAGTAAAATGGTAAATTACAACTGAATGATTCAAACCCAAATCACTTTTTAATGTCTTACCTCTGCAGATGCCTGCCTCCTGTCAGGAACAACCAGAGTGTTTGCATTGCTTCCAGGAACTATAGTAGATCCAATACTCATCCTGGGTCCAACTAACATGTAACGCTTCTCTCCAGATCTGTACTGGATGCTGTTGCACAGAGTTCCATTGTAATTTGCTTCTTGCAAATACTTGGAGGAATAGTCTGTGCTTTTGGAGCACTGCATGGCAATCAGCACAATGATACTGATGAGCAAAAGTGTTGAAACCGAGCCCAAAGTGATCATGAGATAAAAAGTCACATTATTGTCCTCTTCATCTTTTGCTGAACCTTTAACATCAGAAGCTGCAAAAGCCTCTTTGGGCTCCACAAGTTTGACAGTCACAGTAGCTGTTGCTGAGAGTGAAACGTTCCCATTGTCTTTGACCAGTATGACCAGTTTATGCTCAGCCTCGTCTGTCTCTGTGAATGAGCGAAGTGTTCTGATCTGTCCTGTATAGCGGTCCAAAGCAAACAGAATGTGGTCAGTAAGCTCCTGCAGTGAAAACAGTAACCAGCCGTTATATCCTATATCAGCGTCATAGGCTCTGACTTTAGTCACCAAGTGACCTGCGTTCACATTTCGGGGAATCTCCTCCACACCTTCAGCAGAACCGTTAGCACTGACTGGATACAGGATGACTGGAGGGTTGTCGTTCTGATCCAGAATGAACACGTTCACTGTCACGTTGCTGCTCAGTGATGGAGTTCCACAATCTGTGGCCACAACTTGGAACTGGAAACTTTTCAGCGTTTCAAAGTCAAAACTTTTTAGTGCTGAAATGTGTCCATTATCAGAGTTTATATTTAGGAAAGTCATTATTCCATTTTGACCTTCTCTCACAATATGATAAGTAATAACTGCATTATCATTCAGGTCTTTGTCTGTTGCACTTACAGAGAATATTGACTTTCCAGCAACATTATTTTCTACAATATAAAACTGGAACGGATTTTGTTCAAAATGTGGACTGTTATCATTGACATCTGAAATCTGAATATTCACTGTTTTTAAAGTGGATAAGGGAGGCTCACCACAATCTGTGGCTTTGATTGTTATTTCATAATGTGACATTTGTTCTCGATCCAACAATCCTTTAGTGACAATTGAATATGTATTCTCCTTAAAATAGGGTGTTAATTCAAAAGGAACATCATTTATTATTTGTGAAATAATTTTTCCATTTATACCAGAATCCTTATCTTTAATAGTTAAGAGAGAAACAATTGTACCAGGTTTTGAATCCTCAGACATTGTATCTGACAGGGAAGTGATTTCTATTTGAGGTGGATTATCATTGATGTCTATTATCTTTACAATAACTCGACATTCACCTGATGACGGAGGTGTTCCTTTATCTGATGCCTCAACACCCAGTTTATGAACATCACTATCTTCATAATCTAACATTCTTTTTAATCTAATTTCACCACTTCGCATATCCAAATCAAAAAGGTCAAAAATTTTGCGTTTTGAAGTTTTTGATAAGCTGTATACAATTTCTCCATTGGTTCCTTCATCAGCATCTGAGACATTCATTTTAAAGATTAAAGTACCGACTGGAATGTTTTCATTTATCGAAATTTCATAAGACTCTTGTGCAAATGTTGGACGGTTGTCATTACTGTCAAGAACAATAATGGTCACATTTAGTGTCCCTGATCTTTGAGGTTTTCCACCATCAACAGCTGTAACCAACAGTGAGTGTTTATTTTTCTGTTCTCTGTCTAACGGCTTCTTCAGCACTAAAAATAACATTCTGTCTTCGTCGTTTTGACGTAAATCCACTTCAAAATGATCATTTGAATTTAAAGTATAAGAACGAATGGAGTTCATTCCCGCATCAGGATCATGAGCAGTGTACAGCTGGAACCGTTTTCCTGTTTGTGTATTTTCTGCTATTTCAAACGTTTGTTCCATTTCAGGGAAACTGGGTGCGTGATCATTAACATCAGTAATTTCTACAGCAACATAATGCATCTCTAAAGGATTTTCAACGATTATTTTCAGCTCCATTAGACATGCGCCGCTCCCCTGACAGACCTCCTCTCTGTCGATTTTCTTGTGGACACACAAAGCACCGCTGTCCTGTTTTACCTCAAAAAAATCCTCCTCAGATTCAGAAACAACACGGAACCGTCGGTTTGTCAAAGAGGTGACGTCAAAGCCGAGATCCTTTGCAACATTTCCAACAACGGTTCCTTCTTTCACCTCCTCGGGAACAGAGTACCTTATTTCAGCCAAAGCCTGCTTTCCGACAAACAGCAGCAGACAAAGAGGAAAAGAAATCCGAGAGAAATCCCGGGATCCACTTCTCCTGTCGGTCTTCATCATTATCCAACGCATATACCAACCTAAATGTTGTATTTTCCTTTCTATTTCTTGTAAATGGAAAAGGCGCAGCTCGGCTCCATCTCCTGTCGCATCTGATCCAAATGATTCTCTGCTCGGTTCAACAAACAAAAGCTTTGTCCGTGAAGGTACAAAGGCATTTCGGTTTATGATTTAATAGCGACACCCAAAGGTGAAACATGGGAATTGACCTGCCTTAAAAAATAAATTAATTAAAAAATAAAAAAAAAACTAATATTTTGACCCTATTTTAAGGATTATAATTTTGACTTTTGCGTTATATATCAATTTCTGTCCGGTTGTTTGTCTGGTTTTATACTCTCCTTTCTTTTGATACTTTTGCTGTGAATTTAGCTTCAAGATGCATGCACAGCATGAAACCGCTGTCACTCACTCAGTCACTCACTCCTTTCATATAAATAGGACAAAACTACGCATTTCGAAAATTAAGATAATTTTAACATTTGTCAGAATCAGCAACATTTTGTGTTTTTACTTTTCTGTTTGTCGTGAATAAATTTTTTGCCTGGAATTAATTATTACAATGTCTCCTACTGAAAAAATAGTTACTTAGTTGTCAAAAGCATTCAGATATTCCAACCCAGTGGTGCTCTGAGTGAATATTGAATGTGAATATGGTTTCAGCACCATGGACAGCAGCTCCACAGTCTGCTGCTGATAGTTGTTACTATCAGCATCAGATTTGTATCTTTGGGTGAGAAAGCAATAAAAAAATAAACAGACAGCTACCTGATGTTTCAAAACTTACTCAATTTTACTTTGCTTAAAAGTGACGTGTTTATAGCTGTTGTTTAAAGTGCAGGAGCAAAAGTCTCCAATAAAACAAGGGGCATCTCTCCATCTCTTTGAGAATGATGAACATGAACCCAAACCATACTCAAATGCAAAATGTAGGAAAAAAAATTTTTTTCAACAATATTTCCTCTTCCAATAAATAATCTTTTACTGCATTCGACAAATCCAAAGCACATCACTTCAGTAGCTCCACAGAAACTGCAATTCACAACATTCCTTTTGGTATTCTGACGAAATTAGATGAATGTTTTAACATTCCAATATCTCACTCATCAGGGCAAGCATTCCCAAGTTACATAGGATCATTATACAGGTTGTATGGAAAGATGAGAAGCAAAGCATTTTCAAAGCAACACGCACAAACACGATTACCTCCTGTACAGCATCTGGAAGATAATAAGTTTCAAAGTGCAACTGGGGAGCAACTGCAACCATGAGATGTAATCAATCTATATTATAATAGTCAAGTGGCCTCTGTGTGCATGTGTATGGCTTCAATCATGCAAAAACAGGGCAGAGCTGACATGAGCCATTTGGTATGCTTGTGTATTTTGAGTCAAGGATTACCGCCCCTTCATACATAGTACGAATGTGGTCGAATTGCACATGAAGTGCACATGAAGCAGGAATCGAATGCAATATGTGTAAAATCGCAGCTGCATCTAATGCCTCATACACCTGTTGCTACAACTATTTGCACACACCAGTGGCTGAAAGATAGAGTGTGTGCTGTGGCTGCTGTGAGAGCCCATTTGATCCCTCACGCGGCAGGTGTCGGCCAAATTCCAGGTCACACATACAAACATCTAACACCGCTCGCTTGGCACTGAAAATATGTGTGGCCATTCATGCTATTAGCATGAAAACAGTCAGAAGATGATTACTTTCAAGCTGGATGTGAAATTCATCTAAGTGCCCCCACGACTGTGGAACTGCAGAGCAACACACATGTGGTGTATGTGTCTCGCACGTGTGTCTCGCCCCCTCTTTGCTCCACCAACACATATGGCATGCCGGGGGAGCACTTGCAAAAAATGCTTATATGTATGGACAGATCTGATCAAATGAGGGCTGGACAGCCAAGTCTGATCACACACAGCACAAGGAGGCGCCTGTCAGCTGATCGCAGCACACTGACACCGGAATGATGGCTCAGTGCACACATTAAAAACACAGAAGCCACCACCAGGACAGGTATATAAATAATTACGACAATACCTACATACGCAATTACATGACACCATCGTGTGCACAATACTGTCGCAGCGGGATCGTGCACGCCTGCCCATCAGCTCAATGTTTTTGTGGTTTACTCATACGAGCTGTTCCGCCATGATTCGCCCTGATTTGTACTTATTCCTACTATGTGTGAAAGGGCCCTTAACGCTGCAAAAACTAAAAGCTGATAGGACTCGTTTTTTTTTGTTTTTTTTGTTTTTTAGAAATTAGTAATTTTAGCTAACCAGCAAACAATGGATGCTGTGCTTTAATGCACCATGAAATTTCTGGGTTTTGAAGTTATCAATGTTATTGTCGTTTATGTTACTTTAACAGTGTTGTTAGTGTTGTTGATTTATTGCGATTTTGTAGCTCAATTTATTTAGCCAGTTTAGATATGTCTCATATTGCTATTACCACAAGTGAAATGTTTAGTGGTTTTAATATCTTCTGCCACTGTTTTTGCTTGTCAAATTAAAACCACCTGCTTGCAGCAGCTGGGCGCTAACTACTTTCTGGACTCAGGCCATTCTGGCAAGGAACAGAAAGTCATCTTGATTGAAAGCTTGAGTGATTTTAAATTCAATGTAAATACATAAAATAATTGTAAATATGTTAAAATACATGGATGACATAAGAAAGTGAAAACACTGATTTCCATTGTGGTCCTTCTTCTAAAAATTGTTAAGGTCTAAGGGCCCTGTCCCACTGGCGTTTAGGAGGATTTGCGCATGAAATGAGGAGACAAAAGCTGAGCGTCTGCAACAAAGGTGGGCGGAAATTACAAATGTCCCAGGGTGGATCAGCGAATACATGAGGAAGAAAAGCGGATATAACAGGGAACAGAAGCGAAGGCGACCGCGGAGGCGCCCCCATGAGGGGCACAGTGGCCGTGATGCACTTGCTTCATCTGTGCCCAGTCTGTCTGCTTGCGCGACATACCATTTGCGACCATGATGTGGCCGTGCTGGGCACGCGTCATATCTGTTTTGCACGCTGTCCCGGTCCGTCGCCAAGCCGCGCCAACCTGTCGGTTGTGGATATCAGCGGATGACAGGGGATATGCGGCACGTTGGTTGTGTATGTCCTGCGTATGTCTTCAGTATGTGTTCAGGCAGTGATGCGGATCTCATCCGCAGCAGGATTTTTGAGCCGCTCAAAAATCCTGGCTGCGGACATGCGTGCCTCTGCGGATGATCACGGACGTGTTCGGATGGCGGCCGACTCATACAGGAATGTTACACGGTTATTGCAGTTGTTTGGCGGATGTGGGCCACTTTTGTGGGCATTCCATCTGCAAATCCTCCTAAACACCAGTGGGACAGGGCCCTAAGGTTCTTAAAACATTCTGGACTCACAAGTCATTCCAACTCAGTATACAAGCTGTGCTTAATTTATTGCAACCCTTACCACAAAAATGTCAGCCACTGATTTCTAAACACTACCCAATCAAGAGCCCATGTATCCCAATGGGAAACACACTAGTTTTCCTTTCACTCAACAAACAGCAAACCAAGCAATTAAGCGTTCCATATAATCTGATAACACAAATGTTTGGAAAACTGACTGTATGCAAGTGAGAAAGGAGCTTTGACATGAAAAATGCAACTTGAAAATGTCACTCATTTCAAGATGGGAACACCAAAAACAGAGTGAGACGAGACAGGAAAAATGCTATCAGGGAAATGGAAAAATGAAAGCTGGATGATTCAAACGCAAATCACTTTTGAATGTCTTACCTCTGCAGATGTCATTCTCCTGTCAGGAACAACCAGAGTGTTTGCATTGCTTCCAGGAATTACAGTAGATCCAATACTCATCCTGGGTCCAACTAACATGTAACGCTTCTCTCCAGATCTGTACTGGATGCTGTTGCACAGAGTTCCATCATAATTTGCTTCTTGCAAATACTTGGAGGAATAGTCTGTGGTTTTGGAGCACTGCATGGCAATCAGCACGATGATACTGATGAGGAAAAGTGTGGAAACTGAACCCAAAGTGATCATGAGATAAAAAGTCACATTATTGTCCTCTTCATCTTTTGCTGAACCTTTAACATCATAAGCTGCAAAAGCCTCTTTGGGCTCCACAAGTTTGACAGTCACAGTAGCTGTTGCTGAGAGTGAAACGTTCCCATTGTCTTTGACCAGTATGACCAGTTTATGCTCAGCCTCGTCTGTCTCTGTGAATGAGCGAAGTGTTCTGATCTGTCCTGTATAGCGGTCCAAAGCAAACAGACTGTGGTCAGTAAGCTCCTGCAGTGAAAACAGTAACCAGCCGTTATATCCTATATCAGCATCATAGGCTCTGACTTTAGTCACCAAGTGACCTGCGTTCACATTTCGGGGAATCTCCTCCACACCTTCAACAGAACTGTTAGCACTGACTGGATACAGGATGACTGGAGGGTTGTCGTTCTGATCCAGAATGAACACGTTCACTGTCACGTTGCTGCTCAGTGATGGAGTTCCACAATCTGTGGCCACAACTTGGAAATGGAAACTTTTCAGGGTTTCAAAGTCAAAACTTTTTAGTGCTGAAATGTGTCCGTTATCAGGATTTATATTTAGGAAAGACATTATTCCATTTTGACCTTCTCTCACAATATGATAAGTAATAGCTGCATTATCATTCAGGTCTTTGTCTGTTGCACTTACAGAGAATATTGACTTTCCAGCAACATTATTTTCTACAAGATAAAACTGTAACGGATTTTGTTCAAAATGTGGACTGTTATCATTGACATCTGAAATCTGAATATTCAGTGTTTTTAACGTGGATAAGGGAGGCTCACCACAATCTGTGGCTTTGATTGGTATTTCATAATATGACATTTGTTCCCGATCCAAAAATCCTTTAGTCACAACTGAATATGTATTCTCCTTATAAGAGGGTTTTAATTCAAAAGGAGCATCGTTTATTATTTGTGAAATAATTTTTCCATTCACACCGGAATCTTTATCTTTAACAGACATGAAAGAAACAATTGTACCAGGTTTTGAATCCTCAGACACTGTATCTGACAGTGATGTGATTTCTATTTGAGGTGGATTATCATTGATATCTATTATCTTTATAATAACTCGACATTCACCTGATAATGGAGGTGTTCCTTTATCTGATGCGTCAATATCCAGTTCATAAACATTATTAACTTCATAATCCAAAGATCTTTTAACTGTAATCTCTCCACTTTGTATGTCCAAGTCAAAAAAATCAATATTTTCCTCCCTCATGTTTTTTCCAAACCTGTATTCAATTTCCCCATTCTTTCCTTCATCTGAGTCTGACGCATTTATTACAACTACTAATGTACCAACTGCAACGTTTTCCTTAATTAAGATTTCGTAGTTCTCTTGAGTGAATGTTGGACGGTTATCATTACTGTCAAGAACAATAATGGTCACATTTAGTGCCCCTGATCTTTGAGGTTTTCCACCATCAACAGCTGTAACCAGTAGAGAGTGTTTAGTTTTCTGTTCTCTGTCTAACGGCTTCTTCAGCACTAAAAACGGTATTTTGTTTTCATTTCGTTGACGAATATCCACATCAAAATTATCATTTAAACTTACAGTATATGTATGAATCGAATTACTTCCCGCATCAGGGTCATGAGCACTCGGTAACTGGAACCGTGTTCCCGGGAAAGTATTTTCACCAATTTCAAACGTTTGTTTCATTTGAATGAAACTGGGTATGTGATCATTAACATCAGTAATTTCTACAGCCA
The DNA here is from genome assembly GCF_902500255.1 of Thalassophryne amazonica. Classification (NCBI taxonomy): domain Eukaryota; kingdom Metazoa; phylum Chordata; class Actinopteri; order Batrachoidiformes; family Batrachoididae; genus Thalassophryne; species Thalassophryne amazonica. Next base: position 30,918,268 of record NC_047113.1, read on the forward strand.
CATAATGTATTTCTAAAGGATTTTCAACGATTATTTTCAGCTCCATTAGACATGCGCCGCTCCCCTGACAGACCTCCTCTCTGTCGATTTTCTTGTGAACACACAAAGCACCGCTGTCCTGTTTTACCTCAAAAAAATCCTCCTCAGACTCAGAAACAACACGGAACCGTCGGTTTGTCAAAGAGGCGACGTCAAAGCCGAGATCCTTTGCAACATTTCCAACAACGGTTCCTTCTTTCACCTCCTCGGGAACAGAGTACCTTATTTCAGCCAAAGCCTGCTTTCCGACCAACAGCAGCAGACAAAGAGGAAAAGAAATCCAGGAGAAATCATGTAATCCACGTCTCCTTTCGGTCGCCATCCTTGCCCAGATGCTCATAAATTCTTAGCAGTCTGTTCTTGAAAATATTTTTTTCCTGTGTAACATTTTTATTTCAAAATTACCAAATAGCGCAGCTCGATCCGATCTGCTGACGTCCCTGATTCAAATGGTTTTCTCCTCGTTTTAACAAAGAAAACCGGGGAAGTACAAAAGCTTTTTGGTTTCTAATTTAGTAGCGACACCCAGAGGCAACACAAGTGAACTGTCCTGCCAGTGTGCAATATGCTGCAAAATTGCAAAGCACATTCTTTTAAATCAACAAAGGAAACGTGGATGGTGTGATTAAAATTTATATAACTTAAGGAATTTGAAATTTCTACATTTTACATCTTCAGTTATTTTTTGCGCTCAATAAAAGTCTGAAAAAATGGATTATTTCAATGTTTACTGCTTCAAGATTTGGATCTGAAATCATCTGAATGAGTAAGTTTTTGCTTAAAGCATCTTTGTTCTAAAGCAATATTAAGAATGCCATTTTGGGTTGGAAAATACGAAAATACGAAGCAAGTGTAGTTTCAGCACCATGGACAGAGATTTCAAACTGGCCCTCAGAATGTTCCTTGACGGGGGTCACAGAGCACGCTGCTGCATCAGACCAGTGTGCTGTAGGTCATGTGGTGTTTTAATAAAACATATAGTTTGTGTTTTTTACCCCATAGAGTGTCTATTTGGTGCATCAAAAACAAAACGCTTTCAAGTTGCTATAGTGCAGTATTCTCTGTCTCCATGGGAATATTTCTCACAAGACCATCATCATATTTAAATACATATACATTTTTCCACAATACGATCCCTTAAAAAGTCATCCATTTTTGAATGTTGCGACCCATATGCACATTTCTGTCAAAACTTTATGGCAGCCATAGTTCCCAACATGACTGTCACTTATTTGACTTAATGCATATGCTTCAAAAACCAAAGCTCACAAATTTGCTGCCCACTAATGTCCAGTATAAGGCTGAATATGACACAACTTGTATGATGACTAGAACAGTATTTTTTTTGAAGCAGCACACACCTCACATACAGCAGATGAAAGTTTACCATCTTTACAGAGCACAATAAATTAAAAATCCAAAACATAAACCAAATATATTTGTACATGTAATTCGTAGTCAAATTCTGTCATAAATCACAAAAATTTGAGTATTAATGTTTCTGTGGAGTAACTGCAACCAAGATACCTGATAAATTAAGAATCTATCAAAGTAATATGTGAAAGAGGCGCTAAGGGCCCTGTCCCACTGGCGTTTAGGAGGATTTGCGCATGAAATGAGGAGACAAAAGCTGAGCATCCGAAACAAAGGTGGGCGGAAATGACAAATGTCCCGGGGTGGATCAGCGAATACATGAGGAAGAAAAGCGGATATAACAGGGAACAGAAGCGAAGGCGACCGCGTAGGCGACCCCATGAGGGGCACAGCGACCGTGATGCACTCGCTTCATCCGTGCCCACTCTGTCTGCATGCGCGACATACCATTTGCGACCATGATGTGGCCGTGCTGGGCACGCGTCATATCTGTTTTGCACGCTGTCCCGGTCCGCCGCCAAGCCGCGCCAACCCGTCGGTTGCAGATATCAGATGGGGATATGCAGCGCGTTGGTTGTGTCTGTCCTGCGTATGTCTTCAGTATGTGTTCAGGCAGTGATGCGGATCTCATCCGCAGCAGGATTTTTGAACGGCTCAAAAATCCTGGCTGCGGACATCCGTGCCTCTGCGGATGATCACGGACGTGTTCAGATGGCGGCCGACTCATACAGGAATGTTACACGGTTATTGCGGTTGTTTGGCGGACGTGGGCCACTTTTGTGCGCATTCCATCCGCAAATCCTCCTAAACGCCAGTGGGACAGGGCCCTAATATAAATTTTAGGCCTATCCAGGGTGTGCTCCCCTTCTCACCCAGAGAGACAGATAGATATTTGACAATGTGACTATTATTTGCTAGTGAGTTATCAGTGAATGAAGTAATGAAAAATTAAGTATTTAAAAAAAAAACATGACACTTGAATGTCTTACCTCTGCAGATGTTTGTCTTCTGTCAGGAACCACCAGAGTGTTTGCATTGCTTCCAGGAACTATAGTAGATCCAATACTCATCCTGGGTCCAACTAACATGTAACGCTTCTCTCCAGATCTGTACTGGATGCTGTTGCACAGAGTTCCATCATAATTTGCTTCTTGCAAATACTTGGAGGAATAGTCTGTGGGTTTGGAGCACTGCATGGCAATCAGCACAACGATACTGATGAGGAAAAGTGTGGAAATTGAGCCCAAAGTGATCATGAGATAAAAAGTCACATTATTGTCCTCTTCATCTTTTGCTGAACCTTTAACATCAGAAGCTGCAAAAGCCTCTTTGGGCTCCACAAGTTTGACAGTCACAGTAGCTGTTGCTGAGAGTGAAACGTTCCCATTGTCTTTGACCAGTATGACCAGTTTATGCTCAGCCTCGTCTGTCTCTGTGAATGAGTGAAGTGTTCTGATCTGTCCTGTATAGCGATCCAAAGCAAACAGACTGTGGTCAGTAAGCTCCTGCAGTGAAAACAGTAACCAGCCGTTATATCCTATATCAGCGTCATAGGCTCTGACTTTAGTCACTAAGTGACCTGCGTTCACATTTCGGGGAATCTCCTCCACACCTTCAGCAGAACCGTTAGCACTGACTGGATACAGGATGACTGGAGGGTTGTCGTTCTGATCCAGAATGAACACGTTCACTGTCACGTTGCTGTTCAGTGATGGAGTTCCACAATCTGTGGCCACAATTTGGAACTGGAAACTTTTCAGTGTTTCAAAGTTAAAACTTTTTAGTGCTGAAATGTGTCCGTTATCAGGATTTATATTTAAGAAAGACATTATTCCATTTTGACCTTCTCTCACAATATGATAAGTAATAACTGCATTATCATTCAGGTCTTTGTCTGTTGCACTTACAGAGAATATTGACTTTCCAGCAACATTATTTTCTACAAGATAAAACTGTAACGGATTTTGTTCAAAATGTGGACTGTTATCATTGACATCTGAAATCTGAATATTCAGTGTTTTTAAAATGGATAAGGGAGGCTCACCACAATCTGTGGCTTTGATTGTTATTTCATAATATGACATTTGTTCTCGATCCAAAAATGCTTTAGTCACAACTGAATATGTATTTTCCTTATAAGAGGGTTTTAATTCAAAAGGAACATCATTTATTATTTGTGAAATAATTTTACCATTCAAACCAGAATCTTTATCCTTAACAGTCATGAGAGAAACAATTGTACCAGGTTTTGAATCCTCAGACACTGTATCTGACAGTGATGTGATTTCTATTTGAGGTGGATTATCATTTACGTCTATTATTCTTATTATAATTCTACATTCACCTGTTGATGGAGGTGTTCCTTTATCTGACGCCTCCACATCCAATTTATGAACGTCATTATCTTCATAATCTAACATTCCTTTCACTGTAATTTCTCCAGTCTTCCTGTCTAAATCAAAAGTATCATAGATTTTTTGCTTCAAATTTTTTCTAAGCATATATCCAATTTCTCCATTTGCAGCTTCATCAGGATCTGACGCATTTATTTTAAATATAAAAGTCCCATTCGGAAGGTTTTCCTCAACTGAAATTTCATATGTCTCCTGACTAAATGTTGGACGGTTATCATTAGTGTCAAGAACAATAATGGTCACATTTAGTGTCCCTGATTTTTGAGGTTTTCCACCATCAACAGCTGTAACCAGCAGTGAGTGTTTAGTTTTCTGTTCTCTGTCTAACGGCTTCTTCAGCACTAAAAACGGCATTTTATCTTCGTCGTTGTGACGAAGATCGATTTCAAAATGATCATTTGAACCTAAAGTATAAGTTCGAATGGAGTTAATTGCCGCATCAGGATCACGAGCAGTTGACATTTGGAAACGCCTCCCTGTTTGTGTATTTTCTGCGATTTCAATCGTGTGATGGGCTACAGGAAAACTGGGTGTGTGATCATTAACATCAGTAATTTCTACAGCCACATAATGTATTTCTAAAGGATTTTCAACGATTATTTTCAGCTCCATTAGACATGCGCCGCTCTCCTGACAGACCTCCTCTCTGTCGATTTTCTTGTGGACACACAAAGCACCGCTGTCCTGTTTTACCTCAAAAAAATCCTCCTCAGACTCAGAAACAACACGGAACCGTCGGTTTGTCAAAGAGGTGACGTCAAAGCCGAGATCCTTTGCAACATTTCCAACAACGGTTCCTTCTTTCACCTCCTCGGGAACAGAGTAGCTTATTTCAGCCAAAGCCTGCTTTCCGACAAACAGCAGCAGACAAAGAAGAAAAGAAATCGAGGAGAAATCCCGGGATCCACTTCTCCTTTCGGTCCCCATCGTTATCCAGAAACTCGTAAATACACAGGAGCTCGTTCTTGTGAATATTATTTGGTCAAATTAACGCTGTTTAGGAGCGCATATTCACAAAACAGCGCAGCGCGATTTGATCAGCTGTGGTGTTTTTCTCAAATGCCTCTTTGCTCAGCAGACAAAGGATTTGCAAGAGGAGGGACAAAGACTTCATGCTTTCAAATGTAACAGTGACACCACGAGGGTGAAGTACAGTATTTGACTATATTTTAATGAGATCAGCTCATTAAAACGACGCAGATTTAAAAACAATTAAAATGCATCAACGGCTTATTAAGAATGAAAGTGAAAACATAATTTTCAGCCGAAAAAAATCAGGCATATTGATAAAATGTTCGAACAAAGACCTTTTAATTAAATAAAGGATGTGCCATGCCCTAATATAAAAATCAGTCCAATACCCATCTTTTTTTTTCTTTTCACTGAATAGAATTGTAAGTAAAACGTTGAGTGCACAGATGAGGGTGAATACGCATGAAAAAAGTCATGATAGGAACAGCACTGATGCTTTGACAGAGCAAAGATCGTGATAAAGGACGGCTGCAATACCTGCAGTCTTTCACTTTGCAGTTCACCTGGTTGACCTGTTTCAGAAGATCAGGGTACGGATTTGCGTCTGTGCAAACGTTAATGTACCATCCTTCCACATAATGTTGCAAGATGTGCTTCTGCCAGTCTGGTAACAACAGATTACTAACTCTAACTCAATCTCGGTGACATTGTATGACGTCATGCATGTTAAGTAGCCACGTGCTTCTCTTTACGTTGAAGTTTCAGAAGGAGGTTTTAGATTCTATCCTATCGATTTGTATTGTGAAGGTTTAATGCATATGGATAATTAAATTTGTTACTGTATATTTTATTTATACCCAAAGATGAACCTGTTCCAGTCTGTTACAAGTGCCTTTTACCACTGATCCTACTGCAATCATCTTTGGAGAAGACGTGGCTTTTGGTGGTGTCTTCCAATGCACAGTGGATCAAAGAGGCAGCTACAGTAAGGACAGAGTCTTTAACACCCCTTTGTGTGAGCAAGGGATTGTGGGATTTCGGCAATGGTGTAGCTGCTGCAGGTGCCACAGCCATTGCTGAGATCCAGTTTGCTGACTATATCTATCCTGCTTTTGACCAGCTTGTCAATGAAGCATCCAAGTACCGCTACCAATCTGGCAACATGTTTGACTGTGGCAACCTCACTATTCGGCCAGTGGGGGTGTGTTGAACATCGATCACTTTATCATTTACAAGGCCCTGAAGCTTTCTTTGCTCACTGCCCTGGGATCAAGGTGGTAATACCTCATGGTCCAGTCTAGGCCAAAGGATTGATCTTGTCTTGCATTGCTGACAAGAACCCATGCATATTTTATGAGCCAAAGATTCTTTACAGAGCAGCAATGGAGCAGGTTCCTGTGGAACCATACACAGCCCCAGTCTCACAGGCTGAGATCCAAGAAGAAGGAAGTGATCTCACATTAGTTTCCTGAGGGACGCAGGTCCCTGTGTTAGTGGCCAGTATTGTTCAGAAGAAAGTCGGGGTGTCCTGTGAGGTCAGTGATGTACAGAGATGGTTTCCTACATTTCTTCATCTCCAAGATACTGATTTTGATCAGGTTTGTTCCTCATCTATGGTATTGCCACAGAATTTTAACCCATATAGGCCAAAATCCTGAACTGCTTCCAGACAAGGCAACTTTTGTTTCTGTTGGACATATAAGATTTTGACTATTTGACTCAAACTTCATATTGTCCGTAGGTGTGCGTGCCGGTGTGATTGTATTTGTTTGTCTATGTGTGGCCCTGCGACAGACTGAGGCTGTACCATGCCTCACGCTCTATGACTCCTGGGATAGACTCCATCCCCCGTGACCCGTAATTGGAGTAAACAGTGGAAGATGAGTGAGTGAGTGACTATTTGACTCTTTTACTTCTTACAGAAGTGTTTTTTTTTCTTTTCTTTTTTATTGTTGTTTTCTCACCAACAATGTCAGATCAAATTCTTTGTATGTGAGAACTTATTTGGCATTAAATTTGATTCTGATTCTGATTGAAAGGGGAAAACTTTGGATTGTATTGAATTTTTATAATTGCAATAATGGTAACAACAAGGTACCATTTAGAGTAGCCAGCATCCAGTGGGAAAGTTTTTCACTTGTTTTCAGATTTAAGCATAATAAATCCACCAAAAAAATACCAGTCCAACTGATGAAACTGCCAACTTTGATACCAACCTTGCAAGTTATCTGTACGTGATTCTTTGATTATCACCACGTCTCAAGTGTGTGAACCTAAATATCAAGAACCTCAAAAATCCAGTACTTCCCTCTCTTTTAAGTATCAACCATATTGCACCAATTTATTGATGAGTGTGTTGCTGATCTCATGTTGTGAAATGAAAGTTCACAACATGGTTGCATCAACAGTAAGTGAACGAACTCAGATTATTCACAAAACGTGCTTTCTGAAATCAACCTATACAGTATATATTATACTGCAGCACTACAGTACATCAGAAAACAAACAGTGACACTGGCATTGTGCATGTCATCACATGAGTAAAACAGGCAAAGGCAGGCAAGCCAAAAAGCCAAATACTTAACCTACACAAATGCATAGCGTGCAAGAGACATATAGAACAAATTAATAATCAGATCCAACCCAGTCTCACGAAATGCCGTGAGATACAGTTGCATTAACCAGATCATGAAAGCACAGATATACATTCATTAAAACATGACAGGACATCGATCAGTTTCTGACAGATGTTTGACCATATGAATTTGATTTGAAGGTAATAAATTAAAATAAACATCATGATCATAAAATTGTATGAGGATAACACAAATATGCATGACTGAAAATGGAAAAAATACCACATGAATCTGATTAAATGGTCTTACCTCTGCAGATGTTTGTCTTCTGTCAGGAACCACCAGAGTGTTTGCATTGCTTCCAGGGACTACAGACGATCCAATACTCATTCTGGGTCCAACTAACATGTAACGTTTCTCTCCAGATCTGTACTGGATGCTGTTGCACAGAGTTCCATCATAATTTGCTTCTTGCAAATACTTGGAGGAATAGTCTGTGGTTTTGGAGCACTGCATGGCAATCAGCATGATGATACTGATGAGGAAAAGTGTGGAAACTGAGCCCAAAGTGATCATGAGATAAAAAATCACATTATTGTCCTCTTCATCTTTTGCTGAACCTTTAACATCAGAAGCTGCAAAAGCCTCTTTGGACTCCACAAGTTTGACAGTCACAGTAGCTGTTGCTGAGAGTGAAATGTTCCCATTGTCTTTGACCAGTATGATCAGTTTATGCTCAGCCTCATCTGTCTCTGTGAATGAGCGAAGTGTTCTGATCTGTCCTGTATAGCGGTCCAAAGCAAACAGACTGTGGTCAGTAACCTCCTGCAGTGAAAACAGTAACCAGCCATTATATCCTATATCAGCGTCATAGGCTCTGACTTTAGTCACCAAGTGACCTGCGTTCACATTTCGGGGAATCTCCTCCACACCTTTAGCAGAACCATTAGCACTGACTGGATACAGGATGACTGGAGGGTTGTCGTTCTGATCCAGAATGAACACGTTCACCGTCACGTTGCTGCTCAGTGATGGAGTTCCACAATCTGTGGCCACAACTTGCAACTGGAAAGTTTTCAGGGTTTCAAAGTCAAAACTTTTTAGTACTGAAATGTGTCCGTTATCAGGATTTATATTTAGGAAAGACATTATTCCATTTTGACCTTCTCTCACAATATGATAAGTAATAGCTGCATTATCATTCAGGTCTTTGTCTGTTGCACTTACAGAGAATATTGACTTTCCAGCAACATTATTTTCAACAAGATAAAACTGGAACGGATTTTGTTCAAAATGTGGACTGTTATCATTGACATCTGAAATCTGAATATTCAGTGTTTTTAAAGTAGATAAGGGAGGCTCACCACAATCTGTGGCTTTGATTGTTATTTCATAATTTGACATTTGTTCTCGATCCAAAAATCTGTTTGTCACAACTGAATATGTATTCTCCTTATAAGAGGGTTTTAATTCAAAAGGAGCATCTTTTATTATTTGTGAAATAATTTTTCCATTCACACCAGAATCCTTATCTTTCACAGTAATGAGGGAAACAATTGTACCAGGTTTTGAATCTTCAGACACTGTATCTGACAGTGATGTGATTTCTATTTCAGGTGTATTGTCATTTATGTCCATTATCTTTATAATAAGTCTACATTCAGCTGAGGATGGTGGTGTGCCTTTATCTGACGCCTCAATATCCAGTTCATAAACGTCATCATCTTCGTAGTCTAACATTCTTTTCACTCTAATCTCACCAGTTTGCATATTTAAGTCAAAAATGTAATCGAGTTTATTCATCAAGTTTTTTCCAAACTTATATTCAATTGCTGCATTCGTTCCTTCATCAGGATCTGATGCAGTTATTTTAAATATCAACGTTCCAACTTCAATATTTTCTTTTACTGATATTTCATAGGTCTCTTGAGTAAATATGGGAGGGTTATCATTAACATCAAGAACAAGAATGGTCACATTTAGAGTCCCTGATCTTTGAGGTTTTCCACCATCACCAGCTGTAACCAGCAGTGAGTGTTTATTTTTCTGTTCTCTGTCTAACGGCTTCTTCAGCACTAAAAATGGTATTTTATTTTTGTCTCTTTGACGAACATTGACATCAAAGTGTTCGTTTGCAGCTAAAGTATATAAATGGATGGAATTTATTCCATCATCAGGATCACTCGCAGTCGGCAGCTGAAATCGCCTTCCTGTTTGTGTGTTTTCTGCTATTTCAAACGTCTGAAGAGCTAAAGGAAAACTGGGTGCATGATCATTAACATCATTAATTTCTACAGCCACATAATGTATTTCTAAAGGATTTTCAACGATTATTTTCAGCTCCATTAGACATGCGCCGCTCCCCTCACAGACCTCCTCTCTGTCGATTTTCTTGTGGACACACAAAGCACCGCTGTCCTGTTTTACCTCAAAAAAATCCTCCTCAGACTCAGAAACAACACGGAACCGTCGGTTTGTCAAAGAGGTGACGTCAAAGCCGAGATCCTTTGCAACATTCCCAACAACGGTTCCTTCTTTCACCTCCTCGGGAACAGAGTACCTTATTTCAGCCAAAGCCTGCTTTCCGACAAACAGCAGCAGACAAAGAGGAAAAGAAATCCAGGAGAAATCCCGGGATCCACTTCTCTTTTCGGTCCACATCATTCTCCAGAAACACGTAAATACACAGGAGCTCGTTCCTGTGAATATTATTTGTCCAAATTAACGCTGTTTAGGAGCGCAAATTCCCAAAACAGCGCAGCGCGATTTGATCCGCTGTGGTGTTTTTCTCAAATGCCTCTTTGCTCAACAGACAAAGGATTTCCAAGAGGAGGGACAAAGATTTCATGCTATCAAACAGTGACACCACGAGGGTGAAGTACCTTTCTCATTCTGTATTTTGCTTTCGGTGGATAATATAAATTTATAGACACTGTGGAGACTGTGATGATCTCATTCAAACTGTCTTGATTTTTGGATGGTCTATATCTTTTTTAAGTATGAAAGTGAAAAAAAATATAATAATAGTCAAATAAAACGTGGCTCCCTGCTATAAATGTAAAAAAAGTACTTTATAAAATACAGGACGTGCCATCCTGGGTGGATGCTGAGATGAAGGCTGGAGAAAAATCTGGGAGTGTCTCGCATTTTTCCAAAGACCTTATTTTCCATTTTCATTCTTAATAAAACGGACCGTTACTGTTTGGTGGATTTCTCCTTGAAGGACACATGATTTTTGCATTTTCATATCATCAACACTCCTCTTAAAAAGTGCAAGACAATGCGTTGTACTTGTTCCAGACTGGGATCATGTTTATGACTTTGCATGAAAGGCATGAGCTCTGAGATTATTTTCAGATAAATGACCAGTTGTGCTGAACAACAGCAATGCTCAAACAGATAACCACTGGGGAATGATTAAAAAAATCCAACTAGGGTCTATTCACCCTCTCTTGACAAATAATTATGCAGGTAGGTGTGCTTCCAAATCAACTCCACAAAAAAAGGACACATCACACTGACACTTCCTTCAGCTTGTAGGATTTAGATAAAACTCAGGGCAAAGAAGATGATGAAGAACACGATAGAAGACTGAATAGTTCATGAAAACCAGCTTGCAAACATGTTACATGCAGAGTATGTTGTGACAGTAACTGACTGAGCTCAGCTAAAGTCTCATTGTGACACCAAAATTAATGAGTTTCCATCAACAGCAAGAGATCTAAGAGTGAATTTTAACCAAATTTGCTATCTGCAATAGAGCCATGGACAGAGATGACTGGAATTTATATGGTAAAACAATAAGACTGGCACTGGATGTGTATCAACAGTGAAAAAGACAAAGCAAACCAGCCAGGAAGCCAAATGAAGTTTAACAGAATGACCTGTGTGGCTGCCTACATATGAAACAAGCTAAGATTTCAAGGAAGGAAATGTGTGGAAGTAACTTGATTTACTAGACAATGAAAGCTCAGCGGTGACATCTCATGGAAATCTGGCAGATGTTAGGACTTTTATCGGTCATTGACAAAATAAATGAAGGAGATGGTTGTGAAACTGTGGCAAAATTATAAAAAGGAAAAAATATAATGATTGAAAAGTAAAATGCTGCTAAAGTCTGAGTTAAAAGGTCTTACCTCTAAAGGTGTTTGTCTCCTGTCTGTAACCACAAGAGTGTTTGCATTGCTTCCAGGAACTACAGTACATCCAATACTCATTCTGGGTCGAACTAACATGTAACGCTTATCTCCAGATCTGTACTGGATGCTGTTACACAGAGTTCCATCATAATTTGCTTCTTGCAAATACTTGGAGGAATAGTCTGTGCTTTTGGAGCACTGCATGACAATCAGCACGATGATACTGATGAGGAAAAGTGTGGAAACTGAGCCCAAAGTGATCATGAGATAAAAAGTGACATTATTCTCCTCTTCATCTTTTGCTGAACCTTTAACATCAGAAGCTGCAAAAGCCTCTTTGGGCTCCACAAGTTTGACAGTCACGGTAGCTGATGCTGAGAGTGAAATGTTCCCATTGTCTTTGACCAGTATGACCAGTTTATGCTCAGCCTCGTCTGTCTCTGTGAATGAGCGAAGTGTTCTGATCTGTCCTGTATAGCGGTCCAAAGCAAACAGACTGTGGTCAGTAAGCTCCTGCAGTGAAAACAGTAACCAGCCGTTATATCCTATATCAGCGTCATAGGCTCTGACTTTAGTCACCAAGTGACCTGCGTTCACATTTCGGGGAATCTCCTCCACACCTTCAGCAGAACTGTTAGCACTGACTGGATACAGGATAACTGGAGGGTTGTCGTTCTGATCCAGAATGAACACGTTCACTGTCACATTGCTGCTCAGTGATGGAGTTCCATAATCTGTGGCCACAACGTGGAACTGGAAACTTTTCTGGGTTTCAAAGTCAAAATCTTTTAGTGCTGAAATGTGTCCATTATCAGGATTTATATTTAGGAAAGACATTATTCCATTTTGACCTTCTCTCACAATATGATAAGTAATAACTGCATTATCATTCAGGTCTTTGTCTGTTGCACTTACAGAGAATATTGACTTTCCAGCAACATTATTTTCTACAAGATAAAACTGTAACGGATTTTGTTCAAAATGTGGACTGTTATCATTGACATCTGAAATCTGAATATTCAGTGTTTTTAAAGTGGATAAGGGAGGCTCACCACAATCTGTGCCTTTGATTGTTATTTCATAATTTGACATTTGTTCTCGATCCAAAAATCCTTTAGTCACAACTGAATATGTATTTTCCTTATAAGAGGGTTTTAATTCAAAAGGAACATAATTTATTATTTGTGAAATTATTTTTCCATTCAAACCAGAATCTTTATCTTTCACAGTAATGAGAGAAACAACTGTACCAGGTTTTGAATCCTCAGACACTGTATGTGACAGTGATGTAATTTCTATTTGAGGTGGATTGTCATTTATGTCTATTATTTTTATAACAACTCTGCATTCATTTGATAATGGCGGTATTCCTTTATCTGACGCCTCAACATCTAACTTGTAAACGTCATTATCTTCATAATCTAACATTCCTTTTACTATAATTTCTCCACTTCGTGTGTCTAATTCAAACATATCATACACTTTTTGCTTCAACATTTTTCCAAGGCTGTATTCAATGTCTGCATTGGGACCTTCATCGGCATCCGAGGCTTTTATTTGAAATACCAAAGTGCCGACTGGAACGTTTTCCTTCACTGAAATTTCATAGGACTTCTGACCAAATATCGGACGGTTATCATTACTGTCAAGAACAATAATGGTCACATTTAGTGTCCCTGATCTTTGAGGTTTTCCACCATCAACAGCTGTGACAAGAAGAGAGTGTTTATTTTTCTGTTCTCTGTCTAACGGCTTCTTCAGCACTAAAAATAAAATTCTGTCCTCGTCGTTTTGGTCAACATCAATATCAAAATGATCATTTGAATTTAAATTATAAGTTCGAATGGAATTAACTCCAGCATCAGGATCATGAGCAGCCGGTAGTTGGAAACGCCATCCTGACAGTGTTTGTTCTGCTATTTCAAACGTCTTCTCACTGGCAGGAAAACTGGGTGCGTGATCATTAACATCAGTAATTTCTACAGCCACATAATGTATTTCTAAAGGATTTTCAACGATTATTTGCAGCTCCATTAGACATGCGCCGCTCCCCTGACAGACCTCCTCTCTGTCGATTTTCTTGTGGACACACAAAGCACCGCTGTCCTGTTTTACCTCAAAAAAATCCTCCTCAGACTCAGAAACAACACGGAACCGTCGGTTTGTCAAAGAGGTGACGTCAAAGCCGAGATCCTTTGCAACATTCCCAATAACGGCTCCTTCTTTCACCTCCTCGGGAACAGAGTACCTTATTTCAGCCAAAGCCTGCTTTCCGACAAACAGCAGCAGACAAAGAGGAAAAGAAATCCAGGAGAAATCCCGGGATCCACTTCTCCTTTCGGTCTCCATCTTTATCCAGAAACACGTCAATGCCCAACAGCCTTTTACGCGCAGTATTCTTTATCTATTTTAATTTCGTTTCGTAAATCATATTCACTGATTTTCCAGCACATTCCGTCCGCCGTCGTGCTTAAATTAAATGGTTCTCTGCCCAGATCCACGAACAAAAGATTTCTGATGGGAGGGTGAAATTTATAATGGTTTTTGGTACAATAGTGACGCCTGGAGGAAATGCTACGACATTGTCCTGCACTATTTGTGGACAAAATCAATTAAAGCAAAGTGGGGGGGAAAAGACGTTTTAATAAATTCAGGACAATGCGAGTTTTTATACATTTTCATCAAGAGTCTGCATTCCGTCTGATGTGCAATTTCGACAACTGCTGTGTCACAAAGTGTATTTATTTTATTATATTAAATTTAAATTAGTAAACAACTTGTAAAAGAATCTTTGCTGTTCAGTGTTATGATGAAATTAAATGCACATCATTTTCTCTGAAAAGATGAGAGTCGAGACTTTAAAACATGGACAGACAATACAACAGCAAATCAACAGGCTGTGTGGAGGCCACCATGTCATAATGGTGGTCATAGTCTTGGAGTCATTTTTGATCAGGATATGTCATTCAAAGCGCATATTAAACAAATATGTAGGACTGCTTTTTTGCATTTACGCAATATCTCTAAAATCAGAAAGGTCTTGTCTCAGAGTGATGCTGAAAAACTAATTCATGCATTTATTTCCTCTAGGCTGGACTATTGTAATTCATTATTATCAGGTTGTCCTAAAAGTTCCCTAAAAAGCCTTCAGTTAATTCAAAATGCTGCAGCTAGAGTGCTGACGGGGACTAGAAGGAGAGAGCATATCTCACCCATATTGGCCTCTCTTCATTGGCTTCCTGTTAATTCTAGAATAGAATTTAAAATTCTTCTTCTTACTTATAAGGTTTTGAATAATCAGGTCCCATCTTATCTTAGGGACCTCGTAGTACCATATCACCCCAATAGAGCGCTTCGCTCTCAGACTGCAGGCTTACTTGTAGTTCCTAGGGTTTGTAAGAGTAGAATGGGAGGCAGAGCCTTCAGCTTTCAGGCTCCTCTCCTGTGGAACCAGCTCCCAATTCAGATCAGGGAGACAGACACCCTCTCTACTTTTAAGATTAGGCTTAAAACTTTCCTTTTTGCTAAAGCTTATAGTTAGGGCTGGATCAGGTGACCCTGAACCATCCCTTAGTTATGCTGCTATAGACGTAGACTGCTGGGGGGTTCCCATGATGCACTGTTTCTTTCTCTTTTTGCTCTGTATGCACCACTCTGCATTTAATCATTAGTGATCGATCTCTGCTCCCCTCCACAGCATGTCTTTTTCCTGGTTCTCTCCCTCAGCCCCAACCAGTCCCAGCAGAAGACTGCCCCTCCCTGAGCCTGGTTCTGCTGGAGGTTTCTTCCTGTTAAAAGGGAGTTTTTCCTTCCCACT
Source organism: Thalassophryne amazonica (assembly GCF_902500255.1). NCBI lineage: Eukaryota > Metazoa > Chordata > Actinopteri > Batrachoidiformes > Batrachoididae > Thalassophryne > Thalassophryne amazonica. The sequence goes on from NC_047113.1 coordinate 30,933,599, forward strand.
GTAGCCAAGTGCTTGCTCACAGGGGGTCGTTTTGACCGTTGGGGTTTTACATCATTATTGTATGGCCTTGCCTTACAATATAAAGCGCCTTGGGGCAACTGTTTGTTGTGATTTGGCGCTATATAAAAAAAAAATTGATTGATTGAAATTGATAATGACAGATATCGTACTTCGCATGTAAAAATACAAAAATACACCTGTTTGGTGCATAACAAAAGCAATTTATTTTCAAGTAACTTTAAACTAAACCTGTTTAGTTTTAAATTTTGGCTGCTGATTTAAAAAAGAATGAATCTGCTCGCAAAATCACATTTCCCTCTCGGCATGTTTTATCTCTCTAGATGTGGTGAAGTTTAATATAAAACCTGAAATTTGTTTAATTACTGAAAGTATTTAAAAACAAAATATGCACCGCAAAATATGCACCCCTTAATCCAACCTGGTGGATCGTCTGGTTTCAGCACCACGGACAGAGACTACAAAAACGGTCTGTGTGTGTCACCACGTCCTAAAACAAAAACCAAAAATAAAAAATAAATGCAGATTTTATGCTTTGTATTTCAAAATACAGACACCTGTTTGATGCATCAGAAAATGTCCCATTTTTAGCTAAATTTAAATTAAACCCGTGTCCGTGGCTGCTGGTTTCAAAGGAAGGAAGCTGATGCTCGTCAAATCTCATTTCCAGTGGTGTCAAAAGTACACACATTTGTTACTTAAATAGAAGTATAGATACTGCAGTTTAAAAACACTCTGGTAAAAGTTGAAGTATCAACTTGACCTCTTTACTCCAGTAAAAGTGAAAAAGTATGTGCTCCAAAACCTACTTAAAGTATAAAAGTATAAAGTATCCTTTAAAAAAAAGGTAGATGCCACTATATGAATTGAACGCTTAATTTAAAAACTGATTCGTTCTACATGTGGCCCAAGACCCAAAACCCAAAATTACCCCCCAACACCACCTGCACGCAAATGTTTCAATTCTAGAAGCTGTGAAATGCAATCTGGGACTATTCCAGACGATAAACTGGGGTGAGTGCAGCATCCATTTAGTGAGAAAAAAAACAACTTTCCTTATTCAAATTCATTCCAGTAGTATTCTGCTCTTACTGGGATGCAGCAGTTTTCTAGTTTGGCAGATAGTTCTGGAGGAAATCACTGAAGAAATTAACACATTGAAAATATGGTTTGACCCAAACAAACTGTCATTAAACTTATATAAAACAGGGATGAAATGAAGGTGGAAGAGTCACGAGGTGTTCACAGGAAACACTTATTTATGTATGTATGTATGTATGTATGTATGTATGTATGTATGTATGTATGTTCATTGTTAGTTGCTTTTATATTTTATTTTCTGTTGTGTTTCTATTCAGGTTCTTTTTGTCTTTCTCTGAAATTGTATTTAATAATCATTAGATTATTAATATATAAACAAAAATAAATTTAAGAAATATTACAATTTCAAAACAAATGCACCCGAACGTGAAGACAGCTGGAACTGCTTCATGCTAACTTTTAACATTGAAAATGCCATAGACATGCTAACGCGTTAGCGTCCTCCCGTTTTTAAGTTATAAAATACATCTATCAGCTGTTTCAGAAGACCATAACAGGTCGGTTTAACATAGAAAAGGTAAATAATACTCACAGAAGTATGCTCTTTAGGGTTTTAGCGGGGGAAAATTAAGCGAAAGAAAGAAAGAATAAACGAAACAATAGGTCGAAGCATTGCTTCAGTCTGCGAACCACTGCTTCAATTGGTTCAAAATCCATTCCTTTATCTTCATTTATCCATGTTTCTGATATAGCAATTATGTTAAATATTTTTTTTAATGGACTTAAATATTCTTTAATGTTGTTAAAGTTTGCATACAGACTTCTGCTGTTGAAATGGATTATTGATAATTTGTTATCCGTTTTAATGATCCGATTAAACTGTTCATCTGTATAATAGCAACAACTGTCATTAATATTTGAGAAGAAATTATTGTCTGGGTCTATATCGTGCTCCAAGTCCAGTACATTGTGGTCTGTGTATTTAAATGTTCTCAGTTCTAGTTTTCCATGATCAGCAATCCTGTGAGTTATATCCTTCTTGTCTCCAGATGTAGATGATGTAGTAGATGAATAGGTTCCTCTGGTCTGTGTCATGGTGTTGTGATGTGTTTGTGTCCTCATACCTTATTGGTCATATTTGTCCAGTTCCTCGATGTTCCTGATTACCATGACCTTTGCTTGTTCTGGTGTTGTGTTCAGTTTGATGAATGTTTTGCAGTTGGATGTCCATGTCTGTTGAATTTTTCCCTGCTTTTTTAAGAGACGAGCTTTCCTGGCGATGTCTGCGTTTCTTTTGGTCAGATGTTCATTGATGAATATGTTTGTTCCTTTGAGTTTCCGTCCCTGTTTTAACAATGCCATTTTATGTTTTCTGTTGACAAACCTCATTATAACAGCTCGCTTGTCTCCATCCTCTCTCCTGGGCAGGGGGTGGCACGCTTCAATGTTATTACAGTCCATTTGAATACCTTGCAGGAAGTCAGCCACCTGTTGTTCCACTGAGCTGGCCTCCTGCTCACTGGCCTCCCCTCCGCTGTCTTCTGACACCACCCGTGCGTAGGATCGAGGTTTAATATGAATTCCTGTAATAATAACGTCGTTCATCCTTGTGTACTGTTCCAACTCCGCAACATGGTTCTCCAGGTGCACCAGACGCCGGTCTTTCTCGGCATTCTGGATCTGGAGAGCCTTCACTTCTTCCACCAGCTCCATAATGGATTTCTGCTGCATTTTAACAACAGAGATTTCCTCAGACAAAAAGTCCAGGGACTTCTTGATATCGTCTCCCTCCTCCGCCGTCAGTGCCTTCTTCGGACCCATGGTCAGATAACTCCACGCTGGCACCTCGGTAAAGCTGCGCCGGTGGAACTGCGCTGGCACCTCGGGCCTCGGTGAAGCCGCACCGGTGGAATTGCGCTGACGCCTTGGGCTTCTGGTGGAGCCTCGCCGATGGATGTGCGCTGAGGCGTCAGCGCACATCCACCGGCGCTGAAGCCAAGAGTAACGAGGCTGTTTGTTTTAAAAATGTAAGGAATAGAAAGTACAGATACTTGTGTGAAAATGTAATGAGTAGAAGTCAGAAGTAGGCAGAAAAATAAGTAATGGAGTAAAGTATAGATACCTAAAAAGTGTACTTAAGTACAGTAATGAAGTATTTGTACTTTGTTACTTGACACCTTTGCTCATTTCTCTCCAGGCCAGACTCTAAAATCCCAAGGATATGGAATTGTTGAACATATATAAAATGGATTATGAAAAATGTGATCCAATCTAAAAAGCAGTGTGTTGAATTTTAATTTCTCTCTTCACATTCCTTTCACAACACAGAAAACCAAAACTCCAGATATTTCTGCCAGTTGTTTTATGCAACTCTGTTGAACGTTTAGACATCCTAGTGTCGCAGACCTGCTCAAATATTCCTTAATTATGTCTGACTCTGAAAAGCATTTACAGAAAGAGTCAATGTTTGTTCACTGTGACACACAGACAAAAGAACCTTACAATGGAACATTGACATAAAATGAACTTGAGTATTCAAATGTGCAAGGAGAGTGGCAAAGGGAAGCAGATACAAAACAGTCAACTCAGAGTTATTTGTGCACTATTATGCTGAGTCACATTTTCTTTCAGAGAACACCACATGCTACATTTCTGAGAAGCAACTGCAACCAAACAATCCCCTTATTTACCCAATAGATCAACGCTTGAGAGGAGGCACCACAATTAACCGAAGAACTCACTAGTTTGATGGTGTGGGATCAGCAAAGTAATGATATGAAGGTGAATTATTTAAATGGGCATCACTTCCAATGGTCTTACCTCTGAAGATGTTTTTCTCCTGTCAGGAACCACCAGAGTGTTTGCATTGCTTCCAGGGACTATAGTTGATCCAATACTCATCCTTGGTCCAACTAACATGTAACGCTTCTCTCCAGATCTGTACTGGATGCTGTTGCACAGAGTTCCATCATAATTTGCTTCTTGCAAATACTTGGAGGAATAGTCTGTGCTTTTGGAGCACTGCATGGCGATCAGCACGATGATACTGATGAGGAAAAGTGTGGAAACTGAGCCCAAAGTGATCATGAGATTAAAAGTCACATTATTGTCCTCTTCATCTTTTGCTGAACCTTTAACATCAGTAGCTGCAAAAGCCTCTTTGGGCTCCACAAGTTTGACAGTCACAGTAGCTGTTGCTGAGAGTGAAACGTTCCCATTGTCTTTGACCAGTATGACCAGTTTATGCTCAGCCTCGTCTGTCTCTGTGAATGAGTGAAGTGTTCTGATCTGTCCTGTATAGCGGTCCAAAGCAAACAGACTGTGGTCTGTAAGCTCCTGCAGTGAAAACAGTAACCAGCCGTTATATCCTATATCAGCGTCATAGGCTCTGACTTTAGTCACCAAGTGACCTGCGTTCACATTTCGGGGAATCTCCTCCACACCTTCAGCAGAACCATTGGCACTGACTGGATACAAGATGACTGGAGGGTTGTCGTTCTGATCCAGAATGAACACGTTCACTGTCACGTTGCTGCTCAGTGATGGAGTTCCACAATCTGTGGCCACAACTTGGAACTGGAACCTTTTCAGGGTTTCAAAGTCAAAACTTTTTAGTACTGATATGTGTCCATTATCAGGATTTATATTTATGAAAGACATTATTCCATTTTGACCTTCTCTCACAATATGATAAGTAATAACTGCATTATCATTCAGGTCTTTGTCTGTTGCACTTACAGAGAATATTGACTTTCCAGCAATATTATTTTCTACAAGATAAAACTGTAACGGATTTTGTTCAAAATGTGGACTGTTATCATTGACATCTGAAATCTGAATATTCAGTGTTTTTAAAGTGGATAAGGGAGGCTCACCACAATCTGTGGCTTTGATTGTTATTTCATAATGTGACATTTGTTCTCGATCCAAAAATCCTTTAGTCACAACTGAATATGTATTCTCCTTATGAGAGGGTTTTAATTCAAAAGGAACATCATTTATTATTTGTGAAATAATTTTTCCATTCACACCAGAATCTTTATCTTTAACAGTAATGAGAGAAATTATTGTACCAGGTTTTGAATCCTCAGACACTGTATCTGACAGTGATGTGATTTCTGTTTGAGGTGGATTGTCATTGATGTCAATTATGTTGATTGTCACTCCACATTCATTTGATAATGGAGGTGTTCCTTTATCAGTTGCTGAAACAGCCAAGATGTAAACGTCATTATCTTCATAGTCTAACATTCCTTTAACTCGAATTTCTCCACTTTGCTTGTCTAATTCAAACATATCATGGACTTTCCGTTTCAAAGTTTTCCCAAGGCCATATTCAATATCTGCATTTGACCCTTCATCGGTATCTAATGCATTGATTTTAAATACTAAAGTACCGACTGGAACGTTTTCTTTAACTGATATTTCATAGTTCTCTTTGCTAAATGTTGGACGGTTATCATTAACATCAAGAACAATAATGGTCACATTTAGTGTCCCTGATCTTTGAGGTTTTCCACCATCAACAGCTGTAATCAGCAGTGAGTGTTTATTTTTCTGTTCTCTGTCTAACGGCTTCTTCAGCACTAAAAACGGTATTTTTTCCTCGTTATTTTGACGGATATCAACATCAAAATGATCATTTGAATTTAAAGTATAAGTTCGAACGTAATTAATTCCCGCATCAGGATCCTGAGCAGTGTGCAGCTGGAACCGCATTCCTGGCAGTGTGTGTTCTGCTATTTCAAATGTTTGTTCTGTTTCAGGAAAACTGGGTGTGTGATCATTAACATCAGTAATTTCTACAGCCACATAATGTATTTCTAAAGGATTTTCAACGATTATTTTCAGCTCCATTAGACATGCGCCGCTCCCCTGACAGACCTCCTCTCTGTCGATTTTCTTGTGGACACACAAAGCACCGCTGTCCTGTTTTACCTCAAAAAAATCCTCCTCAGACTCAGAAACAACACGGAACCGTCGGTTTGTCAAAGAGGTGACGTCAAAGCCGAGATCCTTTGCAACATTTCCAACAACGGTTCCTTCTTTCACCTCTTCGGGAACAGAGTACCTTATTTCAGCCAAAGCCTGCTTTCCGACAAACAGCAGCAGACAAAGAGGAAAAGAAATCCAGGCGAAATCCCGGGATGCACTTCTCCTTTCGGTCCCCATCGTTATCCAGAAACACGTCAATGCCCAACAGCCTTTTACGCGCAGTATTCTTTATCTATTTTAATCTCGTTTCGTAAATCATATTCACTGATTTTCCAGCACATTCCGTCCGCCGTCGTGCTTAATTTAAATGGTTCTCTGCCCAGATCCACGAACAAAAGATTTCTGTTGGGAGGGTGAAATTTATAATGGTTTTTGGTACAATAGTGACGCCTGGAGGAAATGCTACGACATTGTCCTGCACGATTTGAGGTTGAAATCAATTAAAGCAAATTGGGGGGAAAAAAGACCTTTTAATAAAATCAGGACAATGCCAGCTTTTATAAATTTTCATCAACGGTCAGCATTACGTCTGATGTGCAATTTCGACAACTGCTGCATCACAAAGTATATTTATTTAATTATATTAAAGTTAAATTAGTAAACAACTTGTGACAAGAATCGTTGATGTTCAGTGTTATGATGAAATTAAATGCACATCATTTCCTCTGAAAAGATGAGAGTCGAGACTTTAAAACACCATGGACAGACAATACAACAACAACAACAAATCAACAGGCTGTGTCGAGGCCACCATGTCATAAGGACAGATATCGTACTTCGCATGTAAAAATACCTAAATACACCTGTTTGGTGCATAACAAGAGCAATCTATTTTCAAGTAACTTCAAACTAAACCTGTTTAGTTTGAAGTTTTGGCTGCTGATTTAAAAAGAAGGAATCTGGTACTCACGAAATCACATTGCTCTCTCAGCAGGTTTTATCTCTCTTCATGTCATGAAGTTTAATATTCATTCATTAATTCATTCATCTTCGACCGCTGAGTCCATTTAAGGGTCGCGGGGGTCTGGAGCCTATAAAACCTGAAATTTCTTTAATTACTGAAAGTATTTAAAACAACATATGCACCCATGGATCCCCTTAATCCAGGAGTGGGCAACTTGTTCCAGAAAGGGATAAGAGGATGCAGGTTTTCGTTGCAGCCATTGATTCCACCAGGTGATTTCACTGATGAACTGACTCGATCTGCTCAAAGTGATATTAATCAGTGACATCACGTGGTGGAATCAGTGGCTGCAAAGAAAACCTGCACCTTTTTGGCCCTTTCTGGAACAAGTTGCCCACCCCTGCTTTAATCCAAAGTGGTGGATCGAGTCTGGTTTCAGAACCACGGACAGAGACTACAAAAACGGTCTATGTGTGTCACCAAGTACCAAGTACATAAAAATAAACTGGTCATACTGGTCAAAGACAAGTACCAAGTACCAAAAAATAAATGCAGATTTTATGCTTTGTATTTCAAAATACAGACACCTGTTTGATGCATCATAAAATGTCCTATTTTTAGCTAAATTTATATTAAACCTGTGTCCGTGGCTGTCTGGTTTCAGGCCAGACTTATCTGTAAAATACCAAGAATATGGAATTGTTGAACATATATAAAATGGGTTATGCACAATGTAATCCAATCTAAAAAGCAGTGTTGTATTTTAATTTCTCTCTTCACATTCCTTTTACAACGACACAGAAAACCACAACTCCAGACATTTCTGACACTTGTTTTATGCAACTCTGTTGAACGTTTAGACACCCCAGTGTCACACCTGTTCAAATATTCTTGAATTGAATCTGACTCTGAAAATAATTTATGGAAAGAGTCAATAATGTTTGTTCCCTGTGACACACACAGACGAAAGAACCGCACAAAGGAACATTGACAGACAATGAACTTGAGCGTTCAAATGTGCAAGGACAGTGGCAAAGGAAAGCAGAGACAAAACAGCCAACTCAGAGTTATTTGTATACCATTCTGCTTAATCACATCTTATTTCAGAGAAAATCACATGCAACATTTCTGAGAAGCAACTGCAACCAAACAATCCACTCAATTAACCAATAGATCAACGCTTGAGAGGAGGCACTGCAATTAACCAAAGAACACACTTGTTTGATGGTGTGGGATCAGCAAAGTAATGATATAAAGGTGAATTATTTAAATGGGAATCACTTCCAAAAGACTTACCTCTGAAGTTGTTTGTCTCCTGTCAGGAACCACCAGAGTGTTTGCATTGCTGCCAGGAACTATAGTAGATCCAGTACTCATCCTGGGTCCAACTAACATGTAACGCTTCTCTCCAGATCTGTACTGGATGCTGTTGCACAGAGTTCCATCATAATTTGCTTCTTGCAAATACTTGGAGGAATAGTCTGTGGTTTTGGAGCACTGCATGGCAATCAGCACGATGATACTGATGAGGAAAAGTGTGGAAACTGAGCCCAAAATGATCATGAGATAAAAAGTCACATTATTGTCCTCTTCATCTTTTGCTGAACCTTTAACATCAGAAGCTGCAAAAGCCTCTTTGGGCTCCACAAGTTTGACAGTCACAGTAGCTGTTGCTGAGAGTGAAACGTTCCCATTGTCTTTGACCAGTATGACCAGTTTATGCTCAGCCTCGTCTGTCTCTGTGAATGAGCGAAGTGTTCTGATCTGTCCTGTATAGCGGTCCAAAGCAAACAGACTGTGGTCAGTAAGCTCCTGCAGTGAAAACAGTAACCAGCCGTTATATCCTATATCAGCATCATAGGCTCTGACTTTAGTCACCAAATGACCTGCGTTCACATTTCGAGGAATCTCCTCCACACCTTCAGCAGAACCGTTAGCACTGACTGGATACAAGATGACTGGAGGGTTGTCATTCTGATCCAGAATGAACACATTCACTGTCACATTGCTGCTCAGTGATGGAGTTCCACAATCTGTGGCCACAACTTGGAACTGGAAACTTTTCAGGGTTTCAAAGTCAAAACTTTTTAGTGCTGAAATGTGTCCGTTATCAGGATTTATATTTAGGAATGACATTATTCCATTTTGACCTTCTCTTACAATATGATAAGTAATAGCTGCATTATCATTCAGGTCTTTGTCTGTTGCACTTACAGAGAATATTGACTTTCCAGCAACATTATTTTCTACAAGATAAAACTGTAACGGATTTTGTTCAAAATGTGGACTGTTATCATTGACATCTGAAATCTGAATATTCAGTGTTTTTAAAGTGGATAAGGGAGGCTCACCACAATCTGTGACTTTGATTGTTATTTCATAATGTGACATTTGTTCTCGATCCAAAAATCCTTTAGTCACAACTGAATATGTATTCTCCCTATAAGAGGGTTTTAATTCAAAAGGAACATTATTTATTATTTGTGAAATAATTTTTCCATTCACACCAGAATCTTTATCTTTCACAGTCATGAGAGAAACAATTGTACCAGGTTCTGAATCCTCAGACACTGTATCTGACAGTGAAGTGATTTCTATTTCAGGTGTATTGTCATTTATGTCCATTATCTTTATAATAAGTCTACATTCAGCTGAAGATGGTGGTGTGCCTTTATCTGACGCCTCCATATCCAGTTCATAAACGTCATCATCTTCATAGTCTAACATTCTTTTCATTCTAATCTCACCGGTTAGCATATTTAGGTCAAAAATGTCATCGAGTTTATTCATCATGTTTTTTCCAAACTTATATTCAATTTCCCCATTCTTGCCTTCGTCAGGATCTGATGCATTTATTTTAAATATTAACGTGCCAACTTCAATATTTTCTTTAAGTGATAGTTCATATGTCTCCTGACTAAATGTTGGTCGGTTATCGTTGATGTCAAGAACAATAATGGTCACATTTAGTGTCCCTGATCTTTGAGGTTTCCCACCATCAACAGCTGTAACCAGCAGTGAGTGTTTATTTTTCTGTTCTCTGTCTAACGGCTTCTTCAGCACTAAAAACGGTATTTTATTTTTGTCTCTTTGACGAACATTGACATCAAAGTGCTCGTTTGCAGCTAAAGTATATAAATGGATGGAATTTATTCCATCATCACGATCACTCGCAGTAGGCAGCTGAAATCGCCTTCCTGTTTGTGTATTTTCTGCTATTTCAAACGTTTGTTCCGTTTCAGGAAAACTGGGTGTGTGATCATTAACATCAGTAATTTCTACAGCCACATAATGTATTTCTAAAGGATTTTCAACAATTATTTTCAGCTCCATTAGACATGCGCCGCTCCCCTGACAGACCTCCTCTCTGTCGATTTTCTTGTGGACACACAAAGCACCGCTGTCCTGTTTTACCTCAAAAAAATCCTCCTCAGACTCAGAAACAACACGGAACCGTCTGTTTGTCAAAGAGATGACGTCAAAGCCGAGATCCTTTGCAACAGTTCCAACAATGGTTCCTTCTTTCACCTCTTCGGGAACAGAGTACCTTATTTCAGCCAAAGCCTGCTTTCCGACAAACAGCAGCAGACAAAGAGGAAAAGAAATCCAGGAGAAATCCCGGGATCCACTTCTCCTTTCGGTCTCCATCTTTATCCAGAAACACGTCAATGCCCAACAGCCTTTTACGCGCAGTATTCTTTATCTATTTTAATCTTGTTTCGCAAATGATATTCATTGATTTTCCAGCACATTCCGTCCGCCGTCGTGCTTAAATTAAATGGTTCTCTGTCCAGATCCACGAACAAAAGATTTCTGATGGGAGGGTGAAATTTATAATGGTTTTTGGTACAATAGTGACACCTGCAGGAAATGCTACGATATTATCCTGCACAATTTTTGGTTGAAATATTATCAATTAAAGCAAATTGGAAAAAAGACCTTTTAATAAAATCAGGACAATGCCAGCATTTATACATTTTCAGCAACAGTCTGCTTTACGTCTGACGTGCAATTTCGACAACTGCTGTGTCACAAAGTGTATTTATTTAATTATATTAAAAATTTAGTTAGTAAACAACTTGACAAGAATCTTTGCTGTTCAGTGCTATGATGAAATTAAATGCAGATCATTTTCTATAACAAGATGAGAGTCAAGACTTTAAAATACCGTGGAGAGAGACTACAACAACAATAACAACAACAACAACAAATTAACAGGCTGTGTGGGTGCCACCATGTCATAGACAGATTTTATACTTCGTATGTAAAAATACCGAAATACACCTGTTTGATGCATAACAAAGCAATCTATTTTCAAGTAACTTAAAAGTAAACCTGTTTAGTTTTAAATTTTGGCTGCTTATTTAAAAAGAAGGAATCTGGTGCTCGCAAAATCAAATTTCCCTCTTGGCATGTTTTGTCTCTCTACATGTGATGAAGTTTAATAAATTTCTTTAATTACTGAAAGTATTTAAAACAAAATATGCACCCCTTAATCCAACCTGGTGGATCGAGTATGGTTTCAGCACCACGGACAAAGACTACAAAAACGGTCTGTGTGTGTCACCACCTCCAAAAACAAAAACCAAATACAAAAAATAAAAGCAGATTTTATGCTTTGTAATTCAAAATACATACACCTGTTTGATGCATCATAAAATGTCCCATTTTTAGCTAAATTTAAATTAAACCTGTGTCCGTGGCTGCTGGTTTCAAAGGAAGGAAGCTGATGCTCCTCAAATCTCATTTCTCTCCAGGGCAGACTCTAAAATCCCAAGGATATGGAATTGTTGAACGTATATAAAGTAGATTATGAAAAATGTGATCCAATCTAAAAAGCAGTGTGTTGAATTTTAATTTCTCTCTTCACATTCCTTTCACAGCATCACAGAAAATCGCAACTCCAGACATTTCTGCCAGTTGTTTTATGCAACTCTGTTGAACGTTTAGACATCCCAGTGTCGCAGACCTGCTCAAATGTTCCTAAATTAAGTCCGACTCCGAAAAGCATTCATGGAAAGAGTCAATAATGTTTGTTCACTGTGACACACACACAGACAAAAGAACCTTACAACAGAACATTGACAGACAATGAACTTGAGCATTCAAATGTGCAAGGACAGTGGCAAAGGGAAGCAGATACAAAACAGCCAACTCAGAGTTATTTGTACACCATTCTGCTTAGTCACATCTTATTTAAGAGAAAAACACATGCAACATTTCTGAGAAGCAACTGAAACCAAACAATCCACTCAATTACCCATTAGATCAACGCTTGAGAGGAGGCACCACAATTAACCGAAGAACACACTTGTTTGATGGTGTGGGATCAGCAAAGTAATGATATAAAGGTGAATTATTTAAATGAGCATCACTTCCAAAAGTCTTACCTCTGAAGGTGTTTGTCTCCTGTCAGGAACCACCAGAGTGTTTGCATTGCTTCCAGGGACTACAGTAGATCCAATACTCATCCTTGGTCCAACTAACATGTAACGTTTTTCTCCAGATCTGTACTGGATGCTGTTACACAGAGTTCCATCATAATTTGCTTCTTGCAAATACTTGGAGGAATAGTCTGTGGTTTTGGAGCACTGCATGGCAATCAGCACGATGATACTGATGAGGAAAAGTGTGGAAACTGAGCCCAAAGTGATCATGAGATAAAAAGTCACATTATTGTCCTCTTCATCTTTTGCTGAACCTTTAACATCAGAAGCTGCAAAAGCCTCTTTGGGCTCCACCAGTTTGACAGTCACAGTAGCTGTTGCTGAGAGTGAAACGTTCCCATTGTCTTTGACCAGTATGACCAGTTTATGCTCAGCCTCGTCTGTCTCTGTGAATGAGCGAAGTGTTCTGATCTGTCCTGTATAGCGGTCCAAAGCAAACAGACTGTGGTCAGTAAGCTCCTGCAGTGAAAACAGTAACCAGCCGTTATATCCTATATCAGCGTCATAGGCTCTGATTTTAGTCACCAAGTGACCTGCGTTCACATTTCGGGGAATCTCCTCCACACCTTCAGCAGAACCGTTAGCACTGACTGGATACAGGATGACTGGAGGGTTGTCGTTCTGATCCAGAATGAACACGTTCACTGTCACGTTGCTGCTCAGTGATGGAGTTCCACCATCTGTGGCCACAACTTGGAACTGGAAACGTTTCAGGGTCTCAAAGTCAAAACTTTTTAGTGCTGAAATGTGTCCGTTATCAGGATTTATATTTAGAAAAGACATTATTCCATTTTGACCTTCTCTCACAATATGATAAGTAATAACTGCATTATCATTCAGGTCTTTGTCTGTTGCACTTACAGAGAATATTGACTTTCCAGCAATATTATTTTCTACAAGATAAAACTGGAACGGATATTGTTCAAAATGTGGACTGTTATCATTGACATCTGAAATCTGAATATTCAGTGTTTTTAAAGTGGATAAGGGAGGCTCACCACAATCTGTGGCTTTGATTGTTATTTCATAATATGACATTTGTTCTCGATCCAAAAATCCTTTAGACACAACTGAATATGTATTTTCCTTATAAGAGGGTTTTAATTCAAAAGGAACATCATTTATTATTTGTGAAATAATTTTTCCATTCACACCAGAATCTTTATCTTTAACAGTAATGAGAGAAACAATTGTACCAGGTTTTGAATCTTCAGACACTGTATGTGACAGTGATGTGATTTCTATTTGAGGTGGATTGTCATTTATGTCTATTATCTTTATGGTAACTCCACATTCATTTGATAATGGAGGTATTCCTTTATCAGTTGCTGTAACAGCCAAGTTGTAAACATCATTTTCTTCAGAGTCTAACATTCCTTTAACTCGAATTTCTCCACTTTGCTTGTCTAATTCAAACATATTATAGACTTTTTGCTTCAGAGTTTTTCCAAAGTGATATTCAATATCTGCATTGGGCCCTTCATCGGCATCTGAGGCATTTATTTTAAATATTAAAGTGCCGATTCGAACGTTTTCTTTAACTGCTATTTGATAGGTCTCTTTGCTAAATGTTGGACGGTTATCATTACTGTCAAGAACAATAATGGTCACATTTAGTGTCCCTGATCTTTGAGGTTTTCCACCATCAACAGCTGTAACCAACAGTGAGTGTTTATTTTTCTGTTCTCTGTCTAACGGCTTCTTCAGCACTAAAAACGGTATTTTTTCCTCGTTATTTTGACGGATATCAACATCAAAATGATCGTTTGAATTTAAATTATACGTACGAATGGAGTTAATTCCCGCATCAGGATCATGAGCAGTGTGCAGCTGGAACCGCATTCCTGGCAGTGTGTGTTCTGCTATTTCAAACGTCTGATCCGTTTCAGCAAAACTCGGTGCGTGATCATTAACATCAGTAATTTCTACAGCCACATAATGTATTTCTAAAGGATTTTCAACGATTATTTTCAGCTCCATTAGACATGCGCCGCTCCCCTGACAGACCTCCTCTCTGTCGATTTTCTTGTGGACACACAAAGCACCGCTGTCCTGTTTTACCTCAAAAAAATTCTCCTCAGACTCAGAAACAACACGGAACCGTCGGTTTGTCAGAGAGGTGACGTCAAAGCCGAGATCCTTTGCAATATTTCCAACAACGGTTCCTTCTTCCACCTCCTCGGGAACAGAGTACCTTATTTCAGCCAAAGCCTGCTTTCCGACAAACAGCAGCAGACAAAGAAAAGAAATCCGAGAGAAATCCCGTGACCTCCGTTGTTTTTTGGTCTCCATCTTTACCGAGCAACACATAAATACTCAGCAACTTGTTACTCCAAATATTATTTTCGTATTTGAGCCTTATTCAGTATATCATATTCATAGATTGCCCAGCGTGCTTCCATCTGCAGTCCTGCTGATTTCAAACTGTTCTCCCCTCAGATCAACGAACAAAAGATTTTTGATGGGTGGGTGAAACATATTATTATCTCTGGTGCAATAGTGACACCCGGAGGAAATGCTCGGGGATTGACTATGTGCAATTCAAATAATGTAATTTAAAACAAATTAGGTAAAGAAGGCGTATTAATTAAAAAGAGGAATGTAAGCATTTTAAAATTCCAATATCATTCTATAGCAACACTTTTAAATGTTCAATTTCTGTTGCATCACAAATTGTATCTAGTTAAAGATATTACAATTTAACATTGTGAAAATGCTGAGACAAGAATCTCTTCTATTTGTTATTTATTATGAAATAGTATACAGAATTTTCTGTTAAAAAAAAGGTGATGATCCAAACTGGTTTCAGCACCAAGGACAGTGACAATAACATGGATACTGTATGTTGGTCACAACCCAATCTCACACCAGATTTTATACTTTGTATTTCAAAGTACACACGGACACGGTTGCGGACACACATTTGACGCATCGTTAAAATACCCAATTTTTAAGTAACTTAAAATTAAACATGTTTCTGTGGCTGCTGATAAAGAAAGAAAGCGGGTGCTCAAGAAATCTCATTTCCCTTCAGCTAAGTCTTATCTCTCTGTATTTAAAGAATTTTAAGATGAAATCCCAAGGATATGTATTTGTTGAAAGTATATAAAAGGGATTTTGTACAATATGTTCTCCTAAAAAAACAAAACCAAAAAAAAAACAAGTCACTCAGTGTTGTGAATTTTCACAAATCATATTATTTTCATAGTTCCACAGAAAACCACAAGTCCAAACATTTCTATCAGATGTTTCATGAAATTCTGTTGCATGTTTGGACATCCCAGTGTCACATACACAATCCAGAAATATTCCTACTTGGAGTTTGACTCTTAAACAGTATTTATGAAAAGGAGAAGAACCAGTCCTGTTGACTCCAACACACACACAGAAATAACTGCCTTACAATGAGAGTCTGAAACACAATGAAGTTGGGAGCACAAATGTGTAATGAAAGTGGCTGCAACATTTCCACCGGTTCATTCTTTGACCTTCTTTGGAAAAGAACATCTTATTTCTTTCAAAGCATCCTTTCCCGAAAAAGAAGCAGACAAAGATTTAAAGAAAACAAAAAATCCCGTGATCCACTGCATCTTTTGTTCCCATCGTTATGCAGACAGAAATGCTTAGCAGCCTTTTATTGAAAAATGTTTTTGTTGTTGTTGTTTGTTTGTTTGTTTGTTTTACCATTGTAATATAATGTCGTTTAGTGTATAAATTTCTGAAGGGAAGAGCAAAGACAATTATGATTTATGGTATAATACAGGCATGTGGAGGTAACACAAGGGATTGCCCTGCTTTATGTACATTTCAGATGTTTTAATTTTAAACAAGTAAGGATAAGGAAGATGTCAAGATGTTTACAATTTCAACATTAGACATTAAGAGTTTGAAAGGCTCGATTAGACAGACTGGATAAAATTGATGACATAAATCTTTAAATTGCAAAACTGTTGTGAAACGAATCTGTATAATTCCATATTATTGGTGGTGAAATTAACTTTACATAATTTTCTGTGCAATTTTATGAATGTTTTTACACACATGCCAATGTCCCCTACTATCTTCCCAAACTTTGCCCATTTGAGTTGGGCTCCTAAACAGTATTCATAGAAACCACAAATGCCAATATTGTGACAAATAGATAAATAGCCGCCTTATTAAAACCTAGTTGGATGACAATGACATTGAGAGTACAAATGTGAAGGAAAGTTCAAGGCAAGCAGAGAAGGAAAGGAACCTCAAACTGAAGTGCACACTACTCTGCATATTCAAAGCTTGTGTCACAGAAGAGCACATACATTTCTGTGAAGAAACAGCAACCGAACACTCACTCACTCACTCATCTTCAACCGCTTAGTCCAAATAAGGATCGTGGGGGGCTGGAGCCAATCCTAGCAGTCACAGAGCGCGAGGCAGGGGGTACACCCAGGACAGGATGCCAGTCTGTCACAGGGCCACAAACAGACAAACATATTCACACCTACTCGCACAGAGATGGACAATTTTAAGATTTGAATCCATCTCTTTGGATGTGGGAGGAAACCAAAGCACCCGGAGGAAACCCAAGCAAACAAGGGAAGAACATGAAAACTCCACACAGAAAGGCCACAGGTGGGAATTGAAACCGTGACCTTCTCGCTGTGAGGCAACTGTGCTTACCACTAAGCCACCATGCTGCTGAACAATACGTACATTTAATTAGATAATAATACATCAAAGCAACAACTGAGAGGCACATCTCAATAAACCCAATAACACATACCATATGGTTGACAATGTGAAAATTATATTCTAAGGAATAATCAACTGTATGATCATGATAATCAATATACAAAATCAGCAAACATGCAAAAGAAACAGGAATGTCTTACCTCTAAAAATGTTTGTCTCCTGTCAGAAGCCACCAGAGTGTTTGCATTGCTGCCAGGGACTATAGTAGATCCAATACTCATCCTCGGTCCAACTAACATGTAACGCTTCTCTCCAGATCTGTACTGGATGCTGTTGCACAGAGTTCCATCATAATTTGCTTCTTGCAAATACTTGGAGGAATAGTCTGTGGGTTTGGAGCACTGCATGGCAATCAGCACGATGATACTGATGAGGAAAAGTGTGGAAACTGAGCCCAAAGTGATCATGAGATAAAAAGTCACATTATTGTCCTCTTCATCTTTTGCTGAACCTTTAACATCAGAAGCTGCAAAAGCCTCTTTGGGCTCCACAAGTTTGGCAGTCACAGTAGCTGTTGCTGAGAGTGAAACGTTCCCATTGTCTTTGACCAGTATGACCAGTTTATGCATAGCCTCGTCTGTCTCTGTGAATGAGCGAAGTGTTCTGATCTGTCCTGTATAGCGGTCCAAAGCAAACAGACTGTGGTCAGTAAGCTCCTGCAGTGAAAACAGTAACCAGCCGTTATATCCTATATCAGCGTCATAGGCTCTGACTTTAGTCACCAAGTGACCTGCGTTCACATTTCGGGGAATCTCCTCCACACCTTCAGCAGAACCGTTAGCACTGACTGGATACAGGATGACTGGAGAGTTGTCGTTCTGATCCAGAATGAACACGTTCACTGTCACGTTGCTGCTCAGTGATGGAGTTCCACCATCTGTGGCCACAACTTGGAACTGGAAACTTTTCAGGGTCTCAAAGTCAAAACTTTTTAGTGCTGAAATGTGTCCGTTATCAGGATTTATATTTAGGAAAGACATTATTCCATTTTGACCTTCTCTCACAATATGATAAGCAATAACTGCATTATCATTCAGGTCTTTGTCTGTTGCACTTACAGAGAATATTGACTTTCCAGCAACATTATTTTCTACAAGATAAAACTGGAAAGGATTTTGTTCAAAATGTGGACTGTTATCATTGACATCTGAAATCTGAATATTCAGTGTTTTTAAAGTGGATAAGGGAGGCTCACCACAATCTGTGGCTTTGATTGTTATTTCATAATGTGACATTTGTTCTCGATCCAAAAATCCTTTTGTGACAACTGAATATGTATTCTCCTTATAAGAGGGTTTTAATTCAAAAGGAACATAATTTATTATTTGTGAAATAATTTTTCCATTCAAACCAGAATCCTTATCTTTAACAGTAATGAGAGAAACAATTGTACCAGGTTTTGAATCCTCAGACACTGTATCTGACAGTGATGTGATTTCTATTTGAGGTGGATTGTCATTTATGTCTATTATTTTTATAACAACTCCACATTCATTCGATAATGGAGGTGTTCCATTATCGAATGCTAAAACAGCAAACTTGTAAACGTCATTATCTTCATAGTCTAGCCTTCCTTTAACTCGAATTTCTCCACTTTGCTTGTCTAATTCAAACATATCATGGAGTTTCCGTTTCAAAGTTTTCCCAAGGCCATATTCAATATCTGCATTTGACCCTTCATCGGCATCTGAGGCATTTATTTTAAATACTAAAGTGTCGATTGGAACGTTTTCTTTAACTAATATTTCATATGTCTCCTGAGTAAATATCGGACGGTTATCATTACTGTCAAGAACAATAATAGTCACATTTAGTGTCCCTGATCTTTGAGGTTTTCCACCATCAACAGCTGTGACAAGAAGAGAGTGTTTATTTTTCTGTTCTCTGTCTAACGGCTTCTTCAGCACTAAAAATAAAATTTTGTCCTCATCGCTTTGCTGAACATCAACATCAAAATGATTATTTGAATTTAATGTATATGTACGAATGGAGTTAATTCCCGCATCAGGATCATGAGCAGTGTGCAGCTGGAACCGCATTCCTGGAGGCGTATGTTCTGCTATTTCAAACGTTTGTTCCGTTTCAGGAAAACTGGGTGCGTGATCATTAACATCAGTAATTTCTACAGCCACATAATGTATTTCTAAAGGATTTTCAACGATTATTTTCAGCTCCATTAGACATGCGCCGCTCCCCTGACAGACCTCCTCTCTGTCGATTTTCTTGTGGACACACAAAGCACCGCTGTCCTGTTTTACCTCAAAAAAATCCTCCTCAGACTCAGAAACAACACGGAACCGTCGATTTGTCAAAGAGGTGACGTCAAAGCCGAGATCCTTTGCAACATTTCCAACAACGGTTCCTTCTTTCACCTCCTCGGGAACAGAGTACCTTATTTCAGCCAAAGCCTGCTTTCCGACAAACAGCAGCAGACAAAGAAGAAAAGAAATCCAGGAGAAATCCCGGGATCCACTTCTCCTTTCGGTCCCCATCGTTATCCAACAAAGCTCAGCACTCTTACTGAAAATATTATTCTCCTGTTATATCCTCTTTAGTTTATCATATTTACAAAATGCGCAACGCGACTCCTTCGGCCGTCGTGCTCATTTCTAATGGTTCTCTTATGAGAACAACGAACAAAAGACCTCTGATGGGACGAACAAAGATCTTAAGATTTCTGGTACCATAGTGACACCCGGAGGTAACGCATGAGATTGTCCTGGTCTGGAAATATTTTCATTTTTAAACAAATGAGGAAAAATGCGTATAAATAAAATATGGACATTTTAACATTTTACATTACCATTCTGAAATGGGCAGTTTATATTGTGTTTCTTCACAAACTAATGTAATCATGTTAATATTTGAAATTGTGAAAAGACTGTTAAAAGAATCTCTCCTATTCAATATTATTTATTACGAAGAAAATTTTACATCATTTTCTGTGTAAAGATCTGAGTCAAGTATGTTTTCAGAACCATGGACAGTGATAAATTCATCTTTCCTTAAAGCAGTTTTGATCTACATCTTCCAAAAGATAATATCGGTCACCACGTGCCATAAAGACATATTTTAAAGTTTGTGTCTCAAAATATACAGACAGCTGTTTGATTCATCCTAAAAGTATCCGATTTATAACCTAAAAGTCAACCTGTTTCTGCAGCCTCTTGTTTCAGTGTAATGAAGCTGGTACTCCCAAAACTTTCTTTCCCTTCAGTAACATCCAAAATATACGTACTTACCATAGTTGTTGAAGCCATATAAAATCTGATTATGCACAATGTGAGCCTCTTAATAAAAGCTTTCAAAATCATTTTAAAAACCCCGGCAAGGTTCTTTTCACAACTCCACAGAAAATTCTCCAACCATTTCTATCTGTAAGTATTCTGAGTCCCCCCCACCCCTGTCTGCATATATATATATATATATATATATATATATATATATATATATATATATATATATATATATATATATATATATATATATATATATATATATATATATATATATATATATATATATATATATATATATGTAAATGGTAAATGCCACACTGGCAGAACAATTTATGTACATTAATACACATACTGTGGGGAAAATAAGTATTTGACCCCCTGTCAGTGTTGCAGGTTTTCCCAACTACAAAGAATGGAGAGGTCTGTAATTTTTATCATAGGTACACTTCAACTGTGAGAGACAGAATCTAAAAAAAAAAATCCAGAAAATCACATGATTTTTAAATAATTAATTTGCATTTTATTGCATGAAATAAGTATTTGACCCCCTACCAACCAGCAAGAATTCTGGCTCTCACAGACCTGCTCATTTTTCTTTAAGAAGCCCTCTTATTCTGCACTCTTTATATGTATTAAATGCACCTGTTTGAACTTGTTACCTGTATAAAAGACACCTGTTCACACACTCAATCAATCACATTCCAACCTGTCCACCATAGCCAAGACCAAAGAGCTGTCGAAGGACACTAGGGACAAAACTGTAGACCTGCACAAGGCTGGAATGGACTACAGGACAACAGGCAGCAGCTTGGTAGAAGACAACAACTGTTATGATTATTTATTGGAAAGTGGAAGAAACACAAGATGACTGTCAATCTCCCTCAGTCTGGGATTCCATGCAAGATCTCACTTCGTGGGGTAAGGATGATTCTGAGAAAGCTCAGAATTACACAGGAGGACCTGGTCAATTGTTAAGCTCTGTTTTTCTAGGGGATCAAATACTTATTTCATGCCATAAAATGCAAATTAATTATTTAAAAATCATACAATGTGATTTTCTGGATTTTTTTTTTTTTTTTTTTTTTAGATTCTGTCTCTCACAGTTGAAGTGTACCTACGATAAAAATTACAGACCTCTCCATTCTTTGTAGGTGGGAAAACCTGCAAAACTGACAGGGGGTCAAATACTTATTTTCCCTACTGTATGTGAAATTTATTCTTGCAATACAGAAGGTTTGTTGTGCGAGTGTGAACATGGTGTGCATGTGTGACCCCCATCCACCCTTCCCGATCAGCCTACAGCATCCTACTCAAAACCAACTGACAACTTCTATCAGGAAGGGCCGACCACCAAAACAACATGAAGACAAACAAGAATGAAAGACAACAGGTGAAGGCACACATACAGATGTCACCTATTACACTATGTAACACAATTTTTGTTCCTGGCTTCTAAGTGTTATATTTCAACTGCTTATGTCTAAAGTCTATGGTAAAATGACTACATTCAGCATAAACTTTGATTTTTTTTTTTACATTCTAGAAAGTTCTAAAAGTTTCTTGAAATTTCTAGATAATTCTGGAAACTTCTAGAAAATTCTGGACAGTTCTAGCAGTTAAAGAATATTCTAGAAGACTACTCAGTAGTAGTGAAGGCGAATCAAGAATATTCTTGAAAACAAATTTCAAAATATTATTGTTCTGATCACAGAAGCAAAGTTTCTATGGAATAACAGCTATTTTCTATTTATTTAAGGCATCACAGGTTAGGAAAACACACTGTGTACCCAGGAACAAAACAAAAATAAAAATTTGTTACATAGTGTTATCTCCCCAAACATTTCCCATTTGAGCCTGCCTCTTAAACAGTATTGAAAGAAAGCAGAAAAGGCCATATTAGGGTAAACACAGAAATGACTGCCTTGGAAAGAGAGGTTGAAAGACCACTGCAAATATGTAAGAAAAGTGGTTAAAGAAAACAGCACTCTACACAGTCAGACTGTCTGCCAGAGAAGAAGACAACAAGCTACATTTCTGTGAAGAAACAGCAACCAAACAATCCATTCAGAATCAGAATCAGAAACAGAATCACCTTTATTGTCATTGCAATTTGCATTGAACGAGATTTGAGTGCAACTCCAAAAGGTACTTTCCATGGTGTGAGGAATTTTTAGCCAAATAAAAGATAGTGAAATTTAACGATAAATGATTCAGAGTATATGTACAACTAAATAAACATATGATAAAATAAAATAAAATAACATAAAATAAAATAAAATGTGGACTAAGTAAAATGTAAAATGAGAATTATATACAAATGTGGAATCATACTGCACGGGAATATTGCACATGGTTTACAGATATTGCACAAGAAACTTGAAAGGTGCAGATTAGAGTGATTTGTTATTGTTCAGTGCAGTGATTGCTCTGGGGAGAAAGCTGTCCCTGAGTCTGTTTGTCCTAGTTTTGATTGACCTATACCGTCAGCTGGAGGGTAGTAGGTCAAACAGGTGGTTGCTGGGGTGGGATGTGTCTTTGCTA
Source organism: Thalassophryne amazonica (assembly GCF_902500255.1). NCBI lineage: Eukaryota > Metazoa > Chordata > Actinopteri > Batrachoidiformes > Batrachoididae > Thalassophryne > Thalassophryne amazonica. Next base: position 30,956,515 of record NC_047113.1, read on the forward strand.
ATGCTGGCAATCATACCCAATCATAGGTCAAACTAAGAGGTGGCATCACAATTAACCTAATGACATGGATTCTTGATTGTGAGTGTTACTGATTAAATTACTTTTGTTGATGCCATCAGAAACTTGGTGTGAGATCGAGCTGAATGATATCCAATGAGCAAAACAGTAAAAGTAACATAAATGACTAAAATGTACATCACTACAGGATGACTTACCTCTAAAGATGTTTGTCTCCTGTCAGGAACTACCAGAGTGTTTGCATTGCTTCCAGGAACTACAGTAGATCCAATACTCATCCTGGGTCCAACTAACATGTAACGTTTCTCTCCAGATCTGTACTGGATGCTGTTGCACAGAGTTCCATCATAATTTGCTTCTTGCAAATACTTGGACGAATAGTCTGTGGTTTTGGAGCACTGCATGACAATCAGCACGATGATACTGATGAGGAAAAGTGTGGAAACTGAGCCCAAAGTGATCATGAGATAAAAAGTCACATTATTGTCCTCTTCATCTTTTGCTGAACCTTTAACATCAGAAGCTGCAAAAGCCTCTTTGGGCTCCACAAGTTTGACAGTCACAGTAGCTGTTGCTGAGAGTGAAACGTTCCCATTGTCTTTGACCAGTATGACTAGTTTATGCTCAGCCTCGTCTGTCTCTGTGAATGAGCGAAGTGTTCTGATCTGTCCTGTATAGCGGTCCAAAGCAAACAGACTGTGGTCAGTAAGCTCCTGCAGTGAAAACAGTAACCAGCCATTATATCCTATATCAGCGTCATAGGCTCTGACTTTAGTCACCAAGTGACCTGCGTTCACATTTCGGGGAATCTCCTCCACACCTTCAGCAGAACCGTTAGCACTGACTGGAAACAGGATGACTGGAGGGTTGTCGTTCTGATCCAGAATGAACACGTTCACTGTCACGTTGCTGCTCAGTGATGGAGTTCCACAATCTGTGGCCACAACTTGGAACTGGAAATTTTTCAGGGTCTCAAAGTCAAAACTTTTGAGCGCTGAAATCTTCCCATTGTCTGAATTGATATTTAAAAAAGATGACATTTTAACTGGGTTTCCTTCTTCTTTAGTTATGTGATAAGTTATTGCTGCATTTTCATTCAAATCTTTATCAAAAGCTGTCACAGAAAGAACAGGTTTTCCAGGGATGTTGTTTTCCACCAAATAAAATTCCACTGGATTTTGTAGAAATTCTGGGTTGTTGTCATTCACATCTGAAACTTCTATACTTAAAGATTTTAATGTGGAAAGTGGAGGCTGACCACAATCTGTAGCTGTTATTGTGACATCATAAAGCGATACTGATTCTCTGTCCACACCATGTTTCAAAACTAAAGAGTACATGTTATCTTGAAATGATGGCTTTAAATCGAACGGCAAGTTCTCTGGAATACTACATATTACTTTCCCATTCAAACCAGCGTCTTTGTCTGTAATACTAATAATAGAAACCACAGTACCAGGTTTAGAATCTTCAGAGATCTTGTTCGACAGTGACGTCACCTCTATGTCAGGTTTGTTGTCATTTTCATCAAGTACTTTGATTATTATCCTGCAGTCGCTGCTCATTGGAGGCTGTCCTTTGTCAGTCGCGTGAACGTCTAATTTATAAACGTCGACCTTCTCAAAGTCAATTTTGCCCTTCACTCGAATTTCACCACTGTTTCTGTCGAGACTAAACATGTCGTATATATCTGGTTCAAGTTCAGCGCCGAAAAAATATTCAACATCCCCATTCACACCGTCATCCAGATCAGCTGCTTTTACTGTAATCACACTTGTGTCCGTATCGATATTTTCGGGAATTGTGACTGAATAAACTTCCTGACTAAATACAGGATTGTTATCATTTGAATCTAGAACAATGACAGTGACGTTAAGAGTTCCCGATCTCGGTGGATTTCCACCATCAACTGCGGTCAGACTCAATTTGTGTTTATTATATTTTTCGCGATCAAGAGATTTTTGCAGTACTAAGAAAGGTATCTTATCATCTCCCCGCTCACGAATTTCTATATGAAAAAAATCGTTGTGGTTTAATTTATAAGCACGCACGGCATGAACGACGGCGTCTGGATCGCGAGCAGTCGGTAATTGGAAACGTCTTCCCGGGGGCGTGGATTCAGAGATTTCTAATATTTTTTCTTCTTCTTGAAAAGTGGGCGAATTATCATTTACATCAATGATTTCTACTCCCACGTGATGTATTTCCATAGGATTCTCCACCACCATTTTTAGGTTGATTAAACACGGAGAAATGTTTTCACAGACCTCCTCTCGGTCGATTCTTTTTTGCACGTATAAGACGCCATTGTTCGGATTCACCTTAAACTGAGCGTCTTTGCTCCCTGAAACGATACGGAACTGTCGATCCTCCAACGATGTGATGTCCAGTCCTAAATCCTTGGCGACATTTCCAACCACTGATCCCACTTTCACTTCCTCTGGAATGGAATATTTGATCTGACTCGAAACCAGCTCCAAGCAGCTGAACCACGCGCAGAGACGCAGAGCTGCGCACCAGCGTGCTGTTCCTTTTCTTTGTCCTCCGACTCCCATCGTTTCGTTTCCAATAATTATATCCACTCACTCGTCCTCATAAAAAATGAACATCACTTAAGACACTAAATATATCGCAGAAGTATAATCCGCTTTTGCATCCTGTCTGTGCCAAAAATTCCGCAAAGTATCCAGCTGCTTCTGTTGGAGGTACCTACTATTTTCTGCCGACCTGAACAAAAACCTCCCTGAAAGGGGAAGAGCCAGCACTGTGAGCCACCAGTCTGATGCTTATATGACACTGACACCCTGTGGACAATATGATGCATATTTTTACTCCATAAATAAATACAAGCTGATTAATTGTATTAGTTTGTTGAAATGCCACTTATTTCTTGGCTCATACTGGAATTTCATTTGTGTGTGTGTGTGTGTGTGTGTGTGTGTGTGTGTGTGTGGTGTGTGTGTGTGTGTGTGTGTGTGTGTGTGTGTGTGTGTGTGTGTGTGTGTGTGCGTGCGTGCGAGAGAGAGAGAGAGGAGAGAGAGAGAGAGAGGAGAGAGAGAGAGAGAGAGAGAGAGAGAGAGAGAGAGAGAGAAATGCATCTGAGAAAAATAAAGTTCCAAGTGCTACAAATGAATAAAATAATATCAAAACTGGTGGAATTAAAGACTGAATCGGAAAAAAAAGTGAAGAAACGATAATAATGCAAGTCTACTCATTTCTGGCCTGATTGTTGATAAGTACAAGTACTGAAGTTATTGTACTTGGCCCCACAAATCTTAGAAACATGGTGTCTAACCAGATCCTTACTCTGGATGGCATTACCCTGACCTCTAGTAATACTGTGAGAAATCGTGGAGTCATTTTTGATCAGGATATGTCATTCAAAGCGCATATTAAACAAATATGTAGGACTGCTTTTTTGCATTTACGCAATATCTCTAAAATTAGAAAGGTCTTGTCTCAGAGTGATGCTGAAAACCTAATTCATGCATTTATTTCCTCTAGGCTGGACTATTGTAATTTATTATTATCAGGTTGTCCTAAAAGTTCCCTGAAAAGCCTTCAGTTAATTCAAAATGCTGCAGCTAGAGTACTAACGGGGACTAGAAGGAGAGAGCATATCTCACCCATATTGGCCTCTCTTCATTGGCTTCCTGTTAATTCTAGAATAGAATTTAAAATTCTTCTTCTTACTTATAAGGTTTTGAATTATCAGGTCCCATGTTATCTTAGGGACCTCGTAGTACCATATCACCCAATAGAGCGCTTCGCTCTCAGACTGCAGGCTTACTTGTAGTTCCTAGGGTTTGTAAGAGTAGAATGGGAGGCAGAGCCTTCAGCTTTCAGGCTCCTCTCCTGTGGAACCAGCTCCCAATTCGGATCAGGGAGACAGACACCCTCTCTACTTTTAAGATTAGGCTTAAAACTTTCCTTTTTGCTAAAGCTTATAGTTAGGGCTGGATCAGGTGACCCTGAACCATCCCGTACTTATGCTGCTATAGACTTAGACTGCTGGGGGGTTCCCATGATGCACTGAGTGTTTCTTTCTCTTTTTGCTCTGTATGCACCACTCTGCATTTAATCATTAGTGATTGATCTCTGCTCCTCTCCACAGCATGTCTTTTCCTGGTTCTCTCCCTCAGCCCCAACCAGTCCCAGCAGAAGACTGCCCCTCCCTGAGCCTGGTTCTGCTGGAGGTTTCTTCCTGTTAAAAGGGAGTTTTTCCTTTCCACTGTAGCCAAGTGCTTGCTCACAGGGGGTCGTTTTGACCGTTGGGGTTTTACGTAATTATTGTATGGCCTTGCCTTACAATATAAAGCACCTTGGGGCAACTGTTTGTTGTGATTTGGCGCTATATAAATAAAATTGATTTGATTTTGATTTGATTGTTAATTAAGATTGACAGGCGAATGGTGACCTGTGATTTGTGGAGAGGCACAGCATGCCTGCAGGAGGAATAGTTTGGTCTGGAAACTGGGGATGAGTGGATGACCTTCTGAACAAATAACACCTCCTCATCATGTAGCTACTAAATGAAACCAAAGCATAATTTACCCCAAACAGACATCACTTCGTCATCATTAAAGAAAGCCGTGGTTGACAGAAGTAATAATAATCAGCATAAAACCCCACATATCATGTGAAACTCACATTTGTCATGCTGACCACTGCAGCCATGCAGTCTCACAATGTTAAATGTATTTCACACAGTTCAGAACATCAGTGCATTCTCACTGTCAGTATTCATCATTTTTGCAGTAATGCAGTTATGCTCAAATAGACTCCATATATTGAGTGCATTACCTCGCAGCTACACAATTATGACTTTCATACAAACTGAACGTTAAGAATGATTGTTAATGAAGCATGTCGGGCTCGAGAGTTACATTTTAGGAGATTAATTCATTTCTACTGTGTCAGAACAGACTTGACACTTGGTCTGTTCTGCCAAGTGTCAAGTCTGTTGCAATAGTTTATTTTTACAAACAAAAATACAGAAAAACAGAAAAAAAGAATGCAATGCCTTCATGAGTAAACCATGACCCAGCCACAATTACTATTTTTCAACACAAAGAACACACGAGTTAAAAGTTGTTGGCTTCATTGTGGAACTAAATAAATAAATAAACTAGATTTGCAAAACAATATTAAGGGTCAAAGCACCCCCCACGCCACTGCAGATCCAGGCATGCCCCAAGCAGGGACCGCAGACAGAGTACACATTTCGTTTTGCCCAAAATGTGTACTTTTGTATTCTGGGCCCGTCACGCACTTCCCACCAAATGGTGGCAGTAATGCACCAGTCAACTGATTGGTCTACCACCAAAACAGAAGAAGAAGAAGAAGAAAATGATTTATCAAAAAAATTATTTATCATTGCATTTGGTCTCATAGTAAAATGAGGCCTTGTAAGACTCTCAGACAAAATTGAGACAACATTAAGAGCATGTTAGAGCTCTGAAATTAATTTAAATATGCATTGCAGCACCATCTAATGGTACAGTTCCACCAAATTTGTTACTATGACTCTTTCAGAAGCTATCTATACATCCATCAAATTCCATGCCATTAGATTATCCCATTAATGAAAAAAAATGCATCCTAAATTCAATAGCTGTGCACAAGATCAAAGTCAAAGCCAAAAAACTTGTAAACAGAAAAAAAATTGAAAGTTTCTGGTCCAATGTTTTCAGACTATGAAGCAGAGAACATTTTTACACCAATCTGGACTTCCTGTGTTAAAAATCAGAGACAAGATCACATTGGCCATTTTGCATATTTTGTATTTTTTTGAAAAAGATATCAAGGCTCAAATATGCAGGGGCTATACCAGTGGAAAGAGCTCACACCACCGATCGCAACAGTATAAATTTTTCCTATGTGTGACTAAAATTTCACAAGTTGTTTGAAGTGTTTTTGTCCAAACATATTTATTATTTATAGTGCCACCTAGCGTTTTGTTTTGTTTTTTTTTTAACAGAATTTTCTGTATATTGCTAGGTTGTTGTGTGTTCTGACAACACGCAAAATTTCATGCCATTTGGTAATTTCATAAATGAGAAAACCCACCATTATACTCCAACTCAAAGTCAAGAAACTTGTAAACAAAGTAAAGATTCGTCCCATCCTGTCTATGGCTGATGCTCAGACCCTGATTCATGCATTTGTCTCTTCTAGACTGTATTATTGCAATGTTCTATTTTCTGTTTTACCACTGTCCAGCATTAAGGGTCTCCACTTGGTTCAAAATGCTGCTGCCAGACTTTTAACACGAAGCAGAAAGTTTGACCACATTACACCCATTTTGGCATTTCCTCACATGGCTTCCTGTCTCTGTGAGATCGGATTTTAAGGTTCTGCTACTAGCCTGTAAAATTGTTCACTGACTGGCATCTCAGTACCTAGCTGATTTAATTAAACCTTGTGTACTGGTTCTGGCTTTGCGTTCTCAGGGTGCAGGACTACTTTGTGTCCCTAGGGTGGATAAAAAGTCTGCGGGTCTGTTTTGTGGAATGATCTCCTTGCGTCAAGAAGGTAGTCAGATTCTGTGGAGACTTTCAAGTCCAGACTTAAGACTCACTTATTTTCCCTTTTGTATGGCTAGCACATCGGCATATTATGTTACTATGTTTTGTTTTGTTTTTTTACTTTTTTTAACTTTCTTTTTTTTACTTTTATTGTGCTTTTTTAATCTTTTAATTAATTTTATTTTGTTTTCTGAATTGTTTTGTGTGAAGCACCTTGAGGCAACTCTGTTGTGATTTGGCACTATTTAAAATCAATTTCAATCAATTTTTATTTTTATATAGCGCCAAATCACAACAAACAGTTGCCCCAAGGCGCTTTATATTGTAAGGCAAGGCCATACAATAATTATGTAAAACCCCAACGGTCAAAACGACCCCCTGTGAGCAAGCACTTGGCTACAGTGGGAAGGAAAAACTCCCTTTTAACAGGAAGAAACCTCCAGCAGAACCAGGCTCAGGGAGGGGCAGTCTTCTGCTGGGACTGGTTGGGGCTGAGGGAGAGAACCAGGAAAAAGACATGCTGTGGAGGGGAGCAGAGATCGATCACTAATGATTAAATGCACAGTGGTGCATACAGTGCAAAAAGAGAAAGAAACAGTGCATCATGGGAACCTCCCAGCAGTCTAAGTCTATAGCAGCATAACTAAGGGATGGTTCAGGGTCACCTGATCCAGCCCTAACTATAAGCTTTAGCAAAAAGGAAAGTTTTAAGCCTAATCTTAAAAGTAGAGAGGGTGTCTGTCTCCCTGATCTGAATTGGGAGCTGGTTCCACAGGAGAGGAGCCTGAAAGCTGAAGGCTCTGCCTCCCATTCTACTCTTACAAACCCTAGGAACTACAAGTAAGCCTGCAGTCTGAGAGCGAAGCGCTCTATTGGGGTGATATGGTACTATGAGGTCCCTAAGATAAGAAGGGACCTGATTATTCAAAACCTTATAAGTAAGAAGAAGAATTTTAAATTCTATTCTAGAATTAACAGGAAGCCAATGAAGAGAGGTCAATATGGGTGAGATATGCTCTCTCCTTCTAGTCCCCGTTAGCTGCAGCATTTTGAATTAACTGAAGGCTTTTCAGGGAACTTTTAGGACAACCTGATAATAATGAATTACAATAGTCCAGCCTAGAGGAAATAAATGCATTAATTAGTTTTTCAGCATCACTCTGAGACAAGACCTTTCTAATTTTAGAGATATTGCGTAAATGCAAAAAAGCAGTCCTACATATTTGTTTAATATGCGCTTTGAATGACATATCCTGATCAAAAATGACTCCAAGATTTCTCACAGTATTACTAGAGGTCAGGGTAATGCCATCCAGAGTAAGGATCTGGTTAGACACCATGTCTCTAAGATTTGTGGGGCCAAGTACAATAACTTCAGTTTTATCTGAGTTTAAAAGCAGGAAATTAGAGGTCATCCATGTCTTTATGTCTGTAAGACAATCCTGCAGTTTAGCTAATTGGTGTGTGTCCTCTGGCTTCATGGATAGATAAAGCTGGGTATCATCTGCGTAACAATGAAAATTTAAGCAATACCATCTAATAATACTGTCTAAGGGAAGCATGTATAAAGTGAATAAAATTGGTGCTAGCACAGAACCTTGTGGAACTCCATAATTAACCTTAGTCTGTGAAGAAGATTCCCCATTTACATGAACAAATTGTAATCTATTAGACAAATATGATTCAAACCACTGCAGCGCAGTGCCTTTAATACCTATGGCATGTTCTAATCTCTGTAATAAAATTTTATGGTCAACAGTATCAAAAGCAGCACTGAGGTCTAACAGAACAAGCACAGAGATGAGTCCACTGTCTGAGGCCATAAGAAGATCATTTATTCATCATTATTGTTTATTCATCAAAATGAATAAATTAAATTAAAATTGTAATATATATATATATATATATATATATATATTACAATTTTAATATTATATATATATAATATATTATAATTTTAATATATATATATATATATATATATATATATATATATATATATATATATATATATATATATATATATATATATATATATATATGCTTTCCGGTCCAATTTTTCAAAGACATGCTACAGCGAATATTTTGACACCAATCTGGGCTTTCTGCACCAAAACTCCAGGGAGGAGTTCGCGCCAGCCTATTTTGCATATTTCGCAAATTGCGAAAAACCTGTTGTGGCACAAAGAGGCATGGCCTATACCATTAGAAAGAGCTTAATTCATCAATCGCAAGAGTATAAAGGTTTCTGATGTGCGACTCACAGGTCAGAATTTATTAGAAGTTGTTTTTAAGCAGTTTATTTTATAGCGCCACCTAGCGTTTTTTACTTGCCACGTTCTTATATACAGACAGTTTGTGCAGTGCGCTACACACTATAAACAGTATTGTGGTTGAAGCTGGCAAATTTTGCAGAATTTGGTCCATCCATTAATGAGAGTGCATTTTGAGTTCTAAAATTCTAAAATGAATTTAAAATCTGAAATAATTTTAACAGGTAATTTATCATCATCTTTGGTCTAACAGTAAAACAGCACCATGTAGGAGTCTCAGGGAAAATCTACATGAAATTTTAAGCAATTTGTACCTTTGAAATTCAAAGTAAATGTGCTTTACAACGCCGTCTAGTGGCGCAGTTCCACCAAATTTGGCACTGCAAGTGGTTGGCATAAGATTTAATGCCGTTCGGTGTTCCCATTAATGAGAAAATACACCATGAATAAAGAGACTCCTACATGGTAAACTCAAAGCCATGAAAACTGCAAACAGAGCAATTAATTTTCAGGTTTCTAATCAAATTATTGAGATCTGTGAACCAAAGAACGCATTGACTCCAGTCTGGCTGTTTTACATAAAAAAAATCCAGAGACGAGTTTGTTGGGGCCAATTTCGCATATTTCTCAATATTGCAAAAACATTTTCTTGGTGCAAATGGGCGTGGCCTACACAGTTGGAAAGGTCTTACCCCACTGATTGCAATGGCATGAAGTTTTCCTGTGGCTGAGCCCATGTATCAAAATTTACTGCGTCAACACCATTTTATTCATTATAGTACCATCGTTTTTCAACGCCTTTTTTTTTTTTTTTTTTTTTTTTTTTTTTGGACACAGGAAGGAAGACGGTCCGGAGATCTACTAATTTGCCCTGTAAATTTCACATTTCAACTCCGCCTGGTTTATGGTGCCCCTTGACTTTTTGTGTGCAAAAAATAAATAAATAAATAAGAATACTGTACGTACTATAAAAATAAGCACAAAAACAACAGGGTCCTTCGACCAGCTTCGCTGGTGCTTCGACCCTAATAAATGAGTAAATAAATAAATACATACATACATACATACATAAATAAATAAATATTGATTCACTTCTTGCACCAGAAATAAAACTTGCATCCTGTCTTGTTGTCAGACGTCTGACACAGTAATCAGAATTCAGCACCATGGACAGCGCCAATGCCAACACTGCTTTGTCAGCGGGCTGAACACGTTTACAATTCAAGAACAAGACTTCAAAGACAAATAAATAAACAAAATAAAAAAAATATATTTGCATCATATTAGCAGTGTAAAATTTGTGTGTGTGACGTTGCATATTAGTCCAAAACTACACAGTGATGAAAACTCATGGAAACATTCTTACTTCTTCCGATGATGTCCTCCTGCCAGGGATGACCAAAGTATTTGCATTGCTTCCAGGGACTATAGTAGATCCAATACTCATCCTGGGTCCAACTAACATGTAACGCTTCTCTCCAGATCTGTACTGGATGCTGTTGCACAGAGTTCCATCATAATTTGCTTCTTGCAAATACTTGGAGGAATAGTCTGTGGTTTGAGAGCACTGCATGGCAATCAGCACGATGATACTGATGAGGAAAAGTGTGGAAACTGAGCCCAAAGTGATCATGAGATAAAAAGTCACATTATTGTCCTCTTCAGTTTGACAGTCACAGTAGCTGTTGCTGAGAGTGAAACGTTCCCATTGTCTTTGACCAGTATGACCAGTTTATGCTCAGCCTCGTCTGTCTCTGTGAATGAGCGAAGTGTTCTGATCTGTCCTGTATAGCGGTCCAAAGCAAACAGACTGTGGTCAGTAAGCTCCTGCAGTGAAAACAGTAACCAGCCGTTATATCCTATATCAGCATCATAGGCTCTGACTTTAGTCACCAAGTGACCTGCGTTCACATTTCGGGGAATCTCCTCCACACCTTCAGCAGAACCGTTAGCACTGACTGGATAGAAGATGACTGGGGGGTTGTCGTTCTGATCCAGAATGAACACGTTCACTGTCACGTTGCTGCTCAGTGATGGAGTTCCACAATCTGTGGCCACAACTTGAAACTGGAAACTTTTCAGCGTTTCAAAGTCAAAACTTCTCAAGGATACGATGTTTCCAGAATCAGAGTTTATATTTAAGAAGGTGGTCATGTCTCCCTGCAGCGCATCTCCTCTTTTCAAATGATAGAAGATCGCTGCGTTTTCGTTCTGGTCTTTATCAAAGGCACTCACAGAAAATATCGACGCACCAGGGGCATTGTTTTCTATCAAATACAATTCCAAAGGACTGTGGCTGAAATCTGGTCTATTGTCATTCACATCGGATACCTCAACCCTCAAGGTTTTCACAGCAGAAAGCGGTGGCTCCCCGCAGTCAGTGGCTGTTATGGTTATATCGTAATATGCAACAGTTTCTCTGTCTAAGCCTGATTTTGTCACTAAAGAATACATGTTTTCTTCGATAGATGGAGTCAAATCAAACGGAACATCACCTGAAATCGCACAAATCACTTTTCCGTTTACACCAGAATCTCTGTCAGTAATGCTGATAAGAGAGATTGCCGTACCAGATTTAGAATCTTCAAGGACGACTTTTAATAATGATGTCACGTCTATATTTGGTTTATTGTCATTTACATCTTTTATTTTTATCACAACTCTGCTCTCGGTCGTGCGTGGCGGCTGGCCTTTGTCTGAAGCTTGTAAATTTAATCTGTAAATCTCCGTGTCCTCAAAATCCACATTTCCTTTCACTCTAATCTGGCCGGTGATGTTGTCTAATTCAAATGTGTTTTGCACTTTTTTGTTTTGTGTTTTGCCAAATGTGTATTCGATTTCACTGTTCAAGCCCTCGTCTAAATCTGTTGCATTTACGGTGATAACTGGAGTTCCAACCGGTGCATTTTCTTTCAGTGAGGTAATGTATGTATCCTTGCTGAACACAGGAGAATTATCATTTACATCCACCACAGTTACGGTTAAATTAAGACTCCCTGATTTAACCGGATGACCCCCATCGAGAGCTTTTAACACTAAACGGTGTTCTGCCTTGTGCTCTCTATCCAGAGGCTTTTTCACCACTAAAAACGGTACTTTGTCATCTTCACTGTCTCTAATTTCGATATCAAAAAAGTCATTTAGGTTTAATTTATAAATTTGTACTGAGTGCGCACCGACGTCAGGATCTCTGGCGGCATGAATTTGGAAGCGCGTACCGGGAGGAACGTTCTCGGCTGTTTGCAGCTGTTGCTCGCTCTCTGGAAAAGTCGGTGAATGATCGTTCACATCTGTTATTTCTACGGTGATGTAATGTATTTCCAGGGGGCTTTCAACAACTATTTTGAGGTTTATTAAACAAGCGCTGGCGCCGTTGTAAAGCTCTTCGCGGTCCATCGGTTTCCCGACGTACAGCACTCCATTGTTCTGATTTAGCTGAAAAAGATCGTGATTCGGACCCGGCACGACGCGGAACATCCTGTCTTTCAAAGTAGTAACGTCCAGGCCTAAATCCTTGGCAACATTTCCGACAGAGGATCCCACATGCGTTTCTTCTTGAACGGAATATCGAAGCTGAGCCGAAATCTGCTCCGTCAGCCATGACAGCAGAATAACGACAACCCACCAGCAGCTCACTCGAAGCCTTTGTCTCCTTTCCTCCATCGTAGAGCGGGGAAAAAATAAGGTATTCCTTGGAGAAAATGTAATGATCCGTGCATTCACATATCCAGTCAGATAAGAGTAATCCGGCGGGGAAAAAAAGCTTTTACGCACGAATACTACCTAGAATCACCGTACCACTTTATTACGTTGTGTTCTCTCCGCCAGCTGCCCTGAAAGACGAGGAGAGCCACTGGGTTGACGAGAACATAGGCAGGGCCTATACAGAATCAGCAAACATAGCAGTTATTCTGGCCACACTGACACCACGTGGCATCACGTAAAAACGAACAAAAATCTTTGATTGACTTATTTTGCTTTAAAGCCTAAGATATTTAATAATAAGCTGGTGATCGTTTATGCCCCCATTTTGCCCACATTCCAGGACAAACAGACGTCAAGATTTCAACGTCTCACTCGATAAGCCCTTTTTCGTCACCACCTCGCAAATATAGTTGTTGTATTATTAGAATCAGAATCGAATTTATTGCTGAGTAAGTTCTCAGATAAAATGAATTTAATTTTGTGTTACTGGTGCATAAAGAACAATAAAAAGAAAAGGAAAAAAATACTTCTATAAGAAGTACAGGAGTCAAATAGGCAAAACTATGTTCACTGTTAAATAACTATAACGTAGTGGAATGGGACTGTGCAAAAGCATGTGATTGGGAATAATAATAATAATAATAATAATAATAATAATAATAATAATAATAATAATAATAATAATAATGATGATGATGATGATGCACTAAGAAATCTAAAATGTAATTAACTACCTCATTAAATAATATAACTTTAAATGTTTGCATATAAAAAATCTTTGTCATCAAAAGTACATTGCAATCTTCAGCCAGTAGAAGATATATTTTTTATTTGATTCGATTGATTTATTTAGAAATTCCATACAAATAAAACCAAGAATCAAACAAAGACATAATAAAACAATAACCAAAATTAATTCTTTGGAATTTCAAGGATAACACAAAAAAGTCTCCCGACTTATTTCCATTGTGGTCCTTATAATACAAACACATTAAGCAATAATACTTGGCAGCGAATAAAATATATATTTACACAAACTGACTGACCTGACTTTCAAGAATGCTATATTGCATCCAGGAATATGATGATGCTGACAATGATCATGGTTTATTTGATGTTATTATTGTTAGTCGCAGTCATCATAGTAGAAGTACTGTTGTTCTTGTTGTTTTTGCTCATTCAATTTTCTTCAAGAAAATATTTCATATTTTATGTGTTATAGTCCTTCAATGCTCTGTTACTTAATGCTGTATAACTAGCAGTTTAGTCAGTGCATATTTTCCATCATACAATAACTGATGCTCATATACTGAGTGCAACTCTGCCTCAAATATGTAAATTAATTGTCCTTGTTTTCTTACACGAGAAAATATAATCTGTCAGTCTTTTATAGTAAGTCCAAGCTCTCAAAACAAATCTCTCTGAGCTATTATTTTCTGTTCTTTTATTATCAATCGCCCTTGATGTTTTGCAGAGAAACAAATGCAGAACAGAATACACGAAACAATGTGAATTTTGCTCGACATCTGTTTTTGTGAAACACAATAGTCATGGTTTCTACAAGATATGATGGAATATACAATGTGATACAAGACACAAGGCCAAACGTAAATTCAACTGAAAGTGAAATTAGCAAGTATAAATTTCAATGCAATCTGTTTGCTTACAACAGGTTATGTCAATGTGTGAGTCACTCTGGATCAAAGAATCTGCCAAATGCTCAAATGTCAATGTGGTGTTGATGTTATGTCGTTATGTGGCCTTGGTACATAAGTGATCCTCAGAAATACCTTAAAAAACTCATTTTCAGCGACCTTTTCCTCATTTCAGAAGATCAAATAACACTAAAGTAACACCAGCACTGTTAAAGTCATGAGAAATCAACCAGTTTCTTCTGATTTTACAACAGCAGCGTGTGCATTTCAGTGGTGGTGCCAAGGGGGGCTTGGGGGGGCTTAAGCCCACCCAATAATGAGCCATGGCGCCACGCTCCCCCCCCCCCCCCCCCCCCCCCCCATAATTCTGCCAATAATGTGAATAGTGACTGACATATTTGTGGATCTCAACTGCAGTTTTGCACTGAGAATGTCTCAATATTGCGTAACTGAGCAAAGTGATGAATGTGTGTTCGGTGATCCACCAATGCTGAATCAATCAATAATCAATCAGTTCAATCAATTTTATTTATATAGCGCCAAATCACAACAAACAGTTGCCCCAAGGTGCTTTATATTGTAAGGCAAGGCCATACAATAATTACGTAAAAACCCCAATGGTCAAAACGACCCCTTGTGAGCAAGCACTTGGCGACAGTGGGAAGGAAAAACTCCCTTTTAACAGGAAGAAACCTCCAGCAGAACCAGCCTCAGGGAGGGGCAGTCTTCTGCTGGGACTGGTTGGGGCTGAGGGAGAGAACCAGGAAAAAGACATGCTGTGGAGGGGAGCAGAGATCAATCACTAATGATTAAATGCAGAGTGGTGCATACAGAGCAAAAAGAGAAAGAAACACTCAGTGCATTATGGGAACCCCCCAGCAGTTTAAGTCTATAGCAGCATAACTAAGGGATGGTTCAGGGTCACCTGATCCAGCCCTAACTATAAGCTTTAGCAAAAAGGAAAGTTTTAAGCCTAATCTTAAAAGCAGAGAGGGTGTCTGTCTCCCTGATCTGAATTGGGAGCTGGTTCCACAGGAGAGGAGCCTGAAAGCTGAAGGCTCTGCCTCCCATTCTACTCTTACAAACCCTAGGAACTACAAGTAAGCCTGCAGTCTGAGAGCGAAGCGCTCTATTGGGGTGATATGGTACTATGAGGTCCCTAAGATAAGAAGAGACCTGATTATTCAAAACCTTATAAGTAAGAAGAAGAAGTTTAAATTCTATTCTAGAATTAACAGGAAGCCAATGAAGAGAGGCCAATATGGGTGAGATATGCTCTCTCCTTCTAGTCCCCGTCAGTACTCTAGCTGCAGCATTTTGAATTAACTGAAGGCTTTTCAGGGAACTTTTAGGACAACCTGATAATAATGAATTACAATAGTCCAGCCTAGAGGAAATAAATGCATGAATTAGTTTTTCAGCATCACTCTGAGACAAGACCTTTGTAATTTTAGAGATATTGCGTAAATGCAAAAAAGCAGTCTTACATATTTGTTTAATATGCGCTTTGAATGACATATCCTGATCAAAAATGACTCCAAGATTTCTCACAGTATTACTAGAGGTCAGGGTAATGCCATCCAGAGTAAGGATCTGGTTAGACACCATGCTTCTAAGATTTGTGGGGCCAAGTACCATCAATCACCCTTCACAAACAGAATTTTCAGTTTTGCAAATAAACATTTATTTGTAAAAACCCACACATAAGTTACAAATCAGAAATTTGTGTTTGTGGATCACAAAGCACGTGTACAAATCAAAGGATATTTGTAAATCACCCTCTGTGCATTTTCAAGTATTAATGAGATAAATTTAACCCCATACTCCAAAAATTTAGGTTTCCTAAATATTTATTAAGGCCACTCTTAAAACTTCACTTATCTTTATTTAAACCTATGTGCAAGTTTACTGAACTTGCAATCATTCTAAGTGATGTGTGTGTGTGTGTGTGTGTGTGTGTGTGTGTGTGTGTGTGTGTGTGTGTGTGTGTGTGTGTGTGTGTGTGTGTGTGTGTGTGTGTGTGTGTGTGTGTGTGCACTGATACCACATTTTAGAGGAGCACGGGTGACTAAAACATATACCTTGATATTTATAAAGCAATTTACTATATATTGTTGATTTCGACGACATTTTGTGGAACCCCTCCAACTTTTACCCCAGCTCCCCCCTCAGTCCCCCCAACAAAAATTTCCTGGCACCGCCGCTGGTGCATTTCAATAGTATATGCTAAGCAAGCAATAAAATGTTTAACACGTAAACCTAAAAATATATCAACCAAGACTGGGCTGAAATATCCACTCACAATGCAATAATGACCAACAAGCAAATAACTGCACACTTAGTTTTAAAGCTCTTACCTCTGCAGATGTCTGTCTTCTGTCAGGAACCACCAGAGTGTTTGCATTGCTTCCAGGAACTATAGTAGATCCAATACTCATCCTGGGTCCAACTAACATGTAACGCTTCTCTCCAGATCTGTACTGGATGCTGTTGCACAGAGTTCCATCATAATTTGCTTCTTGCAAATACTTGGACGAATAGTCTATGGTTTTGGAGCACTGCATGGCAATCAGCACGATGATACTGATGAGGAAAAGTGTGGAAACTGAGCCCAAAGTGATCATGAGATAAAAAGTCACATTATTGTCCTCTTCATCTTTTGCTGAACCTTTAACGTCAGAAGCTGCAAAAGCCTCTTTGGGCTCCACAAGTTTGACAGTCACAGTAGCTGTTGCTGAGAGTGAAACGTTCCCATTGTCTTTGACCAGTATGACCAGTTTATGCTCAGCCTCGTCTGTCTCTGTGAATGAGCGAAGTGTTCTGATCTGTCCTGTATAGCGGTCCAAAGCAAACAGACTGTGGTCAGTAAGCTCCTGCAGTGAAAACAGTAACCAGCCGTTATATCCTATATCAGCATCATAGGCTCTGACTTTAGTCACCAAGTGACCTGCGTTCACATTTCGGGGAATCTCCTCCACACCTTCAGCAGAACCGTTAGCACTGACTGGATACAGGATGACTGGAGGGTTGTCGTTCTGATCCAGAATGAACACGTTCACTGTCACGTTGCTGCTCAGTGATGGAGTTCCACAATCTGTGGCCACAACTTGGAACTGGAAACTTTTCAGGGTTTCAAAGTCAAAACTCCTCAGTGCGTAAATTGTGCCATTGCCTTCATTTATGTTCAAAAAAGACGAGGTGGGAAGCCCTGGATTCTTACGGTCGATTGAATAAGTAACAGCTGCATTTTCGCCTCCATCAGCATCAACTCCACTCACAGAAAAAATGGACATCCCAGGTTTGTTATTCTCAGCTACATAAAAAGTGTATGGGCTCTCAGTGAACACAGGGCTGTTATCATTAACATCTAAAACACATACTTGTATCACTTTTGTGGATGATAGGGCGGGGCTTCCTAAATCTTTAGCTGTTATGGTGATGTCATACATGTGTGTTGTTTCTTTGTCTAAATGGTCTTTTGTGACCAGGGAGTAGGATTGTCCATCAGGTGACGGTTTTAAGTCAAACGGTAAATCACTTGGCACACTGCAAACCAACTGTCCATTCACACCAGAGTCAAGATCCGTCACACCCATGAGCGCCACCACTGTTCCAGGTCGTGCATCCTCTGGAATACGACTTGAAAGGGATGTGATATCAATTTCGGGTTGGTTGTCATTCACATCTTGCACCCTGACTATCACGTTGCAGTGGGTAGACAGAGAAACAGCACCTTTGTCTGCAGCCAGGATTTTCATCTCATAAACCTGCTTTTTCTCGAAATCAAGTCCACCTTTCACCGTCAGCTCCCCAGTTTTACCATCCAACGCAAAAGGCTCTAAGAATCCTCTATATTTACTTCTTAAAGAATACTCGATCTCACCATTAACCCCTTCATCTGGGTCAGATGCGTTGATTGTCAGCAGAAATGTTCCTGTTGGTGCATCTTCAGGTATGGTTATGACGTACTTCTGTTTATTGCATACAGGTGAATTATCATTGATATCCGATACAATAACTGTTATATTAATAGTGCCTGACTTTGGTGGTTTTCCTCCATCTGTAGCTGTTAATTCCAAACAGTGTTGAAAGGCGTTTTCTCTATCTAAAGGTCGCTGTAAAATGAGGAAAGGAACTTTTCCATCTTCACCAAATTCCTCTGTTTCCAGACGAAAATACTGATTGTGGTTTAGTTTATAAGACTGTAAGGAATTCAAACCAACATCCAAATCGTGTGCTCCCTCCACTTGGAATTTAGATCCAACTACAGCGGATTCCAGTACCTCTAATGTATAATTTTCATCAGGAAATTTCGGCGAATTATCGTTTACATCTGTTACCTCTACTGTGACTTGGTGCATTTCCAGAGGATTTTCCACGACCGCTTTCAGACTGATGATGCAGGGGAGAGTTTTTCCACACAGTTCCTCTCTGTCTATTCTCTGATTCACGAACAAAGCTCCATCTCTCCGATTTACCTCAAACAGCTCCCGCTTTGTTCCTGACACGACACGAAGATTCCTGTCCGCCAGTTTTCCAAGATCTATTCCAAGGTCTTTACTTACATTCCCCACTGGCGTGCCGACATTTAATTCTTCTTGAAAGGAATATCGGATTTGCGCAGAGATTATTTCCAAATTAACAAACAGTAGCATCAGAAGAGCGAGACACAAAGAAATCCGCGCATCCACCCACCGGCCTCTGATGTCCATTTTCGTCATCGTTCACGAAAGAAAAAGCTTCGCCATTTAATATCTCAATAAAATCCTTAATAATGATAGTTTCCTTTTCCGAATGATAAGCAATAAATGTCTGATGGGTCCATATTGTGCGCCGAAGAACGATCGCTGCGTCCGGTGCGTTTAAACAACACATGCGCATCCAACAAAGATGACGCCGCTCATTCAATAAGGTAATATTTAGTGTAACACCGCCACCTAATGTCACATTATTTATAATGCTGTTGATAACCATTGAAAAATGTCGTATTTTGTCGTATTTG
The DNA here is from genome assembly GCF_902500255.1 of Thalassophryne amazonica. Taxonomy (NCBI): domain Eukaryota; kingdom Metazoa; phylum Chordata; class Actinopteri; order Batrachoidiformes; family Batrachoididae; genus Thalassophryne; species Thalassophryne amazonica. Next base: position 30,975,695 of record NC_047113.1, read on the forward strand.
AACGTTACCAAACATCCCAACCGTATTCAGGTTAAACTAAATTACAATTCAGCTATTAAAAACGTGTTTTTATTTGTTGTGTATGATAAATATGTGTTGGTTTCAGATTCTGGAGCGAGAAAAAAAATCTAATAAATGTACTTGCTTATTATTTTAAACCATTTCAAATCATTCTATACACTCTCTGTTAGTTATTGTGTCATCTAATTTCATATAATACACAATCGTAAATCAAAATCACCAGCAGAGATGAACATAAAAACTCAACATGTAAAATAAACAAGTGTGTCAAAATTATCCATATCATGACAAAATGTGTCAAAATAAAATTCTGTATTTGTGAATATGAAAAACACGAAATATTGATTACAATATCAATTTGAACTTTCACCGCCACACTGATGCAAATGGTTTATCAGAACATCCTAAAATAGTTAATGCTTCAAAACTGCGTTTTTTTTTTCTCAAAATTGTATCTGATATTCAGTTAGCAAAAGAATTGTATTAGACATATAGCAGCTATTAATGATTGCTTCACTTTACCGTTTATGTTTTATGTATCATCATACTGTAGCAATGAATCAACATACTAAGACATAATTACTCGCATTTCAATTAAGACATCACGTGGGAAAATATTTCAATATTTTACAAATACAAAGATACAGAACAAAGCATTTTGTTAAAATTTTTTTTAAAATATATAGGGTGACCACCCCCCCCCCCCCCCAAAAAAAAAAAAAAAACAGAACCCATAAAAATTGTAATAAATCCTACAAACGTCAGTCTTTGTACGATCATTCCCCAGAGTTTCAGTTATCTTGGTCGCTTTGCATAAAAGTCATGTTCTTTTTGTTGGCGAAATAGGCAAAATAGATCTCCAGGCAAAATGTTTTTTCCTTGGTTGACTAAGACATGTTTTGCCTGGAAGCTGGCAACAAATCCTACAAACAAATCCTACAGGATTTAATACAATTGTTATGGGTCTAGTCTTTTTTTTTTTTTTTTTTTTTTGAGTCATCCTGTATCCTTGAACTCATCAAACAACTACTAAATGCAAAGTACTATTTGTATTCGATATGTATTTCAAATGCAGTTATCAGAATTACTGCCCCTCCCTGAACAACAGTTGTAGTTAAAAAACGTTAGTTTTCAAGTTGTCACTCTCCAAGTGAAAAAAACGTATTACTGCAATATTTGTAATAATAAATGTCCTGTTGCTCTGCAGGTCACATTTACATTATTGGCTTGTATGTATCAATATAAAGAGCTTTTAAAATACTTAGATATCGTGTGTGAAACTGTGTGTTTTAGCCAGGTGTAATTTTGGGTTGATGGGTCATATAGATGGAACAATCAGCCAATGAATAAATAAATAAAAGTAGCTCCAGAGTCGTGGAACAAGGCGAGAATAGTGATGTTTGGGCTAAATAGGCAGCAGAAACACACGAGTGTATGACTGTAAAACTACTTTGCTGAACAGTTTATTCCCGTATTATTCTTTCAATCAGATCTGACTTGTGCATTGTGGTGTAGGAAATAGGTAAAACCAGTAGATGGCAGTAAAGCAATATGGAAACAGTAAACCAGCCATAGCAACCATGTCAACAATTCCTCAATTAACTTAAATGAACGAAAGCACGTAGAGGAATATTTGGAAATTTAAAGTCAAAGTTGTAATTTTTCAGTCATAGTTTCCCTCATGACCCTTAACCTCCTAAGACCCGGATGTTCTCATGAAACAAAACTTAGTATTATGGTCTAGACAACCACAAATGTCATGTCCACATATGTGGATGCCAGGCCCTAGGAGGTTAATGGGAATAAGGGGAGATTAATGAATAGGGAAATTAATGAATTAATAAAATAAAGTAGTTTAAAATAAAATATAAGCTTTGTCTTTATTGAATGGCAGGGTGGTTAGATGCTTGGTGGTTCTAAGTAAATTCTAAGTAAATATGACTGTGTATATTGTGCTGTTTTTGACAGTGACAGTACATGTTATTATGTAAGTAAATTGTGCGTGATCTGACATTTACATAGTTGCTCGTCATCTTACAGCGGTTTCTCCAAGCATCACACCTCACATCTTGCTCAAGGAAGCTTGCACACACAACTTGCAAGTAAACCACCAAGATACTACATATGCTGATTTTTGAATTTATTCTTTTTTTTTTTAAGAAGTACAAATAGCATAATAATGTGGTGATTAACTTTCTCTGGCAGGCCAGAGGCAGTGATTCAAAGCAGATATGAAACCTGTTGCACATCTCCTCTCTGCCTGTGGGCCAGGCTTGGGGTCAAAGGTCAACAGAAAATCAGTATACCACTTCTTTAATATTAAGTTTAAAATATATTGTGCAGAAAAATGCTTTACATTTGAAAAGTTATACCTGCATAAAACTGTGATCATTTTTGTGATGATGATGATGATGATGATGATGATGATGATGATGATGATGATGATGATGATGATGATGATGATGAGACAACATGTGCACATGAGCTTCAGTTTATTTCATGATGTCAGAAAACAATCATATTAGCTATGGTGCATATTATGAAGTAATTCTGACAAAAAAGACAGTGATCAACTCTATATGAGCATTAATGCTGTGAAAAAAATGTTTACATACTTTTATGGTGGAGCTGAAGAAGAACACTGTCAGTGCAGCTGATGATGGCAACAAAAAGCACAAGATGGACAGTATGTTCTGTCTGTAAAATGTTAACATTAATTTGTTACTGATACACAGAACAAATAATAAAAAAAAAATAATATTTCAGTGTAAGTGACATCTGCATGCTGATGTCAGCTGAACAGGTCACATGGCATTCTGCTGAAGTGAAAGTTTGCATAGAAAAAAATATGTTGGACAGGGACAAATGTTTGAACAAAATATACATTTTATGTTTGATGATCCAGATCATTATGAAGGCTCAGACTTCATTTGTGGGACCATGAGAGGTTCAGACTTTATTAAGCTTCAGTTCTTGGGAATACACACAACTTGTAGCACACACACCATGTTTGCTGTAAAATGATTGTACTCAGCATACTTTCTGAAATACATTGACGCAATGTGGAGGTTTAATGTATGTATGTGCGCGCATACATATACACACACAGAGAGAGGTTTAGTGAAGCTTACATTCATCACATTTTTACATGAGAAATTCTAAGTAAATATGACTGTGTATATTCTGCTGTTTTTGACAGTATGCTGCTATGTCAGTAAATTCTGACTGAACTGACATTTGTGTCATTGCTTGTCATGTTACAACAGTTTTTCCAATCATCGTCCCTGAGAAAATCCATTTTGCTCAAGGAAACTTGGACATGCAACATGCAAGTATAAGCCTCCTTCATTCAGTGAGTAAGTTGCTCAAATGTCTGAGCCACTTTCAACTAGGATCAATGAGGACTTGAAAGGGATAATGAAGGGTAAGCATCTATTGGTCAAACTGGAGTGTTGTGTTCTAAAATGAGAAATCATGGTCTTTTTTTTTTATTTGGAGCAATACTCAGACCAAATTTTTTGCTCATAAGTGAGTTACAGTAACATTCATTCATTTTTTTATACTCACTTACTCCAGTTCAGGGTCACTGGAGGTGGAGCCTATCCCAGCAGTCGTAGGGCCAGAGGCAGTGTACAACCTGTGCAGGACAGCAGTCTATCACAGGGCCACAAACAAGGGAAAATGTGTTCAATGTACTTGCAGTTTCCATGTGGAAAAAGTTGCAGAGCTTTCTCAAAGTAAATATAACTCCCCTTTTTTCAGTGTAATAAAAATAACAATGGCTTTTGTAAGATTTCTTCCACAATAGCCTCTTTCCTGTCTGAGTTTCACAAATTGACCCTATGTGTATTCAGCACAATCCCACCTATAATTTGTGTTGTTTCTATGGATGTTCATTGCTGCCCATCATTATTCCACCAATTGCTTCCCCAAAACAGGTCTCATCAATGCCACTTTGCCAAGGGATGGATTACTGGGTTGAGTATTTTCGAGTTGAAAATTTGTTCTACTGTCAAGTATGAGCCAGGTTCTTTATGCATCTCGAATGCTTCATCTTTGCCACCATGTTTGTACTGGTCTCACCAATATCTTGCAAACCATAAGAGTTCAGTATGGTTGCCAACATCATATCCATCATAAATCATTGCTTTCAGACGTTCACTTTGGTCACGTCAGCCACAGTTTCAAAATGCACCTAACGCATCAATTAACAGCAAAAATAAAATTATTTTGTTGTTCTTTGCATTTTTTTTTTTTTTTTTTTTGGGGGGGGATTGCAAACCAGGTTTACAGGTGCAAACTGCCACCGACTGCATCAGAATGTGTGGAATAATGGCATTAATGGCTAAGTTTATACAATACAGATTGTGAAACAATAAAATGAAAGGTAAAATAATGAAACTGTACAATTAATATCCAAACAAACAGGAGACAGCACAAGTTTGTTAAATTTAGAACAAAGACTGAACAAGAAAAGTCTGTGAGTGCTGTAGTTTATGTATAGGCACTGACTTTATATTTTTTTTGTTTGTAATTAATTTTCACTAAGGTGAAGATGAGTATCTCTGCTGATATTATTATTATTAGTATTAATATTAGTATGTAAGATCATGAATGTAGATCTGGTAGATTTGTTGGCTTTGTGCATGTTGGTGAGGGAAGCAGGGAGTGCCTTTCACACAAACTGCCACTCTTTCTTTCTGCAGGAGGCAGCGACATCTCCTGGAATAAAACCGTGTGGAACTGTGAATTTGTGAAGTGCACTACGTAATTGTGCGTCGTCTTCCTGCAGCCCTCCCACGGTGCAGAAACGCTTGTGGGAAAGCAAAGAAAATTATTGCATATAAAAATAAAACTATTGCACTATGCATGACATAAAACCAAAAAAGGAAGAAGAAAAAAAAAAAACACAAAACCAAAAAAAAAACAAAAACGAGACGCCCATGCCGGATGACAAAGCGCACAACTGCGCATGCTCGAAAAACCTTCCGCATCTCTTCTATTTCTCCCTCTGTATGTTTTCTGCACGATCTAAGAATTAAGGCTTTTTTTAAGCACGTGATTTGTTTTCAGAATTATTTGAAGATGTGAAGTTAAGGTCATATTTTGAAGCTCATGCACCTCATTTGTCTGTTGACTGAGTTTGCTGCGCTGTGGCGCGCCTGCTCGTGTGGGAAGGAAAAAGGGTGGGGGTTTGAGGGGTTGGGAGTGTGGGGGTGCTGGGTGGGGCGCTTGGCAGAATAACAAATTACAGGCTGCAGTCTCCGGAGACGACAGAACGTTGCCGTGGCAACGCGGGTCCACTCGGAAGGTCGCTGTCCGCGGTGCTGAAATCAAGCCTGCGCCGCAGAAGCGAGGAAGCAGAGGGGGAGGGAAGCAGCAGCTGTGAATGCTGCAGTCAGCCAAAACCACAAATGAGCAAATTCTGCAATGTATATGCTGCATCTGAGATCTTATGGAAAAATATCTTAAAGTGTTTGTGAAAAATTATGTTACTGTTCCACAAGACTATAAATTAAAAAATACTCAGAATTCACACAATGCTCGGTGGTAACCCCAGATATTAATTCATTTCTTCATTTTGTGCTGCTTATCCACTTAAACTCAGATATATAGTGGGGAAAAATGAAGTGTAACTGCAGTTTTCTGTGATAACTTGCTGGTGACTTTGTGTTTTGTAGATGGCTGATCCATCCATGTGTTTGTCTCTCCACACAGCAGAGAATGGGAGTCCTCTCTCAGACCAAATGTTTATTATTTCATCCTGTTTGCACTGCACTTCCTAACAAGGTGCTTTGCAAATTTCAGATGAATAATTCAAGTGGAATTGATCGCTGTGATATCTTGGTGGACAGTCTGCTGCTCACACATGACCTCATCTCTCTGGTGAGATGAGGTCATGCAGAGGCAGACACCCTCAGGGGAGAAACAAAAATCTTAGATATAGTCTACTGACCACAGACTGATGTGTGGACTGATTAGACTGGAATCAAATGTATAACCAAAAGTCCATAGCTGGATCATAGCATGAGTTGAATATACAGTAGTGTTCAGAATAATAGTTGTGCTATGTGACTAAAAAGATTAATCCAGGTTTTGAGTATATTTCTTATTGTTACATGGGAAACAACGTACCAGTAGATTCAGTAGATTCTCATAAATCCAACAAGACCAAGCATTCATGATGTGCACACTCTTAAGGCTATGAAATTGGGCTATTAGTCAAAAAAAGTAGAAAAGCTACAAACTCAAAACTATTATGTCCTGCAGAGGAATGGTCTATTTGAAGAGTTTCAGTCAGGTTTTAGAATTCATCATAGTACAGAAACAGCATTAGTGAAGGTTACAAATGATCTTCTTATGGCCTCAGACAGTGGACTCATCTCTGTGCTTGTTCTGTTAGACCTCAGTGCTGCTTTTGATACTGTTGACCATAAAATTTTATTACAGAGATTACAGCATGCCATAGGTATTAAAGGCACTGCGCTGCGGTGGTTTGAATCATATTTATCTAATAGATTACAATTTGTTCATGTAAATGGGGAATCTTCTTCACAGATTAAGGTTAATTATAGAGTTCCACAAGGTTCTGTGCTAGGACCAATTTTATTCACTTTATACATGCTTCCCTTAGGCAGTATTATTAGACGGCATTGTTTAAATTTTCATTGTTATGCAGATGATACCCAGCTTTATCTATCCATGAAGCCAGAGGACACACACCAATTAGCTAAACTGCAGGATTGTCTTACAGACATAAGGACATGGATGATCTCTAATTTCCTGCTTTTAAACTCAGATAAAACTGAAGTTATTGTACTTGGCCCCACAAATCTTAGAAACATGGTGTCTAACCAGATCCTTACTCTGGATGGCATTACCCTGACCTCTAGTAATACTGTGAGAAATCTTGGAGTCATTTTTGATCAGGATATGTCATTCAAAGCGCATATTAAACAAATATGTAAGACTGCTTTTTTGCATTTACGCAATATCTCTAAAATTACAAAGGTCTTGTCTCAGAGTGATGCTGAAAAACTAATTCATGCATTTATTTCCTCTAGGCTGGACTATTGTAATTCATTATTATCAGGTTGTTCTAAAAGTTCCCTGAAAAGCCTTCAGTTAATTCAAAATGCTGCAGCTAGAGTACTGACGGGGACTAGAAGGAGAGAGCATATCTCACCCATATTGGCCTCTCTTCATTGGCTTCCTGTTAATTCTAGAATAGAATTTAAAATTCTTCTTCTTACTTATGTTTTGAATAATCAGGTCCCTTCTTATCTTAGGGACCTCATAGTATCATATCACCCCAATAGAGCGCTTCGCTCTCAGACTGCAGGCTTACTTGTAGTTCCTAGGGTTTGTAAGAGTAGAATGGGAGGCAGAGCCTTCAGCTTTCAGGCTCCTTTCCTGTGGAACCAGCTCCCAATTCGGATCAGGGAGACAGACACCCTCTCTACTTTTAAGATTAGGCTTAAAACTTTCCTTTTTGCTAAAGCTTATAGTTAGGGCTGGATCAGGTGACCCTGAACCATCCCTTAGTTATGCTGCTATAGACTTAGACTGCTGGGGGGTTCCCATAATGCACTGAGTGTTTCTTTCTCTTTTTGCTCTGTATGCACCACTCTGCATTTAATCATTAGTGATTGATCTCTGCTCCCCTCCACAGCATGTCTTTTTCCTGGTTCTCTCCCTCAGCCCCAACCAGTCCCAGCAGAAGACTGCCCCTTTTTCCTTCCCACTGTTGCCAAGTGCTTGCTCACAGGGGGTCGTTTTGACCATTGGGGTTTTTACGTAATTATTGTATGGCCTTGCCTTACAATATAAAGCGCCTTGGGGCAACTGTTTGTTGTGATTTGGCACTATATAAATAAAATTGATAGATTGATTGATTGATGTTCAAACTGCTTTTTATAGCAATCCTGTGAATCACTAAACTAGTATTCAGTTGTATAACCACAGTTTTTCATGATTTCTTCACATCTGCAAGGCATTAATTTTGTTGGTTTAGAATCAAGATTTTGTTCGTTTACTAATGTGCTTGGGGTCATTGTCTTGTTGAAACACCCATTTCAAGGGCATGTCCTCTTCAGCATAAGGCAACATGACCTCTACAAGTATTTTGACATATCCAAACTGATCCATGATACCTCGTATGCGATATATAGGCCCAACACCATAGTAGGAGAAACATGCCCATATCATGATGCTTGCACCACCATGCTTCATTGTCTTCACTGTGAACTGTGGCTTGAATTCAGAGTTTGGGGGTCATCTCACAAACTGTCTGTGGCCCTTGGACCCAAAAAGAACAATTTTACTCTCATCAGTCCACAAAATATTCCTCCATTTCTCTTTAGGCCAGTTGATGTGTTCATTGGCAAATTGTAACCTCTTCTGCACATGTCTTTTATTTAACAGAGGGACTTTGCGGGGGATTCTTGCAAATAAATTAGCTTCACACAGGCGTCTTCTAACTGTCACAGCACTTACAGGTAACTCCAGACTGTCCCCTAAAAATGATTACATTCAAGAGAATGTTGTACGTACGTTCAGTATTTCTCCATTTTTAATGGACCAAAAGTAATTGGACAATTGGTTGCTGTGGTATTTCATGACCACCTACATATTATCCACTCTGATCTAAAGTTTATTCCAAGTGTTACATATCGCTTGGAGTTCAGTTATAAGAAATGGAAACAGTCTGAACCAGTGTGGTACATCTGCCAAGACCAGGCCACCCTTAAACACAAAGTGACCCTTCATGAATAAAACTCTAATGATGCTAAAAGCTTGAGTTGCTGCAGTTGGAGAAAATATGTAAAATAATTTTGCATCTTCTTTCATCAGAAACAGTGTCAAAGAGAAAACATAGGCGACCTGTACTCAGGTTTGCCAGAAGACACATTTGTAAACAGTTCATGTGCATGTCTCACCAATTTATTTTGATTGTTAAGCTGTGATTGATGTTTCAAAAGAAAGAAAACAGCAATGAAACAGAGACCACTTTTTTGTTTTATTTATTTATCACATTCCTTATACTTCCAAATGTAAAAGTGGCCATTATGCTGAGGGTGTTTGTTACCTTTTCAAAGTTGGCAGGATCCTTCCTGTGGTCAGAAAGTGTTAAATTACCACTGAAAAAAATGCATGTTCATAAATTCATTAAAGGTGTGTCAGTGGAACAAATAAACCCATGTAAGTCAAAGAATACAGTGTACACACTTCATGGATTTGTGTCTTTTTTGTTGTTTTTGTTCTTTTATCTCTGTAGAAGAGTTAGTAAGAAGGCCAAAATTACCCTGAATTCACAATATAGCATTACAACAGCAGGATTTAATAACAAAGGTTTCATTGTGAAGTGGCAGTGCACATACACTTCTGGAATCCCATCACGAAGAGGCAGACAGCAGACTCGTTCTTCTTTCCATGAATGCTGCAGCAGAAGGTTATGAAATATTTGAAATATATTACTGTGATACAGATGTGGCATTGTCGTTACATCAGTCACCTAAAAAACTGCAAAATACACTGCAGGTGCCAGTATTGCTGATAAACCCATTGGTACTCTGTCCAGGTTTGTCAAGTTGTCATGTAGCTCCAGCTCGTCATATATGTGCCAGAGAGCAGTTTAATCAGGTCACTGCATATGCACACAGTGCAGGGTTAATGTGATCACATTGCATTATGACTAAACATTTATGTCATTTGAAATTATTATTTGGGGCAGTCCTGAACTGCTCATTTTATGACTTATATTTCACTCAGTTTTACTTGTAACCACCTGATGCACATATATTTCAAATAAAAACAGATGTTTCCAGTCACAGATGGCAAAATGTTCACAGCTTTCTTCTTCAAGTAAAGGCAAACATGTTGAAGAATCTCCACTTTCTTATTTTGGAGCAAAGGTTTTAGTGATAAAACAATTTTTGGATAATTTGGAGGGTGATTATTACATATTTATTATTGTTCAGTAACAATTCAGCAATGTCTGATAAATGACTGCAATTCTGTTTGTAATCCAGGAACACACAAACATTCTAAAACATTGCTTCTGAAAATAGCACAGATTATTATTTTGGTTTGTTATTTATATCTTATTGAAATTAACAATGAAACAGTGATGTTCTGGTTGTTTAAGGTTTAGACACCAACTCAAAGACTGATTCCTGTTGTTTGATTTAAAATGAGTACATACAGTCAAGTGGTTGGGAAATCCAGAATGATAAAGTGGTTCTGAAGTTGGGTCAGATCAGGTGTGGCAGCATGTGCTGGTGTAGCACGCTGCCATATCCACCACACCGTGGAACCACCTTAGGTACTGGTTGGCAACCACCCAGGAAAAAAATGGTCTATTCCCATCTTAGTGCAGCAGATAACAGAATATTTGCAGAGGAATCCTTCAAATCTGATTACAAGCACCAAAGTTTGACTATGTATACCTTTTAGTACATATTTTAGAAAAATCAATCAATCAATTCAATCAATTTTTTTTATATAGCGCCAAATCACAACAAACAGTTGCCCCAAGGCGCTTTATATTGTAAGGCAAGGCCATACAATAATTATGTAAAACCCCAACGGTCAAAACGACCCCCTGTGAGCAAGCACTTGGCTACAGTGGGAAGGAAAAACTCCCTTTTAACAGGAAGAAACCTCCAGCAGAACCAGGCTCAGGGAGGGGCAGTCTTCTGCTGGGACTGGTTGGGGCTGAGGGAGAGAACCAGGAAAAAGACATGCTGTGGAGGGGAGCAGAGATCGATCACTAATGATTAAATGCAGAGTGGTGCATACAGAGCAAAAAGAGAAAGAAACAGTGCATCATGGGAACCCCCCAGCAGTCTACGTCTATAGCAGCATAACTAAGGGATGGTTCAGGGTCACCTGATCCAGCCCTAACTATAAGCTTTAGCAAAAAGGAAAGTTTTAAGCCTAATCTTAAAAGTAGAGAGGGTGTCTGTCTCCCTGATCTGAATTGGGAGCTGGTTCCACAGGAGAGGAGCCTGAAAGCTGAAGGCTCTGCCTCCCATTCTACTCTTACAAACCCTAGGAACTACAAGTAAGCCTGCAGTCTGAGAGCGAAGCGCTCTATTGGGGTGATATGGTACTACGAGGTCCCTAAGATAAGATGGGACCTGATTATTCAAAACCTTATAAGTAAGAAGAAGAATTTTAAATTCTATTCTAGAATTAACAGGAAGCCAATGAAGAGAGGCCAATATAGGTGAGATATGCTCTCTCCTTCTAGTCCCCGTCAGTACTCTAGCTGCAGCATTTTGAATTAACTGAAGGCTTTTTAGGGAACTTTTAGGACAACCTGATAATAATGAATTACAATAGTCCAGCCTAGAGGAAATAAATGCATGAATTAGTTTTTCAGCATCACTCTGAGACAAGACCTTTCTGATTTTAGAGATATTGCGTAAATGCAAAAAAGCAGTCCTACATATTTGTTTAATATGCGCTTTGAATGACATATCCTGATCAAAAATGACTCCAAGATTTCTCACAGTATTACTAGAGGTCAGGGTAATGCCATCCAGAGTAAGGATCTGGTTAGACACCATGTTTCTAAGATTTGTGGGGCCAAGTACAATAACTTCAGTTTTATCTGAGTTTAAAAGCAGGAAATTAGAGGTCATCCATGTCTTTATGTCTGTAAGACAATCCTGCAGTTTAGCTAATTGGTGTGTGTCCTCTGGCTTCATGGATAGATAAAGCTGGGTATCATCTGCGTAACAATGAAAATTTAAGCAATACCGTCTAATAATACTGCCTAAGGGAAGCATATATAAAGTGAATAAAATTGGTCCTAGCACAGAACCTTGTGGAACTCCATAATTAACTTTAGTCTGTGAAGAAGATTCCCCATTTACATGAACAAATTGTAATCTATTAGACAAGTATGATTCAAACCACCGCAGCGCAGTGCCTTTAATACCTATGGCATGCTCTAATCTCTGTAATAAAATTTTATGGTCAACAGTATCAAAAGCAGCACTGAGGTCTAACAGAACAAGCACAGAGATGAGTCCACTGTCCAAGGCCATAAGAAGATCATTTGTAACCTTCACTAATGCTGTTTCTGTACTATGATGAATTCTAAAACCTGACTGAAACTCTTCAAATAGACCATTCCTCTGCAGATGATCAGTTAGCTGTTTTACAACTACCCTTTCAAGAATTTTTGAGAGAAAAGGAAGGTTGGAGATTGGCCTATAATTAGCTAAGATAGCTGGGTCAAGTGATGGCTTTTTAAGTAATGGTTTAATTACTGCCACCTTAAAAGCCTGTGGTACATAGCCAACTAACAAAGATAGATTGATCATATTTAAGATCGAAGCATTAAATAATGGTAGGGCTTCCTTGAGCAGCCTGGTAGGAATGGGGTCTAATAAACATGTTGATGGTTTGGATGAAGTAACTAATGAAAATAACTCAGACAGAACAATCGGAGAGAAAGAGTCTAACCAAATACCGGCATCACTGAAAGCAGCCAAAGATAACGATACGTCTTTGGGATGGTTATGAGTAATTTTTTCTCTAATAGTTAAAATTTTGTTAGCAAAGAAAGTCATGAAGTCATTACTAGTTAAAGTTAATGGAATACTCAGCTCAATAGAGCTCTGACTCTTTGTCAGCCTGGCTACAGTGCTGAAAAGAAACCTGGGGTTGTTCTTATTTTCTTCAATTAGTGATGAGTAGAAAGATGTCCTAGCTTTACGGAGGGCTTTTTTATAGAGCAACAGACTCTTTTTCCAGGCTAAGTGAAGATCTTCTAAATTAGTGAGACGCCATTTCCTCTCCAACTTACGGGTTATCTGCTTTAAGCTACGAGTTTGTGAGTTATACCACGGAGTCAGACACTTCTGATTTAAAGCTCTCTTTTTCAGAGGAGCTACAGCATCCAAAGTTGTCTTCAATGAGGATGTAAAACTATTGACGAGATACTCTATCTCCCTTACAGAGTTTAGGTAGCTACTCTGCACTGTGTTGTTATATGGCATTAGAGAACATAAAGAAGGAATCATATCCTTAAACCTAGTTACAGCGCTTTCTGAAAGACTTCTAGTGTAATGAAACTTATTCCCTACTGCTGGGTAGTCCATCAGAGTAAATGTAAATGTTATTAAGAAATGATCAGACAGAAGGGAGTTTTCAGGGAATACTGTTAAGTCTTCTATTTCCATACCATAAGTCAGAACAAGATCTAAGATATGATTAAAGTGGTGGGTGGACTCATTTACTTTTTGAGCAAAGCCAATAGAGTCTAATAATAGATTAAATGCAGTGTTGAGGCTGTCATTCTCAGCATCTGTGTGGATGTTAAAATCGCCCACTATAATTATCTTATCTGAGCTAAGCACTAAGTCAGACAAAAGGTCTGAAAATTCACAGAGAAACTCACAGTAACGACCAGGTGGACGATAGATAATAACAAATAAAACTGGTTTTTGGGACTTCCAATTTGGATGGACAAGACTAAGAGACAAGCTTTCAAATGAATTAAAGCTCTGTCTGGGTTTTTGATTAATTAATAAGCTGGAATGGAAGATTGCTGCTAATCCTCCGCCCCGGCCCGTGCTACGAGCATTCTGACAGTTAGTGTGACTCGGGGGTGTTGACTCATTTAAACTAACATATTCATCCTGCTGTAACCAGGTTTCTGTTAGGCAGAATAAATCAATATGTTGATCAATTATTATATCATTTACCAACAGGGACTTAGAAGAGAGAGACCTAATGTTTAATAGACCACATTTAACTGTTTTAGTCTGTGGTGCAGTTGAAGGTACTATATTATTTTTTCTTTTTGAATTTTTATGCTTAAATAGATTTTTGCTGGTTATTGGTAGTCTGGGAGCAGGCACCGTCTCTACAGGGATGGGGTAATGAGGGGATGGCAGGGGGAGAGAAGCTGCAGAGAGGTGTGTAAGACTACAACTCTGCTTCCTGGTCCCAACCCTGGATAGTCACGGTTTGGAGGATTTAAGAAAATTGGCCAGATTTCTAGAAATGAGAGCTGCTCCATCCAAAGTGGGATGGATGCCGTCTCTCCTAACAAGACCAGGTTTTCCCCAGAAGCTTTGCCAATTATCTATGAAGCCCACCTCATTTTTTGGACACCACTCAGACAGCCAGCAATTCAAGGAGAACATGCGGCTAAACATGTCACTCCCGGTCCGATTGGGGAGGGGCCCAGAGAAAACTACAGAGTCCGACATTGTTTAATAATGTAAATAATAAAAATAATGTCAGCCATTTGAATTTTCAATAGTGGGTCAAGTAGGGGTCAATTGAAGAACTGCATAGGGGTTACAAAAATGTTCCAATCATATTGAAAGCTGTGTGTGTCTGATCACAAAGATTCCAATAAGGTATGTGACTAAATGTTCTGGAGTTATGGGGTAAAAACAGCAACCATGGCGACAAAGGTCACTTTCAGTTTGTACAGGGGTCAAAAGTTAAAGTTGCTCCAATTATGGTAAAATATGATGCAAATTATTGATTGAGTGAGTAGGATTTTAAAAAGGAATAGTTTGCACCATGTGTCATGCTTACTTATCATGTTACATGGTAACATACATCACATGTCATAGAACTGAGGTTGATGTTGGACGATTCCAGTCACCCCCGTACCCTGAGTTCACAATGCTTCCATCTGGTCGTAGATTTATGTCTAAGAAATGTAAGACAAGTAGGTACAAGAACTCTTTTATTCCCACTGTTATTAGATTTTTAAACACTATCACATGAGTGGTTTTTAACTGGGTTTTCTTATTATTGAGTTATTATGTTTACTGTGTGGTGAGTTTTCATGGTGAGTTTTTATGCCGTATTTAAGATGAGGTTATGTTTATGTATGTCCAAATGTGTTCTACTGCTGGCTGCACAACAAACTGCCCCTGGGGGGCTAATAAAGTCTAACTGATACTTGATCCAAAGGACGTCGACATTGACCTTTACTTTGGAGACCAAACATTCAACACAGTCAAAACTATTCCATTTGTTAATCCTATTAGTTCAACCAATAATTTGCACCATGTTTTACCAAAACTGGAGCAACTTTAACTTTTGACCCCTGTACAAACTGAAACTGACCTTTGTCACCACTCTTGCTGTTTTTACCCATAACTCCAGAACATTCAGTTATAGATATTCCAAACTATACCAATTTTGGAATCATTGTCATCAGATACATAATGTGGTATCACTATCAATATGATTGGAACATTTTTTAATTTTGGCCGTGTGCAATTCTTCAATTGACCCCTACTTGGCCCCTATTGAAAATTCAAATGGCTAAGGTTTTTCTACAATATGTACCAAAAAGGTATACACAGTCAAATTGTGGTGCTTGTAACCGTATTTGAACAATTCTTACAGTTATCTGCTATACCATCTCCCCTTGGCCTTTTCTATGACCCAAAAAACAGAAAAGTTGGGACAATATGGAAAATGCAAAAAAACAAAAAAACAAAAAACAGTGATTCTTACATTGACTTTGACTTCTATTTCACTGCAGACAGTATGAACCCAAGAAATTTTATGTGGTCAGCTTCATTACATTTGTTAAAATACATTGTTCTTGCTTTCCAGGCCTGTAACATTTTCCAAATAATAAGACGGATGTCCAAAGCATCCACCATTGTGTAATTTTGCCATTCCCTCTCACAAAACGTAAAATACGTTTTGGCATTTTAAAGCTGACTTCACAGTCATCTGGAACAGCAGAAATACAGTTTGTAACACTTGCTGTGCCATAAGTCCTGTAAAATCAATACACACACTTTTATTTTTGATAATCTCTCTCTCTCTGAAAAAAAAAATAATAATACTGATACAAAAAGTGTTCCAGTGTTTGAAAGCTTGATACACTGTCATCTGCAGAAGTCTCAGTAAAGTTAAACCTGAGGTAGATGGTCAGCCACAGTGTGGCTTGGACTGAAAGTACACGATAAACACCATGTGAAACAATTTATTTAACTACATCACCACCATTCAGAAAACAGTACAACCTTTCTTTCAGAGGCTCAAAGATAATTACTGATAGCTGATTTGTTCACCAAACTACACTAGAAGTAAAGTCATTTTTTAAACTCTCCCAAAATTCCCTTTTATGAAAAACTGAGAAGATTCAGAAATTCCTTTTGTGAAGGTTGCTGTTCTGTACATTTATATTTTTATCAGATCATATGGTCAGAGCATACATAGCATACAATAAGCACACGGTACTCAAACATTATTACATATTGCAGCAAAAAAGTCACGATACGAAAGCACTTACTTTATGCTCACCTTTAACACATTACACATTTATACAATGAATATAGTTCAGCTAATGCATAAGAGTTAGTTCAGTACTGTGTTTACATAATTACTGATTCACATAACTGATTGATAAATTTGATGGCACAGCCGTTTCACTCTTTGTTCACAAAAAATGAAAAAGAGGAAAGTAGTTACAGTATATAGTTATGAATGAGGCATATCAGTCATTTCTGTATCCATAACTATGTGCACATATGCAGACACATACTGCATAGTTGTTGGCAATACGGTGTAAATATGTACAGATTTCATTCAGTGAAATAAATCAAAGATGTATTGTTTCAGTATTTTAAAGTAAACATCAAGTTATCATAGTTACTTCTAAGTTTTTGAATTTTACTATAACCCCAAAAGACACTGATCTTCAGCCGGTCATATTTTGGCATTTAAAAAAAGTCACATATGTGATGAACACTCTAAACCATTCACATTTATTCACTCATTGCCTGCAGTAGTTTTTCAGGTAAGTGAAAAACTGTTTGGTCTGTCCCTATAGCTGTGTTGAAGCATGGGATGTTATGCATATTAAAGATACATTATCTACAGGTTTCCTGGTCTAAGGCCACCTCTGCCCATTCTCCATATAATGTGGAGTTGCATCAGGATGGGCAAATTTGCACTAAATCAACATGCAGATCCACCTTGGCTCTGCTGTGGTGACCCCAAGTCAAACAAGGGAGACGTACTATCTACGGGTTATTTTTATTTCAAACAAATAAAGTATTGACCACCAATGAAAAATTAATTAATCTGTTTGTCAACTCGACCTCCTCACAGCCCCAGCCACGGAGACGGTGAAAGTTGCCATTAAAATGTGGTTATTAAAGTTCTGTGTGTGTGTGTGTGTGTGTATATATATATATATATATATATATATATATATATATATATATATATATATATATATATATATATATATATATATATATATACACGCGCGTGCACCCCCCATTCATTCTTACATTTAATTGTTGTGTTGAATTCAGACTACTGATCACATTTTGCACTATTGCACATCATTGTATACAGAGTGCATTTGCACTGTGGACCCACCATGTGAGGTTTTCTGTCTAGTGCTCTCTTCACATGTCAGAGATACACTGGGCTGGACATTAGACCAGGATTTTGTTGGTCTCAACAAATAAACCTTTATTTAACCAGGTTAGTCCCATTGAGATCAAGATCTCTTTCAAGGGAGACCTGGACAATATTTTTTTAAAGTTACCTACGCTGCATGTCTTTAGGCTAAAGTTCAAATCCTTTCTGATGACAGATGATATGCATGCACCAGCTCTGCATTGTGACCACACCTCTGTTTTAGGCCAATACAATCATGGATGTACAACCCCTGGCAAAAATTATGGAATCACCGGCCTCGGAGGATGTTCATTCAGTTGTTTAATTGTGTAGAAAAAAGCAGATCATAGACATGACACAAAACTAAAGTCAATTCAAATGGCAACTTTCCGGCTTTAAGAAACACTATAAGAAATCAGGAAAAAAAAAATTGTGGCAGTCAGTAACGGTTACTTTTTTAGACCATAATTATTGCCAGGGGTTGTAAGTGGATGCCTGATTAAAAGGACAAGGGCACTGGATGTTAAAACCATAAAGGCCTGAAACACACTGGAAACATCACATTCACATCACAGCAGCATTACATGCTGATTTTAATTCAGTTGTCTATGTTAACAGGCAGACCACAAGCATGAGGGACACATTCCAGAAAAGTCCCTGATGCGTGTGCTGCATTGCATGTACCACATCCTCTTGTGAATAGACCTGGTGCCTATTTTTCAAGCATGCTGTGAGATGAATGCAGCTAAAATAGACAGAAAAAAAATGTCATTTTGATATCACACCAGCAATATTACATAATTACACCCTTTACTTCAGTTTCTGTGACTGTGGAAGAACTCACAGGCATGAAAAATATAAATACCAATTTTTAAAACTGTTTCAGTAACTGAAAAAAGTCACATGGCTGCTGTCTGGTTACAAGAAGTCACTTTCCCATGCTTCATTGGTCAAAATGCTCCTAAACTAAATACACATGGAGCTGTGTGACCCACAGGATCTGGATTATAAAATATTCTAACAAAAGAAATGCAGATGATTAGTCTGTCTGTATATATTTATATTTTAAGGTTTCTATGTTATAAAATGTTGTACATGTGTTGCACTTTCAGGTCAGGTGGATGACTGTATCGGCTATACAAGCCAGCAAAAGAAAAAGTATATACATACACATACATACATACATACACATACATACATACATACACATACATACATACATACACATACAACACAAGAAAACCCCAAAGTGAATGTGTAAACAAAAAAGACAGGAGATATAGTGTGGAGAAAAAAAAAAAAACATTATCAAAGATGTACATGTCCAATGTGATGTGGACTTGATGCTTGCAATGTGCTCCAAGGATAGCTATGTTTGATGGATACTACCAAAAACACTTGCATTGCAATATGTCGTTCTTTGCAGATAGGGCCCTTAGACTTCATAAGCAACATCCAATGGCTCCCAGCAATTTACTACATCATCCCCAACAAACAACGATAACAGAGGATTCCAGTTCTTTTTGTTGACATTATAAAACCACCATAGTAGTTAAATAAACATTATTTTGCTCATGTGCATATGATTACAGGTCAGCTGACTACACCCCTGGTCAGCTGACTACACCCCTGGTCACATGAGTGTAATATTTCCTCTTCCTTTCAAAATAAAAAGTGAAGCCTTTGAAGAATGGTTTAGTATTATAAAACAGCTAAATCGAAGCACTTTAAATATTTCATGCAAGAAACAAGTGAAAAGCAGTTGCCCAGTAATTAATAAGGACCTCACTCTTTGCTGATGTGCTTTTTTAAACACATGATAATCTCTCTCATTACTTGTACTCCAGGACTTGCTCACATATGAACCATAAAGTCAAAGACAATGCACAAAATGAGTCAATTCTACATTTCCAAAATACTGATTCTTTTTTGTTCTATACTCCATGAACATAAGTTGGTCCATTTCTTACATTTTGATATTAATTGTGCTATTGGATGTTTCATTTCTTGGTTAAGTGATGAAAACAAACAGTGCAAGACAGAAGATAAAAATGTTAACACCCAATATTTGTTTCTTGGTTGCAGAGGGCAAATAGTCTGTTATCACCATGATAACCCAGTCTGCATCCACTCAAACAGTTCATGTTGTGTCTTCTTGAATATCAAATGGTGTAGTTTTATGTACAATCTTTTTTTTATAGGAGTGTCTGAAGCGATGGTTGGAGTGTGCAGACTGATCATGCACACTGAACGGACACAGAGGCTTTGCTGATTGTTTTTTTCATGTGCTTTGATAAAAGGGTGGGTGTGGGAGGTTGGGGTTGGGTAACAGCGGGCATTGACCATAATTGATTGGGGTTTCTCCTTTCTTTTGTGAAGGCTTCCTATTAGCTTCAGTCCAAAATGCCACTGGAGATGTGGTCTTATTTGGAGCTGCTGCTGCTGGTTGTTGATGCCTGTCAATGACAAAACAGAATTAGAGGAAATAAGCAGAAGACCAAAAGCCTTTTGTCTGACAAAACTGACATGTCACGCATCTGATGGCTGTCACTCGGACAGGGGCTTCAAGCAAAAGACAGAGTGGGTAGAGGGGCTGAGTCAATCCTAGCGGTGATGTGACGAGTCTTTCAATGAGCACCATGTTGTAAGGTTATGTGAAGGAGAGTGGTTGCTATGTAACAGCGAAGGGGGCTGGCTCCACTTTGCATTTTTCCTGCACAAAGAATGAGGTAACATTTCACGCTGCAACAGAAGTGTCATCCTGTGATTTGAGTCAGTAAAACTCAATCCAGTTAGACTTCTTATCAGTGCAATCATACAGGAACTGCACATTCAGACCACATATTCATGAATGTGACAACCTCCCAGTATATTAGTAATGGGCTGGGATGAATTCATTTTCACATGTACACATACCTTTGAAAAGCATGGTAGTTCAATTTATTCAGCACAGATCTGACAGATATTTTCTTATATGTATGTTCCATTAAATGTCCGATGGTGTAAAACAAAGCCAGAAAATAACATCAGTGTTAGTTGATGTGTGTGTGTGGATTATGTGCAGCAGCAGGTTGAGTTTTAGTCCCAGAGTACAGGTTTCATAACAGTTATGTATTACATTCTGGTTTGCATGCAAAAAATAAATAAATGAAATGAAATAAATAAATGATAACTAGGAAAGTCTCACAATTTGAATGCTACTTGGAATATGACTTGATTACTCAAAGTCATTAAATTTAGTTTTTGCAGACCTTTGTCAAATACACTTTTGTGTGATAATGCTGAGATCCCCCCTTACCAGGGCTGATAAAGAAATCCACTTAAAAAAAGTTGTGGTTTTTGATTTTTTTTTATTATTATTATTATTTAAATCTACCTTTGAGTTAAATTTACTTTTTTCATTTTTATTTATTTCACTGTTCTAAATGAGAGTATGCAAATATCATAATATAATATCAGTATATTACTTAAAATCTTTATTGACATGTTAAAACATAAAAAGTGCACATACAACATGTACAAAGTTATTCCATGCTAAATACGAGGTCTATTAGATAATAAACCGACCCTTTTATTTTTTTTTTTAACTATATAGATTTGAATGACGTGCGATTACACCAATCATGCTTGAACCCTCGTGCGCATGCGTGAGTTTTTTCACGCGTGTCGGTGACGTCATTTCCCTGTGGGCAGGCCTTGAGTGAGATGTGGTTCAGCCCTCTCGGCTGAATTCCTTTGTTTCACACGCTGCTCGAGACGGCACCCGTTGCTTTATCAAAAATTTTTCTGGACCTGTGAGGAATATCCGAGTGGACACTATTCGAGAAATTAAGCTGGTTTTCGGTGAAAAGTTTAACGGCTGATGAGAGATTATGGGGTGTTTCTGTCGGTGTAAGGACTTCCCACGGAGCAGGACGTCGTGCAGCGCTTCCAGGCGCCGTCGCCGGCCTGTTTCGACCTGTAAACATCCTAATTTAAGGCTTAATTCACCCAGGACGTCGTGAGAGAACAGAGAAGATTCAGAAGAGGCCGGCATGAGGACTTTATGCGGACATTCCACTGTTTAAGGACATTTTTTAAATGAAAGACGTGCGCGCAAATTCGCCGAGTCGTTTCCATGACGACTTGGCAAATCTGTGTGCGCCGCGACAGGAAAAACACCTCCATGTTGAAAACCATTTGTAAAATTCAGGCGGCTTTTGATGGCTTTCAACAAGTGAGTAACTGAGAAATTGTTTAACAGCTTGGGCATGTTCCAACTTGCCCATTAAGGTTTCCAACGGAGGTGTTTTTCCTGTCGCGACCCCCCGCGGTCGGGTCCAGCCCGACATGCGACTCTGCCCGCACGTTCTTTCATTACAAAATGTCAGAATAAACTCCTCATGCCGACTTCTTCTGAAAGTTCTCTGTTCTCTGACGACTTACTGGGTCAACAGAGCCTGAAATGTGGAAGTTTTCAACTTGAAACGGCGAGACGCTGCCGCCTCGAAGCGCAGATCACTGTCAGGCGCCGTGGGCCGTCCTTACGGCGACACTACCAGACCAAAACCTCTCATCAGCCGTTAAAATTTTTACCGAAAACCAGCTGAATTTATCAAATGGTGTCCACTCAGTTGTGCCTTACACTTTTGAAAAAATTTTGATCAAACAAAGCAGCAGTCTGAGCCATTCCTAAACAATGAAAAAAAAAAAAATCGATGAGAGGGTGGGCGGGTCCTCACTCAAAGACTGCCCACAGGCGAATGACGTAACCCGACAGGCGTGAAAAA
Source organism: Thalassophryne amazonica (assembly GCF_902500255.1). Classification (NCBI taxonomy): domain Eukaryota; kingdom Metazoa; phylum Chordata; class Actinopteri; order Batrachoidiformes; family Batrachoididae; genus Thalassophryne; species Thalassophryne amazonica. Next base: position 30,997,900 of record NC_047113.1, read on the forward strand.
ACTCTCGCATGCCCACGAGGGTTCAAGCATGTCTGATGTAATCACATGTGATTCAAATCCATATGGTTTTTGAAAAAAATAATAAGGTCGAATACTTTTCTAATAGACCTCGTATGACTACTACTAGCATGGCCCATTATCCATCCATCCATTTTCTTCCGCTTTATCTGGAGTCGGGTCGCGGGGGCAGCAGCTCAAGCAAAGCCGCCAAGACCTCCCAATCCACACACCTCCCCCAGCTCCTCCGGGGGAACCCCAAGGCGTTCCCAAGCCAGCCGAGAGACGTAGTCCCTCCAGAGTGTCCGGGGTCTTCCCCGGGGCCTCCGCTCAGTGGGACGTGCCCGGAACACCTCTCCAGCGAGGCATCCAGGGGGCATCCGGAAAAGATGCCCGAGCCACCTCAACTGACTCCTTTCGACGTGGAGGAGCAGCGGCTCGACTCCGAGCTCCTCCCGAGTGACCGAGCTCCTCACCCTATCTCTAAGGGAGCGCCCAGCCACCCTACGGAGGAAACGCATCTCGGCCGCCTGTACTCGCGATCTCATTCTTTCAGTCATGAGCCAAATCTCATGACCATAGCTGAGGATCGGAACGTAGACCGATCGGTAAATCGAGAGCTTTGCCCCCCTACTCAGCTCTCTCTTCACCACGACGGTCCGATACAGCGACTGCATCACTGCAGATGCTGCACTGATCCGTCTATCGATCTCACGCTCCATCCATCCCTCACTCGTGAACAAGACCCCGAGATACTTAAACTCCTCCACTTGAGGCAAGGACACTCCACCGACCTGAAGAGGGCAAAGCACCTTTTTCCGGTCGAGAACCATGACCTCGGAATTGGAGGCGCTGATCCTCATCCCGGACGATTCACACTCGGCTGCAAACCGCCCCAGTGCATGTTGAAGGTCCTGATTTGACGAAGCCAACAGAACCACATCGTCCGCAAACAGCAGAGACGAGATTCTGTGGTTCCCAAACCAGACCCCCTCTACACCCTGGCTGCGCCTAGAAATTCTGTCCATAAAAATAATGAACAGAACTGGTGACAAAGGGCAGCCCTGGCGGAGGCCAATGCGCACTGGAAACAGGTTTGACTTACTACCAGCAATGCGAACCAAGCTCCTGCTGCGGTTGTACAGGGACCGGATAGCCCTTAGCAATGGACCCCGGACCCCATACTCCCGGAGCACTCCCCACAGGGTGCCCCGAGGGACACGGTCGAAAGCCATCTCCAGATCCACAGAACACATGTGCACTGGGTGGGCGAACTCCCATGAACCCTCGGGCACCCGATGGAGCGTGTAGAGCTGGTCCAGTGTGCAGCGACCAGGACGAAAACCACACTGCTCCTCCTGAATCCGAGGTTCAACCATCAGTCGAATTCTCCTCTCCAGTTCTCTGGAATAGACCTTACTGGGGAGGCTGAGGAGTGTGATCCCCCTATAGTTGGAACACACCCTCCGGTCCCCCTTCTAAAACAGAGGGACCACCACCCCGGTCTGCCAATCCAGAGGTGCTGTCCCCGATCGCCACGCGATGTTGCAGAGGCATGTCAGCCAAGACAGCCCCACAACATCCAGAGACTTAAGGTACTCAGGATGGATTTCATCCACCCCAGGAGCCTTGCCACCGAGGAGCTTTCTAACCACCTCGGTGACGTCGGCCTGGGTAATGGATGAGTCCGCCTCCGAGTCCCCAGTCTCTGCTTCCTCTTCGGAAGATGTGACGATGGGATTGAGGAGATCCTCGAAGTACTCCTTCCACCGCCCGACAACATCCCCAGTCAGGGTCAACAGCTCCCCACCCGCACCGTGAACAGTGCTGGTGGAGAGCTGCTTCCGCCTCCTGAGGCATCGGACGGTTTGCCAGAATCTCTTCGAGGCCGACCGATAGTCGTCCTCCATAGCCTCCCCAAACTCCTCCCAGACCCGCGTTTTTGCCTCTGCGACCGCACGGGTTGCGGCACATTTGGCCTGCCGGTACCCGTCAGCTGCCTCTGGGGTCCCACCTACCAACAAAAATAAGTAGGACTCCTTCTTCAGCTTGACGGCATCCCTTACTTCCGGTGTCCACCACCGGGTTCGGGGATTGCCGCCGCAACAGGCAACAGAGACCTTGCGACCACAGCGACGAGCAGCCGCATCGACAGTGGAGGTGGAGAACATGGTCCACTCGGACTCCATGTCTCCAACTTCCCCCGGGATCTGGGAGAAGCTCTCCCGGAGGTGGGAGTTGAAGACTTCGCTGACAGAGGGTTCCGCCAGTCATTCCCAGCAGACCCTCATGATACGTTTGGGCCTGCCAGGTCTGACCGGCTTCCTACCCTCCCAGCGGATCCAACTCACCACCAGGTGGTGATCAGTCAACAGCTCTGCCCCTCTCTTCACTCGAGTGTCCGAGACACGTGGCCGAAGGTCAGATGATACGACTACAAAGTCGATCATCGACCTCCGGCTCAGGGTGTCCTGGTGCCACGTGCACTTATGGACACCCTTGTGCTCGAACATGGTGTTCATGATGGACAAACTGTGACTAGCACAGAGGTCCAACAACTGAACACCACTCGGGTTCAGATCGGGGAGGCCGTGCTTCCCGATCACCCCCCTCCAGGTCTCACTGTTGCCGCCCACGTGGGCGTTGAAATCCCACAGGAGAACAATGGAGTCCCCAGTTGGAGCGCTATCTAGTACCCCTCCCAGGGACTCCAGGAAGGTCGGGTACTCTGCACTGCTGCTCGGCCGTAGGCCAAGACAACGGTGAGAGACCTGTCCCCGACCCGAAGGCGTAGGGACGCGACCCTCTCGTTCACCGGAGTGAACTCCAACACTTGCCGACTGAGCTGTGGAGCAATAAGCAATGCGACCCCAGCTCTCCGCCTCTCCCCGATGGCCCATTATTTCAATGGAAATTCTCACTTTGGAAAAGGTTCAATATTTGAAAGCATTTTAGTCCTATTTGGTACTTATTTATCCATATGCAATGTTCAGGCTGCAACTTTTCAGGCTTCTTTCTTATCAGAAGAAGCATGACAGACAAAGCCTCCATTCATGCGTGACTGAGCATGACCCTGCTGGAGATAATCCCCTAATTAGCCAACCTGTGATCTTACCTTTAAATTACCGACTTGAGATTCTCAGTCATCATTTGTCCAAGTAAACATAATTACCATTAATTAATGAAACTGATTTCTTATTTCAGTGATGCCTTAAATACTGATTTCTAAAAAACTAATTTTGATTATCTTTTAGATTTTTTTTTACAGTGATTTAAATCATACCAGCCGTGCCCCATACAAACCTCAATCAGACAGAGGAAGTAGGAGTCTATATGTCACCGAGTCTGTACAGAGTGTGACACAATAACAATACATAAATGGTGAGTGTGAAAAATCGAATACAGAAAACTGTATGTGCTGTATTGAAGTGTCCCTGTGCAATAAAGCATATAAGCTTCTCCAAAAGAAACAAAGGGGAAAATGTATTTTAAAAAATGCACTGTGAACAGAACAGAGACAAAAAAAACATTATAAAAGTCATCTGGGGTGAGGGAGTAAGACGCCTGCATACCTCCAGCTGCAGAGTGGGCTTCCTTCACTTAGGGTACTTTGGATGGAGGAGAAAAGGAAACAAGCAATTTAATGGTCAGGTTAATGCAAACACAAGATGTGGAAAGGTTGTGCATGTAGCCTACATTAGAAAATTATTAATATTCTGAAATAGTGCAGACTGTGACCCCATGTTATCAGGCACCAGTGTGCAAAACACAAACATCACACACTGAATGGGGTTAAAAACAAATAGAAAACAGTAGAGTATGGTTTATATTTCATTTTTTGTTCACCCTTGTGTGTTATTCTTACCACACAAAGTTAGGCATGTGAAGAAAGTCAGTGAAATCTTCTCTTTTCACCTTCAAATGTTTGCTTGGATAATCTCACAAGAAACAATATTATTAACGTTACTAGAGTTTGTGTGTCCTGAAAAAGCTGACAGTGATTAAGGATGTTTCTGTGTAGGCTCTCAGTTGTCCAGGTCGTTTCCATAGTAGAGAAGCTTGAATCTTCGACTGCACTGGGTTGCTTGACGCGAGGACGTTTCGCTTCAAATCGCAGAAGCTTCCTCAGCTAAAATTCTTGCTCTGGTGGTCTGACTTCTGTCTTGACTCTTGTAGAGAAGAATAATCAAGAAGTCACAAAAGCTGGAGTTTTAAACCTAACCAGACCCTTCCTACCGAGAGGCTGACTGCTATAGGCTGGTGACTAAACAATAGCTCTAATTAGCACCTATTGTGCTCTAGTTAGCACCCTCCCAATGACAGGGCAGCTGTCCCTCTCCTGATGGCTCCCTTGACGACTCTGCTGATGAAGTGAATGACTCATTACCATGAACAAAAGACTGAAACTCCTTTGACCCAAGTACCCCATTGTAAACGGGGGATAAAGCGTGTCTCAGACCCCCTCCCCAGTTAAGGCTAGGTTTCAAACGTTTCACAAAGAATGCCTCCTTGACCCCTCTCTCAAACCATTTCTTCTCTCTGGCTAATATTTTAACTTCCTTGTCCTCAAACGTGTGGTTAGTGTCTTTAAGGTGGAGATGAACTGCAGACTGAGGTCCATTGGCGCCCTCTCTGCGGTGCTGGTATAGCCTTTTGTGTAAAGGTTGCTTCGTCTCACCTATGTAGTGTTCGTTACAGTTTTCCTGACATCTGATAGAATACACTACATTGCTCTGTTTGTAACTAGGGATCCTGTCCTTAGGGTGAACTAATTTCTGTCTCAAGGTGTTAACAGGTTTAAAGCAAACTGGGATTTTGTGGTGTCTGAAGATCCTCTGTAGTTTTTCCCCTACTCCTGCTAAATAAGGGAGAGACACTCCTCTTCTTCTTGTCTCCGTCTCCTGTCTATCTGGTCTCTTTGTTCTCTGGGACTTCTGCACTTTGTCCAGGGACCATCGTGGGTACCCACATACTGTGAGGGCTTTCCGGACAAGTTGTTGTTCTTTAGCCCTTCCCTCTGCAGTTGTGGGCACCTGTAGGGCTCTGTGTTGAAGCGTCCTGATCACCTCGAGCTTGTGTTCAAGGGGGTGGTTTGAGCCAAAGAGCAGATATTGGTCAGTGTGAGTTGGTTTTCTGTAAACCCCTGTCTGGAGCTGCCTGTTCTCTCCAATCGTAACATCACAGTCCAAGAAGGCTAAATGGTTGTTTCTGGCATCCTCACGTGTGAACTTGATATTGGCATCCACCGAGTTGATGTGTTCTGTAAAGTCCTCAACTTCCTGTTGCTTGATTTTAACCCATGTGTCATCAACATATCTGAACCAGTGACTGGGAGAGATGCCCGTGAAAGATGTCAAGGCTGTCTTCTCCACTCGCTCCATGTACAGATTGGCAACAATGGGGGATACCGGAGACCCCATTGCACAGCCATGAATCTGCCTGTAGTAATTCCCCCTAAACAGGAAATACGTGGTGTTAAGACAGATCTCCAAGAGCTGGCAGATGTGGTCTGGTGTGAGTTTGGTCCTTTCAAGTAGAGACATATCCTCCAGCAGTCTCTGCCTCACAGCTGAGACAGCCTCAGCGGTGGGGATGCAGGTGAACAACGAAGTCACATCAAAAGACACAATTGTTTCATCTGCCTCCAGCTGCAGGTCCTTGATCTTGTTCACAAAATCTTGTGTGTTCTCCACATGGTGTTCTGAGTTGCCCACTAGAGGAGCCAAAATCCACTTGAGGTGCTTGGCCACATTGTACGTGATGGAATCTGTGCTACATACAATAGGCCTGAATGGCACGTCCTGTTTGTGGATTTTGGGCAGTCCATAGATGCACGGAGTGGCGTCCCCAGGGTACAGTCTGTAGTATGTCTGCCTGTTGATGAGTCCCTCTTTCTCCAGGTTTTGGAGGTAGCTAATGATTTTCTTCTACAGTGATTAAGGATGCACACCAGTGTTGGAGGGTGTATCTGCACATGCTAAAAAGCACAACATTAAAGTTCCATACAAATATATTGGGACAATGACAGAATTGAAAGCAAATAAATAAATACATATAAATTGAGCTCATTTTTTCAGACAGTTAGCTTCAAATTTAGAGTAACTGCTTCCAAACTACATGAGCAATGTAGTATTTATATTCTTTTTGTGTGTGGCTCTCGGGTTTTAAGGTCAGGTCTGGTCTGGAAGCATGCACTGGTGCTGTGCATCACTGCATCTACCACACTGCAGAGCCACAATGGATACTGGATGGCAACCACCCAGGCAGACAACCAGTCCATCCTCACCTCTAGAAAGTATCCATCTATATCTGCCACAGCCACATGACATCTAGGCATCCCCTTAGCTTTTCCATTTGCTTGGTTCCTCAACACTGAGGCACCTCCATGATGGATCACACACAGAGAAATGTGCTCCATGTCCAAAAAGTCATACCTGATATTCCATTACAATCAAGAGATCTAGGCTCTGATCTTTAGGGGGGCTCAGCCCCTTACAAGGAGGCAACATGCATGCATTACCCACAAAAATATTGCAACACCCCCCTCCCCCAAACTGTTTAATCAGTCATTTCAATGGATAACCTTGAATACATTAATATTTTCTGTGATATTCTACAATTAAGCACAAAGTAACCAAATTCCAAAGTGTTGGAAATGTGCATCTTGCCAGAATTCTGTACTTACTGAGTTCACTATAGTGATGACTGACCATGAATAAATTCTCACAGTTTTGTGTGGCATAATGGACAACATTAATGATTTTTGTATTAATTGTGTCAGATATTTCAGTTTGTTCATGTATTTACCTTTATTCACATTTTTAAAATTTTAATGTAACACAGCTGATAGGCTAGACACCAACACTGTGTGGGACCACCAGCAATGTTACACAAACTATGATGAAGGCATTCATGAATGATGACACATGATTCAATAATAAATCAGTTTAGGATGATAATCAAAAATGTATGTGATCCGAAAACACTTGCTGCTCAATAATCAAACAACTCACTCATCAAATCCGATCCGTTGTGCTCGACATAATTCAGCAGCTTATAAAAAGCCTCGTCATTTATAGATCAGTTAGTAAAAGCATTTCTTAATATACATCAAATAATCAATTATGTGACTGGAAAGACACCAACAAATCTGACCAAACTTTTCATAGGGTTGAGGGAAATAAATTGTTACTGTACTAAAACATGTTATGGGATGTTGTGGTATGCCTGAGGTAAGATTTGGTCTACCATATCTCACGGTATGTCATGATTTAGCGTCATGAAATATATGTTAATCTATTGGTTCATGATATTGTCACGAAAAGTGCAACATTTTCATAAGGGGAGCACAAATTTATTCTAATACATTCCGTGAGGGGAGCACAAAATGAAAAGTACTGTGGGGGGGGGGGGGGGGGGGTCTGGGGGTGGTTATGGTTACGGTTAGTAATAGTAAGATATAAATAAGACACCCTGTCTTAAAAATTTTACTCATTTCGTGATGGGAGCACGACAAAAAACATGTGAGACTGGGTTTGTTATTGTAAATTAGAAGATGCGTAGAGGCTGGAACAGTCAGGTCAGACCAACCTATTGCTTCTAACATGTAAGCAAGCAGAGCAAATCTGGGAATTGCTTCGACAGCAGTTTGCCAAAGGAATTAGAACTGGGGAAAAAACAAAACAAAATAAAACAGGAAATCAGATGATTGAGTCTGGATGCAATGCCAGTATCATCATATGCCTTAGATAAGAGGTTAAAAAAACAACACATTGAATTCAATGTGAGAAGAGTTTTTTGCAGCTCCTGCCTCTGTCTGCTCTGACATCTGTTTCTGCAATAAAACTAGTCACCTTCTCCTTCATGTGGATTTTATTGGCAGTTTTCACACCTAGTGGTCCATTGCAGCTACCAGCTGGTCTAGAGTGCAAGACAGATATGACATTATATGGAAGGGGTTTGGTCAAAGCAATGAAGTCCACATAGATGGCATTTATGAGTTACAAGGTAAGATAACTTTTGTTGAGGCAGAAAAAAATATATATATATATATATATATTGTATATTTAAATGTTCTATTTTTAATAAAATATTCTAAAGTTGGAATAATAAACACAGGTTTTTTCAGGCTTTAGTTATTATACTCTTTAAACTAGCGGCATTGTCAAATTATGTATTGTGATGAATAGAAATCAACCAATATGGGTGAAAAATAATCGTGATTGTAGTTTTTACCATATCGCCCAACTCTACTGTCCAAATCAGTTTCTGTGGTAATGTCATATGTAACAATGACAGCTTCTAAATTAGAAAGTGAATATCAAGGAACACATTACAAAACAATGTGCACTGAAGCTGGAACTCTGGTACAGAATGTAAAAACCTGCATCCACTTCATCAGTAAATGTATAAGCATTTTTTTTTATACAACATATTGACAAACATGATCTGTAACAGCAAAAGAAAAAGAAATCCAAATAGGAAGCCTGACCAACATTAAGGCCATGAAACGTAATCTTATTGTCAACAATTATTAATGGCAGTGATCTGTGACTCTGATGACCCAAATGAGCTACAGAGAGGTATAAAAACAAATATCCTTAAGAGCAGGTGCACTCCGCACAGCCTGTGGGTTGCTCTGTGCAGTCCCCTTAATTGCGTTTGCATACAAAACTCTAAATTCAGCCTTGACCCACATCACAACCTCGGCTTTCTTGTAAACAATACATCCCCAATACACAGCACTGTGGAACTCTGCCACAGTTGCAGCATTTAAACTGGGGTCCATTCTCACACAGTCAATAACCTTGTTCCCCCTTACACCCACCTGCCACACCTCTGCTTGCTCCGGTACACCACAGCAATGTGGCCAAACCACTGGCAGTGGTAACACCAGAGAGGTGGCTGCACGTAACAGAACAGAAAAAAACCCTTCACCATCAAACACTAACATCACACACTCACTGTCCACAGGCATACCATCTTCAGTCCTCTGCAGAAATCTGATTTTGGAACATGTCCAGGTCCCCAAAAATAACTCCCCTAATCAACTTTTGATGCGAAACATTGCAACACGACACTTCCTTACCACATAAAGATGCAACAATCAAGGCCTTGTAACACTGGGCCTCGTCTTTTTGCAAAACAAGGAACCATCACACAAAATCTTGGCCTGTGTTATCTCCCAGAATTTGGCACACAAATGCTTTGTCAGTGTTACCAGGTAACACCAACTAAAAAACATCTCCGAATGCAAAAAGTACCTTAAACACGTCTGAGGTCAGCTTCAACTGACTCACAGCAGCCACTGTTTGCGTCACTGTCCTCAGAGGTCGAGCCTTCACACAGTTTTTTTCCCCTATCATGCGGTCGCACAACATACCAGGGTTCCTCAAAGGGGACCTGCCACACTACCATGCCACCAACTATCACACGTATAAAACACCAGCTGCACTCTAGCCCCCATTCTCAATGGCCCAACAGGGATGACCCCACCAGTCAGTACACTTTTGCGGAGTGCAGCAACTACAATGATCCTAGGAGATAACTGTCACTTCAAAAACATTTAATATTTCAGCTTTCTGTCAAACAAGACCACGGGGAATACCGCTGCCACAGTGACTTGGCAGAATATTAATGAATGGCTGGAAGACAATAACATTTTTAGATGTAGATTTGTATCACTGAAAAGAAAACCATTTCACAAATCTTTATTTTTATTTATTTTGCAATTTTGCAATTTTGTGCTGGTGTAGCAGTAAAATTACTTTTGTTCTATCGAGTCTCAAACCATTTACGAGAGGTTTTCGTTTTAAATACTTCAAGCTGCAAATGCTTTCTCAAAAATCAGCATATAAACAGTGATAAAGTAACCGTCTAAAGCATTTAAGAAGGTCAACCGTTTTCTGGGAGATTAAATATAGAGATGAAAACAAAATTCAAATGATGCCCAATACCAATAAAAGCAACTGATGCATTAGCAAACAATATGAGGGCTTTGTGATGCATACTTGCAAAATGCTGATTAAATTTGAATTCAAATAGTTGGGAGACATATGCAGAAAATATGAAGAAAAGAAGTTAATTTCTCAGAAATGAACACTGCAGTTAGCTAATGTTAAATCATATAAAAAAATTCCAAACACTAACTTTCAACTTCAGTTTGATGGCCAACTGTTTGCAAAATGATATTTCTCATACCTGCAGAGTGGAGGCAGCAGAGTCACTAGTCTCTGTCAGTCCTGTGCTTCTTGGTATACTGGACACGATGTATCTGGATCCTTTTGGCAGAGGCTGTCTAACCACCAGCTTTCCTTTCCTGGTCTCTGCTAGAAACAGACTGTACCAGTAAGCATCGTTGGACACCAGAGTGGAATCTGCGATGGTGGAGTTCCTCTCACTGATCACACTGTTCCTGCAGGATGGAGCCGCTTTGCTGGGTGTGGTTTTCTGACACTTCAGCACAATGGTGACCAATATGGTGATGAGCAGGAGAAATGACACCGAGCCCAGACCGATGACCAAATACAGATTTAAGTCTGAAAAGATGTCATATTCTAGACGCTCCTCAGTCATGTCAGAGTAGGCCTTAACAGCAGTCTCCACTGTGGACAGCTTGATGGTGACTGTAGCAGAGAGAGCAGGATCCCCGTTGTCCTTGGCAACAACAACCATTCTCTGGTGACGTGGATCTCTGTAACTGAACATCCTCATGGTCCTGATCTCTCCATTGTATTGGTCCAGACTGAACAAGGTGGCATCAGTCACCTGGAGAAACTGGTAGGTAATCCGAGAGTTGTGCACTGAGTCTGTGTCTATGGCGATCACCTTGGCAACCAGAGAGCCTTTATCAGTAGATCTGGGGATCTTCTCCTCCACCACTGAGCCGTGTGGTCTCCACGGAGAGACAATAACCGGAGTGTTGTCGTTCTGGTCCACAATAATGATGTGGACGGTCACATTACTGCTGAGTGGAGGAGAGCCAGAGTCTCTGGCCTCAATGTGGAAAAGAAACTCCTTCTCAATCTCATAGTCAAAAGTTTTCAGTGCATAAAGATTACCGTTCTCTGGATTGATGGAGAACAGCATGGACATGGAGGTGTTGGCTATCTCCTTCTCTACAATGAAATAAACTAGATACTGGTTTTCATGGAGGTCAGGGTCAAACGCAGTGAGGGAACTGAGCAAAGCTCCAGGTGCGTTATTCTCCATCACACGTATGGTGTAAAATGACTGAGGGAACTGAGGAACATTGTCATTAACATCCAGCAGTTCTAAAGTCATAGTTTCATTGTCAGATAAAGGAGGAGAACCTCTGTCTGTTACAGTGAAAGTGATGTCATATTCTGGAACCTTCTCACGGTCTAAAGGCTCTGAGATGATTAATTCATAATAATTATCAGAGGATTCTCTCAATTTGAAAGGCATATTATCAGGAATATGAAGATCAACCACTCCGTTATCACTTGAGTCCTTATCACTCACACTAACTACAGCTATCACTGTGTCTACAACTTGATTCTCTTTGATTGGACTTTGAAATGATCTAATTGAAATTTCTGGGTGATTGTCATTCATGTCTGTCACATTTATTGTCACTTTGCACTGTCCAGATAAAGAGTTTGGGCCTTTATCGCTGGCAATAACCTCCATTTCATAAAATTTAAAATCTTCATAATTTATCATCTCTTTCACTCTGATTTCACCATTTTCTGGATTTAACTCAAATATTTTTTGTGTTCTCTCCGACGTGTACAAACTATATGAATAAACAATATCAGCATTGGATCCTTCATCCAAATCAGTGGCGTTAAGTTTAATTACCAGACTGCCAATCGGGGAGTTTTCCATCACATCCACGACGTATTTGTCTTTTTGGAAAACAGGGGCGTTGTCGTTCACATCGAGCACACGAACAATGATGCTGGCTGTGCCGCTGCGCACGGGGTCTCCTCCGTCCACAGCCGTCAGTGTGAGATTATGAACCGCCTGCTGCTCTCTGTCCAAAGCTTTGATCAGAATCAAATCAGCAAACTTTGATCCATCTCTCCCCGTCTGAATTTTCAGGGCAAAATGTTCACTTGAGCTCAGGTGGTATCCCTTCACAGAATTCGTTCCGACATCTGGGTCGACAGCGTTGTTGAGTGAGAATTTCTCACCAACGGAACTCGATTCAGAAATATCCAAATGCATCGTCCCCCGCCGAAAATGAGGAGCGTTGTCATTAATGTCTGTGATTTCCACCTCGATATTAAACATGCGTTCTGGATTTTCAATCGTTGCGTCTAATTTAAGGAAACAGTAGATGGATGTTTTCAGTGGACACAAAAACTCTCGATCGATCCTCTCCACGATATACAGCTCTCCGGTGTCTTTGTTGATATCGAGATATTTTTTCGTGGCGACAGCGTCGATGCGCATTTTTCTTTTCGTCAGGGTCTTCACATCTAACCCCAAATCAGACGCTAAATTAGCCACGGTGGCGCCTTCCTCCATTTCTTCCGGCACAGAATAATGAGTGACGGTTAAAACCGTGCTCATAATGGCAGAAAAAAAAAGAAACACTGAGATGAACCATCTTCGGGAAAACTGGCGGATATGACGCGCCATCGAGAGGATTTCTTCCTTCAACCACTGAAACGTGAAGAGCAGGAAAAAGTCGAACGATCCGGTGGCGAAAGTAAAGACGATCTTCAGCACGAGAGAGCCTTAAATGAAACCATGAGATGTGCGTGCAAAGTGTCTGATCATCAGTCTGATTCTCATCCTCCAATGAGAGCGCGCGACAGCTATGACCTCACCAGTGAGTACGCTTTTGTGGAGAGCAGCGACATCGATCCTGTGAGAAAACTGTCACTTCAAAAAACTTTTAATTCTACTTTGCGTTACACATATTTTATTATTATTACTTTGGAAATATATTTTTTGTTGTTATTTCTGAGCAGCACGACGGTGGGCAGTGGTTAGTTCTGTTGCTTCACAGCAATAAGGTCATGGGATCGAGTCCCACCTGTGGCCTTTCTGTATGGAATTTGCATGTTCTCCCCGTGTTTGCGTGGGTTCTCTCCGGGTGCTCCGGGTTCCTCCCACATCCAAAGGCATGCAGGTTTGGTAGGTTGGAAAATTCAAATTGTCCGTATAGGCGTGCGTGCACGGATTGAATGTGTTTGTTTGTCTATATGTCACACTGAGACAGACTGGCGTCCTGTCCAAAGTTTGCCCCGCCTCACGCCCTGGGGTTGCTGAGATAGACTCCAGCCCCCGTGACTCTTAATTGGAGTAAGCGGTTGAAGATGAATGAGTGAGTGAGTCATATTTCTGAAAAGAAGACGTAGAAGCAGACGACTGATTTTATTTAGAAAGTTCAATGTAAGTGCATAATATAATTGTAAATACATTAAAAAATACATATATGACGCAAGAAAGTGAAAACACTTATTTCCATTGTGGTCCAAAAGTTATTTGAGCTTTTGCTGGTTTTGAATTTATGATGGCGCAGTAATTTAAAAGTTCAGCTTTGTTTATTTAGTCTCAAACTATTCAAGTAACGTTTTTGTTAGAAATACTTTAAACTGCAAAGATTTTCTCAAAATCATCTTCATTAGTGACAGATTTTTTTATCTTCCTTTTGATGACTTTTACGCACGTATTTCTGTGCGTAAAACGTGCGTAAATGATAGTAACCCGTGTGTGTCCGTTTCGTTGGTGACTTTTACGCACGGATTTCTGTGTTTTCGACTTTTAATCAAAGTTTTTTCGTTTGAAAGTAACTTCATTATATTCCTGTTGATGAGTTTTATGCACGGATTTATGTGCGTAAACCGTGCGTAAAGGACTGTGGCTCCTGCTATGAACAAGTTAATAATGTCCGTTTCTTCGTTTGTGTTGATACACATAAGCAATTAATTATGATCCAATTAAGTGCACCACGTGTAAATTTTCAGCACTAAACACACATCGAAACGTGCAAACAGAAAGAAAAAAGAATGGGGAGGGCAAATGATGCTGCCAATTTATTTATTTGAAAACAATTTAAAAGGTGTTCAACATTAAATGTCAAAAACATAATTATAATTGTTTAATATGCTTAGCGTTTTGTTGAATACCACTTAATGTCACAGCCACCTGGGAGATTAAATATTTAATTGATAATGATGAAATGGAAAAAAAAAAAATTTGAATGGTGTCTAATATCAGTAAAGACACTTCGATATCAACAAACAATATGAGGCATTTGTGGTGGATAGGTGCATCTCAGAAAGTTCAATATTGGTTTGTCACGTATTTTAGATGACGAAAAGTTTATATTCTAGTTTCAATCCATAGAAACCAAATGTTTGCCATTTTAATTCTAAGTTTGATAATTACAGCCTACAGCTCCTAAAAACAGCAAATGCATATCTCAAAATATTAGAATATTTCAGGAGATCAGTTTAAAAAAAATGATTTATGATACAGAAATATCGAACTTCTAAAAACGTGTTCATTTATGCACTCAGTATTTGGTTGTGGCTCCTTTTGAATGAATTCTTCCATCAGTGTGGTGTGGCGTGGAAGTGATCAGCCTCTAGCACTGCTGAGGTGTTCTGGAAGTCCAGGTTGCTTTGACAGCAGCCTTCAGGTCGTCTGGATTGTTGTCTCTGGTGTCTCTGATCTTCCTCTTGTCAACATCACATTGAGAATCTGAGGGATTGTCTATATGGACAATCAAGAACAGTAACACCATGGTCAGCAACTCAGTTACTAGTAGATTTGGCACTGTGAGTAGGTGCCAAGTCCTGCTGTAAAAGAAAATGAGCATCTCCATAAGGCTTGGCAGCAGATGAAAGCGTGAAGTGCTCTAACACCTCATGGTAGATGGTTGGGTTGACATTGGATGTGATAAAACACAGTAGACAAACACCAGCAGATATAATATGATGCCAAATCATCACTGACTTTGGAAACTGCACCTGAAACTTCAAGGAGCTTGAATTCTGTGCCTGTCCACTCCTCCATACTGTGGGACCTTGATTTCCAAATTAAATGCTAAATTTACTTTCACATGAAAAGAGAACTTTGGACAACTGAGCAACGGTCCAGTTCTTTTTCTCCTTAGCCCAGGTAAAACATTTGACATTTCTGGCACCAGGAATACTTGTAGCTCATTTCCTGGACACATCTGTGTGTGTTGGTTCTTGATGCAATGACTCCAGCTGTACTCCACTCCTTCTGAAGCTCCCCCAAGTTCCGGAATTGGCTTTGCTTGACAATCTTCTCAAGGGTGCAGTCATCCCTGTGAATTGTGCATCTTTTCTGAGTACACTTTTCCCCTCCAGTCAACTTTCCATGACTACGCTTTCATCTAGAACTCTGTAAACAGCCAGAGCTATCAGCAATAACCTTCTGTGGCTAAACCTCCTTGTTCATGGTGTCCATGAGTGTCTTCTGGACAACTGTCACTTCAGTAGTCATCCCCATGATTGTGGTTGTGTGTGCTGAACCCAATTTGAAAGATTCATGGTCTTCCAAGTGCAAAAACAGTGACTCAAAATAAAATATTCTAATATTTTAAGATACGCATGTTCTATATTTTGGCACTGTAGGCCATGATTATCAAAAATAAAATTCAAAATGAAACACTTTAGTTTCTATGTACTGAAACTAGAATGGTAAATTTTAACTCTGAAAAAACTGATGAAAATATCGAACTTTTTCACAACATTTAAATGATTTGAAATGCACTTGTACTTGCAAAATGCTCATGAACGGTCAAATACAGTAGTTCTACAATATGCATACAGGACTTCTTCTTCTTCTTCTTTGTCTTTCGGCTGTTCCCGTTAGGGGTTGCCACAGCAGATCAATTGTTTCCATCTCACCCTGTCCTCTGTATCTTCCTCTGTCACACCAACCACCTGCATGTCCTCTCTCAGCACATCCATGAACCTCCTCTTTGGTCTCCCTCTTCTCCTCCTGCCTGGTGGCTCCATCCTCAGCATCCTTCTCCCTATATACCCTGGGTCCCTCCTCTGCACATGTCCAAACCATCTCAATCTCGCCTCTCTGACTTTGTCTCCAAACCGTCCCACCTGAGCTGTCCCTCCGATATGTTCATTCCTAATCTTGTCCATTCTTGTCACTCCCAAAGAGAATCTCAACATCTTCAGCTCTGCCACCTCCAGCTCTGCCTCCTGCCTTTTTGTTAGTGCCACGTCTCTAAACCATACAACATAGCTGGTCTCACTACTGTTTTGTAAACTTTCCCCTCAACTCTTGCTGATATTCTTCGGTCACAAATCACTCCTGCCACCTTTCTCCACCCATTCCACCCTGCCTGCACTCTCTTCTTCACCTCTCTACCACACTCTCCATTACTTTGAACAGTTAACCCCAAATATTTAAACTCATCTACTTTCACCACTTCTACTCCTTGTAACTGCACTATTCCACTGGGCTCCCTCTCATTCACACGCATGTACTCAGTCTTGCTTCTACTGACTTTCATTCCCCTTCTCTCCAAAGCATATCTCCACTTCTCCAGACTAGACTCCACTTGCTCTCTACTCTCACTACAGATCACAATGTCATCTGCAAACATCATAGTCCATGGGGACTCCTGTCTGATCTCATCTGTCAACCTGTCCATCACCACTGCAAACAAGAAAGGACTCAGTGCTGATCCTTGGTGTAATCCCACCTCCACCTTGAATGAGTCTGTCATTCCGACTACGCATCTCACCGCTGTCACACTATTCTTGTACATGTCCTGCACTACCCTAACATACTTCTCTGCCACTCCAGATTTCCTCATACAATGCCACAACTCTTCTCTTGGCACCCTATCATAAGCTTTTTCTAAGTCCACAAACACACAATGTAACTCTTTCTGTCCTTCTCTGTACTTTTCCAACAGTATTCTCAGAGCAAACACTGCATCTGTAGTGCTCTTTCTAGGCATGAAACCATATTGCTGCTCACAGATCTTCACCTGTTTTCTAAGCCTAGCTTCTACTACTCTTTCCCATAACTTCATGCTGTGGCTGATCAGCTTTATGCCTCTGTAGTTACTGCAGCTCTGCACATCACCCTTGTTCTTGAAAATAGGAACCAGCATACTTCGTCTCCACTCCTCAGGCATCCTCTCACTTTCCAAGATTTTATTAAACAATCTGGTTAGAAACTCTACTGCCATCTCTCCTAGACATTTCCATGCCTCCATTGGAATGTCATCTGGACCAACTGCCTTTCCACTCTTCATCTTCTTCACAGCAGCCCTCACTTCTTCCTTGCTAATCTCTTTTACTTCCTGATTTACTCTCACCACATCATCCAGCCTTTTCTCTCGCTCATTTTCTTTATTCATCAACTCTTCAAAATATTCCCTCCACCTTCTCAGCATACATTCCTCACTTGTCAGCACATTACCATGTGCATCTTTTACCACCCTAACCTGCTGCGCATCCTTTCCAGCTCTGCCCCTTTGTCTGGCCAGTCGGTACAAGTCCTTTTCTCCTTCCTTACTATTCAACTTCTTGTACAGCTCGCAATATGCCTTTTCCTTTGCTTTTACCACTTCTCTTCTCACCTTACGCCACATCTCCTTGTACTCCTGTCTACTTTCTTCATCTCTCCGACTATCCCAAAACTTTTTCGCCAACCTCTTTCTCCTTATGCTTTCTTGGACCTCTTCATTCCACCACCAAGTCTCCTTGTCTTCCTTCCACTGTCCAGATGTCATACCCAGTACTGCCCTAGCTGTCTCCCTCACCACATCTGCAGTACTTTTCCAGTTGTCCAAAATTGCTTCCCCTCCAACTAGTGCTTCTCTCACCTGCTCACTAAATTTCACACAACAGTCTTCCTCCTTCAGCGTCCACCATCTGATCCTTTGTTGAGCTCTCACTCTCTTCTTCTTCTTTACCTCTAAAGTCATCCTACAAACAACCATCCTATGCTGTCTAGTGACACTCTCTCCTGCTACCACCTTACAGTCTGGGATTTCTTTTAGCTTGCATCTCCTATAAAGAATGTAGTCCACCTGTGTGCACCTTCCTCCACTCTTATGTTACCCTGTGCTCCTCCCTTTTCTTAAAGTAGGTATTCACCACAGCCATTTCCATCCTTTTTGCAAAATCAACTACCATCTGTCCTTCCCCATTCCTATCCTTGATACCATATCTACCCATTACTTCCTCATCACCTCTGTTCCCTTCACCAAAATGCCCATTGAAGTCTGCTCCTATCACCACTCTTTCATGCTTGGGCACACTCTCCACCACCTCATCTAACACACTCCAGAAATCTTCTTTCTCCTTCATCTCACAACCTACCTGTGGGGCATATGCACTGATGATATTCATCATCACCCCTTCAATTTCCAACTTCACACTCATCACCCTGTCAGACACTCGCTTAACCTCCAACACACTTTTAACATACTCTTCCTTTAAAATGACCCCAACACCATTTCTCTTCTTGTCCTCACCATGGTACAACAACTTTTACCCACCGCCGATGCTCCTGCTCTTACTTCCCTTCCACTTGGTCTCTTGCACACACAATATGTCTACCTTTCTCCTTTCCATCATATCAGCCAGCTCTCTCCCTTTACCAGTCATACTACCAACATTCAAAGTCCCCACTCTCATTTCCACCCTTCTAGTTTTCTTCTTCTCCCGCTGTCCGTGGCAATGTTTTCCTCCTCTACTTCGTCGTCTTCGCCCAGCAGTAGCCAAATTTCCACCGGCACCCTGTTGAGCAATAGCACCAGTGGCGGACGTTGTTAACCCGGGCCGCGACCGATCCGGTATGGGAATTCGATTCTGAGTCTGCATAGTTGGGTTGGCTTGTTTTACGCCGGATGCCCTTCCTGACGCAACCCTCCTCATTTATCCGGGCTTGGGACCGGCACTCAGAATGTACTGGCTGCACGCCCCATGTGGCTGAGTTGCAATATGTATACAGGACATATGAGGAAAAGGCGAAGAAGAAAAAAATCTCACAAGTGAACACTGCAGTCAGTTCATGTTGAACAAACAATGTTAAATATTCTGCATACTGCAGCTTTCAACCTCAGTTTGTGGGACATCCGTTTGTAAAATGATATAATTATTCTTACCTGCAGAGTGGAGGCAGCAGAGTCACTAGTCTCTGTCAGTCCTGTGCTTCTTGGTATACTGGACACGATGTATCTGGATCCTTTTGGCAGAGGCTGTCTAACCACCAGCTTTCCTTTCCTGGTCTCTGCTAGAAACAGACTGTACCAGTAGGCATCGTTGGACACCAGAGTGGAATCTGCGATGGTGGAGTTCCTCTCACTGATCACACTGTTCCTGCAGGGTGGAGCCGCTTTGCTGAGTGTGGTTTTCTGACACTTCAGCACAATGGTGACCAATATGGTGATGAGCAGGAGAAATGACACCGAGCCCAGACCGATGACCAAATACAGATTTAAGTCTGAAAAGATGTCATATTCTAGACGCTCCTCAGTCATGTCAGAGTAGGCCTTAACAGCAGTCTCCACTGTGGACAGCTTGATGGTGACTGTAGCAGAGAGAGCAGGATCCCCATTGTCCTTGGCAACAACAACCATTCTCTGGTGACGTGGATCTCTGTAACTGAACATCCTCATGGTCCTGATCTCTCCATTGTATTGGTCCAGACTGAACAAGGTGGCATCAGTCACCTGGAGAAACTGGTAGGTAATCCGAGAGTTGTGCACTGAGTCTGTGTCTATTGCGATCACCTTGGCAACCAGAGAGCCTTTATCAGTAGATCTGGGGATCTTCTCCTCCACCACTGAGCCGTGTGGTCTCCACGGAGAGACAATAACTGGAGTGTTGTCGTTCTGGTCCACAATAATGATGTGGACGGTCACATTACTGCTGAGTGGAGGAGAGCCAGAGTCTCTGGCCTCAATGTGGAAAAGAAACTCCTTCTCAATCTCATAGTCAAAAGTTTTGAGTGCGTAAAGATTACCGTTCTCTGGATTGATGGAGAACAGCATGGACATGGAGGTGTTGGCTATCTCCTTCTCTACGATGAAATAAACTAGATACTGGTTTTCATGGAGGTCAGGGTCAAACGCAGTGAGGGAACTGAGCAAAGCTCCAGGTGCGTTATTCTCCATCACACGTATGGTGTAAAATGACTGAGGGAACTGAGGAACATTGTCATTAACATCCAGCAGTTCTAAAGTCATAGTTTCATTGTCAGATAAAGGAGGAGAACCTCTGTCTGTTACAGTGAAAGTGATGTCATATTCTGGAACCTTCTCACGGTCTAAAGGCTCTGAGATGATTAATTCATAATAATTATCAGAGGATTCTCTCAGTTTGAAAGGCATGTTATCAGGAATATGAAGATCAACCACTCCGTTATCACCTGAGTCTTTGTCATTGACGCTAACTACAGCTATCACTGTGTCTACAACTTGATTCTCTTTGACCGGACTTTGAAATGATTTAATTGAAATTTCTGGGTGATTGTCATTCATGTCTGTCATATTTATTGTCACTTTGCACTGTCCAGATAAAGAGTTTGGGCCTTTATCGCTGGCAATAACCTCCATTTCATAAAATTTAAAATCTTCATAATTTATCATCTCTTTCACTCTGATTTCACCATTTTCTGGATTTAACTCAAATATTTTTTGCGTTCTCTCTGATGTGTACAAACTATATGAATAAACAATATCAGCATTGGATCCTTCATCCAAATCAGTGGCGTTAAGTTTAATTACCAGACTGCCAATCGGGAAGTTTTCCATCACATCCACGACGTATTTGTCTTTTTGGAAAACAGGGGCGTTGTCGTTCACATCGAGCACACGAACAATGATGCTGGCTGTGCCGCTGCGCACGGGGTCTCCTCCGTCCACAGCCGTCAGTGTGAGATTATGAACCGCCTGCTGCTCTCTGTCCAAAGCTTTGATCAGAATCAAATCAGCAAACTTTGATCCATCTCTCCCCGTCTGAATTTTCAGGGCAAAATGTTCACTTGAGCTCAGGTGGTATCCCTTCACAGAATTCGTTCCGACATCTGGGTCGACAGCGTTGTTGAGTGAGAATTTCTCACCAACGGAACTCGATTCAGAAATATCCAAATGCATCGTCCCCCGCCGAAAATGAGGAGCGTTGTCATTAATGTCTGTGATTTCCACCTCGATATTAAACATGCGTTCTGGATTTTCAATCGTTGCGTCTAATTTAAGGAAACAGTAGATTGTTGTTTTCAGTGGACACAAAAACTCTCGATCGATCCTCTCCACGATATACAGCTCTCCGGTGTCTTTGTTGATGTCGAGATATTTTTTAGTGGCGACAGCGTCGATGCGCATTTTTCTTTTTGTCAGGGTCTTCACATCTAACCCCAAATCAGACGCTAAATTAGCCACGGTGGCGCCTTCCTCCATTTCTTCCGGCACAGAATAATGAGTGACGGTTAAAACCGTGCTCATAATGGCAGAAAGAAAAAGAAACACTGAGATGAACCATCTTCGGGAAAACTGGCGGATATGACGCGCCATCGAGAGGATTTCTTCCTTCAACCACTGAAACGTGAAGAGCAGGAAAAAGTCGAACGATCCGGTGGCGAAAGTAAAGACGATCTTCAGCACGAGAGAGCCTTAAATGAAACCATGAGATGTGCGTGCAAAGTGTCTGATCATCAGTCTGATTCTCATCCTCCAATGAGAGCGCGCGACAGCTATGACCTCACCAGTGAGTACGCTTTTGTGGAGAGCAGCGACATCGATCCTGTGAGAAAATTGTCACGTCAAAAAACATTTAATATTTCTACTTTGTGTTAGACAATATATTTTATTATTATTATTTCGGATATAGTTTTTTGTTGTTGTTTTTTTTATTTCTGAGCAGCACGATGGTGGGCAGTGGTTAGCTCTGTTGCTTCACAGCAATAAGGTCATGGGATCGAGTCCCACCTGTGGCCTTTATGTATGGAATTTGCATGTTCTCCCCGTGTTTACGTGGGTTCTCTCCGGGTGCTCCGGCTTCCTCCCACATCCAAAGGCATGCAGGTTTGGTAGGTTGGAAAATTCAAATTGTCCGTATAGGCGTGCGTGCACGGATTGAATGTGTTTGTTTGTCTATATGTCACCCTGAGACAGACTGGCGTCCTGTCCAAAGTTTGCCCCGCCTCACGCCCTGGGGTTGCTGAGATAGACTCCAGCCCCCGTGACTCTTAATTGGAGTAAGCGGTTGAAGATGAATGAGTGAGTGAGTCATATTTCTGAAAGAAGACGTAGAAGCAGACGACTGATTTTATTTAGAAAGTTCAATGTAAGTGCATAATATAATTGTAAATACATTAAAAAATACATAGATGACGCAAGAAAGTGAAAACACTTATTTCCATTGTGGTCCAAAAGTTATTTGAGCTTTTGCTGGTTTTGAATTTATGATGGAGCAGTAATTAAAAAGTTCAGCTTTATTTGTTTATTTAGTCTCAAACTATTCAATTGACGTTTTTGTTAGAAATACTTTAAACTGCAAAGATTTTCTCAAAATCATCTTCATTAGTGACAGATTAATTTCTTATCTTCCTTTTGATGACTTTTATGCACGTATTCTGTGCGTAAAACGTGCGTAAATGATAGTAACCCGTGTGTGTCCGTTTCGTTGGGATCTTTTACGCACGGATTTCTGTGTTTTCGACTTTTAATCAGTTTTTTCGTTTCAAAGTAACGTCATTACATTCCTGTTGATGAGTTTTATGCACGGATTTATGTACGTTAACCGTGCGTAAAGGACTGTGGCTCCTGCTATGAACAAGTTAATAATGTCCGTTTCGTCGTTTGTGTTGATACACATCAGCAATTAATTATGATCCAATTAAGTGCACCGCGTGTAAATTTTCAGCACTAAACACACATCGAAACGTGCAAACAGAAAGAAAAAAGAATGGGGAGGGCAAATGATGCTGCCAATTTATTTATTTGAAAACAATTTAAAAGGTGTTCAACATTAAATGTCAAAAACATAATTATAATTATTTAATATGCTTAGCGTTTTGTTGAATACCACTTAATGTCACAGCCACCTGGGAGATTAAATATTTCATTGATAAGGATGAAATGGAAAAAAAAAAATTGAATGGTGTCTAATATCAGTAAAGACACTTCGATATCAACAAACAATATGAGGCATTTGTGGTGGATAGGTGCATCTCAGAAAGTTCAATATTGGTTTGTCACGAATTTTAGATGACGAAAAGTTTACATATTCTAGTTTCAATCCATAGAAACCAAAATGTTTGCCATTTTTAATTCTAAGTTTGATAATTACAGCCTACAGCTCCTAAAAACAGCTAATGCATATCTCAAAATATTAGAATATTTCAGGAGATCAGTTTAAAAAAAATGATTTATGATACAGAAATATCGAACTTCTAAAAGCATGTGTTCATTTATGCACTCAGTATTTGGTTGTGGCTCCTTTTGAATTAATTCCTCCATCAGTGTGGTGTGGCATGGAGGCGATCAGCCTCTAGCACTGCTGAGGTGTTCTTGAAGTCCAGGTTGCTTTGACAGCAGCCTTCAGGTCATCTGGGTTGTTGTCTCTCTGGTGTTTCTGATCTTCCTCTTGTCAACATCACATTGAGAATAGGAGGGATTGTCTATATGGACAATCAAGAACAGTAACACCATGGTCAGCACCTCAGTTAGATTTGGCACTGTGAGTAGGTGCCAAGTCCTGCTGGAAAAGAAAATGAGCATCTCCATAAGGCTTGGCAGCAGATGAAAGTGTGAAGTGCTCTAACACCTCATGGTAGATGGTTGGGTTGACATTGGATGTCATAAAACACAGTGGAGAAACACCAGCAGATATAATATGATGCCAAATCATCACTGACTTTGTAAACTGCACCCGAAACTTCAAGGAGCTTGAATTCTGTGCATGTCCACTCCTCCATACTGTGGGACCTTGATTTCCAAATTAAATGCTAAATTTACTTTCACATGAAAAGAGAACTTTGGACAACTGAGCAACGGTCCAGTTCTTTTTCTCCTTAGCCCAGGTAAAACATTTCTGACATTTCTGGCACCAGGAATACTTGTAGCCCATTTCCTGGACACATCTGTGCGTGTTGGTTCTTGATGCAATGGCTCCAGCTGTACTCCACTCCTTCTGAAGCTCCCCCAAGTTCTGGAATTGGCTTTGCTTGACAATCTTCTCAAGGTTGCAGTCATTCCTGTGACTTGTGCATCTTTTCTGAGTACACTTTTCCCCTCCATTGAACTTTCTATGACTATGCTTTCATCTAGAACTCTGTAAACAGCCAGAGCTATCAGCAATAACCTTCTGTGGCTAAACCTCCTTGTTCATGGTGTCCATGAGTGTCTTCTGGACAACTGTCACTTCAGTAGTCTTCCCCATGATTGTGGTTGTGTGTGCTGAACCCGATTTGAAAGATTCATGGTCTTCCAAGTGCAAAAACAGTGACTCAAAATAAAATATTCCACTATTTTAAGATATGCATGTTCTATATTTGGCACTGTAAGCCATGATTATCAAAATTAAAATTCAAAATGATTGAAACATTTTAGTTTCTATGTACTGAAACTAGAATGGTAAATTTTAACTCTGAAAAAAACTGATGAAAATATCGAACTTTTTCACAACATTTAAATGATTTGAAATGCACTTGTACTTGCAAAATGCTCATGAACGGTCAAATACAGTAGTTCTGCAATCTGTATACAGGAAATATGAGGAAAAGGTGAAGAAAAAAATCTCAGAAGTGAACACTGCAGTCAGTTCATGTTAAACAAACAATGTTAAATACTCTGCATACTGCAGCTTTCAACCTCAGTTTGTGGGACATCCGTTTGTAAAATGATATAATTATTCTTACCTGCAGAGTGGAGGCAGCAGAGTCACTAGTCTCTGTCAGTCCTGTGCTTCTTGGTATACTGGACACGATGTATCTGGATCCTTTTGGCAGAGGCTGTCTAACCACCAGCTTTCCTTTCCTGGTCTCTGCTAGAAACAGACTGTACCAGTAGGCATCGTTGGACACCAGAGTGGAATCTGCGATGGTGGAGTTCCTCTCACTGATCACACTGTTCCTGCAAGATGGAGCCGCTTTGCTGGGTGTGGTTTTCTGACACTTCAGCACAATGGTGACCAATATGGTGATGAGCAGGAGAAATGACACCGAGCCCAGACCGATGACCAAATACAGATTTAAGTCTGAAAAGATGTCATATTCTAGACGCTCCTCAGTCATGTCAGAGTAGGCCTTAACAGCAGTCTCCACTGTGGACAGCTTGATGGTGACTGTAGCAGAGAGAGCAGGATCCCCATTGTCCTTGGCAACAACAACCATTCTCTGGTGACGTGGGTCTCTGTAACTGAACATCCTCATGGTCCTGATCTCTCCATTGTATTGGTCCAGACTGAACAAGGTGGCATCAGTCACCTGGAGAAACTGGTAGGTAAT
Source organism: Thalassophryne amazonica (assembly GCF_902500255.1). Classification (NCBI taxonomy): domain Eukaryota; kingdom Metazoa; phylum Chordata; class Actinopteri; order Batrachoidiformes; family Batrachoididae; genus Thalassophryne; species Thalassophryne amazonica. The sequence continues at coordinate 31,023,340 of NC_047113.1, forward strand.
CCGAGAGTTGTGCACTGAGTCTGTGTCTATGGCGATCACCTTGGCAACCAGAGAGCCTTTATCAGTAGATCTGGGGATCTTCTCCTCCACCACTGAGCCGTGTGGTCTCCACGGAGAGACAATAACTGGAGTGTTGTCATTCTGGTCCACAATAATGATGTGGATGGTCACATTACTGCTGAGTGGAGGAGAGCCAGAGTCTCTGGCCTCAATGTGGAAAAGAAACTCCTTCTCAATCTCATAGTCAAAAGTTTTGAGTGCGTAAAGATTACCGTTCTCTGGATTGATGGAGAACAGCATGGACATGGAGGTGTTGGCTATCTCCTTCTCTACGATGAAATAAACTAGATACTGGTTTTCATGGAGGTCAGGGTCAAACGCAGTGAGGGAACTGAGCAAAGCTCCAGGTGCATTATTCTCCATCACACGTATGGTATAAAATGACTGAGGGAACTGAGGAACATTGTCATTAACATCCAGCAGTTCTAAAGTCATAGTTTCATTGTCAGATAAAGGAGGAGAACCTCTGTCTGTTACAGTGAAAGTGATGTCATATTCTGGATCCTTCTCACGGTCTAAAGGCTCTGAGATGATTAATTCATAATAATTATCAGAGGATTCTCTCAATTTGAAAGGTAACTTTGGAGGAACACTTAGATCAACTCTTCCATTGTCACCTGAGTCCTTATCACTCACACTAACTACAGCTATCACTGTGTCTACAACTTGATTCTCTTTGATTGGACTTTGGAATGATCTAATTGAAATTTCTGGGTGATTGTCATTCATGTCTGTCACATTTATTGTCACTTTACACTGTCCAGATAAAGAGTTTGGGCCTTTATCGCTGGCAATAACCTCCATTTCATAAAATTTAAAATCTTCATAATTTATCATCTCTTTCACTCTGATTTCACCATTTTCTGGATTTAACTCAAATATTTTTTGCGTTCTCTCTGATGTGTACAAACTATATGAATAAACAATATCAGCATTGGATCCTTCATCCAAATCAGTGGCGCTAAGTTTAATTACCAGACTGCCAATCGGGGAGTTTTCCATCACATCCACGACGTATTTGTCTTTTGGAAAACAGGGGCGTTGTCGTTCACATCGAGCACACGAACAATGATGCTGGCTGTGCCGCTGCGCACGGGGTCTCCTCCGTCCACAGCCGTCAGTGTGAGATTATGAACCGCCTGCTGCTCTCTGTCCAAAGCTTTGATCAGAATCAAATCAGCAAACTTTGATCCATCTCTTCCCGTGTGAATTTCAGTCGAAAAATGTTCACTTGAGCTCAGGTGGTAGCTTTTTACAGAATTAATTCCAACATCTGGGTCGACAGCGTTGTTCAGTGAAAATCTCTCTCCAACTGAACTCGATTCTGAAATGTCCAAATGCATCGTCCCCCGCCGAAAATGAGGAGCGTTGTCATTAATATCCATAATTTCCACCTCGATATTAAACATCCGCACTGGATTTTCAATTGTAGCGTCCAGTTTAATAAAACAGGACGACGTTGTCTTCAAGGGGCACAAAATCTCTCGATCGATCCTCTCCAGAATGTACAGCTCTCCCGTGTCTTTGTTAATGTCCAGATATTTTTTAATGGCTACAGCGTCGATGCGCATTTTTCTTTTCTTCAGGGTTTGTACATCCAAACCCAAATCAGACGCCAAATTGGCAACAACAGAGCCTTCCTCCATTTCTTCCGGCACGGAATAATGAGTAACGGCTGATTCTGACGCCAGGATTGCACAAAGAAAGAGGAACACCGACACGTACCCTCTCCGGAATGACGGATGGATGTGATGCGCCATTGGAGAAATCCTTCTTTCACACGGTGATGGGTGTCTCTGAGCTCGGTGTCCGTCGTCTTGATCAGAGAAAATCCAGTTTAAACCGTTTCTTTCATATGATCGTGAGAGAAATCCGTGTGCAAAATGTCATCTTCCAATAATCTAACGCGAAATTGATGACATCATCACCGGCTGTTTTCATGGAAAGCAGCGACGTCGAGAGTCCCGAGTGAGTCTTTGCACCGCTAAAAATCTAAACATTTTATATTTTCAGAATCAACAAATACCTAGTTTCCTGAATATTAAATTTTGTCTAAAATAATAATATCATAGTCATATTTTGATCTTGACCTTCATTTTCTTCATCAGTGTGGTTCTCGGGAATCGAAACAATTTTTGTGCAGTTTTCTGTTTTGAATGGTTGTTTAATTTTTCGTACAATGCCACATTTGCCATTTTTAGTGCAAAAGCTGAACTGTAACTGACAGGGTTGATTTTTTTTCACGCAGCTTCCTGCTTAAAGGTTTTGAGGAGCAAATCCAGATTGTATAAATGTAATCTCTGTTATCATCTCCAATTAGTTATTAGGACATATGAACAAATATGTGTATTTGCTTGTTGGTCAATATTGAGAGTACAAAATTCTGATTTAAAATAATGAAGCACTAACATTTAATTTTGATATTGAAATAATTTTAAATATTTGTCAATCTGTACTACAAACGTGGTCTTGAACATTTTACATTTCCAGAAAACAACAATAAAAGTGTCTCAGTGTTTATTGCAATCATAAATCAATTCAGATGAGTCGCACTGTGATGATTTTATTCTGAAACTTGATTTTCTGAATCTATCTGTGACTTTCATGCAAATATTATAACACTCAGCTTGAAAAATATTGTGTTTTTTGCATTTTTTTTGTCACAAGGGACTAGACTTAGTATAATGCTATGTTGGGGGTCATAGTGAAAAACTCTAATGCACGGCATCATCTGAAACAGAGAGAGATATTGTTTGCAGTCAAAAAATATCCAATAGACACCGAGGTGTCACATCCTATTTAAAAAATGTCAATAAAAAAGTCTGTTTTCAGGTCTCAAAGTAACAGTCTGTTGCATTAAGTGTAAAGTAGCTGCTGGTGTTGGTACCTTTTCTATATCAATGAACAACCCAATCTCACGCCCTACATCCCCTTCTCTCTCAAGCAGAGATAGTTCTGTCAACCAAATTTCAAATGGCATGGTTAGTTTGTCTCACAGATCACGCAAGACTCTAGATACTGATTTCTGTATTTCATGGAAGTCTAAGAGGAGCCATTTCAAACTTACATTTGCTCATTGCAAGGAAGTTGAAATGTGCATAACAAGGACATGCAGGAATTATATCATATTTAAAGCTCATCGTTGCACAATGCTCAAAGGAAGATAACGCCTGATTTTACAACATGTGTCCCCTTTAACTTACTTTGTATGTTTTAGCAGTGATTTTTCAAGAGCAGCTTTCTGGGCATAAATGCTTTATGAAGTAAAAATAGATGCATACTTTACAAGTGCAATTATTCTATCATCCTGCCTAATAAAAACCACTGAGTGCTTGCAGCAACAGTGTATTCATTTGTAATGTCCACAGACTGAAGTGACAAAGTACTGACTTACAATAAAATTGTTATTTATGCTGATACTTAACTGTGACTTAAATATTATTATTAATGTTTATTAACATAGCCTACAAGACAAAATTCAAGATCTTTAGAAAAAATTACATTCATCCATCTATTTTCTTCCGCTTTATCCAGAGTCGGGTCGTGGGGTCAGCAGCTCAAGCAAAGCTGCCCAGACCTCCCAATCTACACACACCTCCCCCACCTCCTCCGGGGGAACCCTGAGGCATTCCCAAGCCAGCTGAGAGATGTAGTCCCTCCAGTGTGTCCTGGGTCTTCCACGGGGCATCCTCCCAATGGGACGTGCACGGAACTCCTCTCCAGCAAGGCATCCAGGAGGCATCTGGAAAAGATGCCAAAGCCACCTCAGCTGGAACCTTTCGACATGGAGGAGCAGCAGCTCGACTTCGAGCTCCTCCAGAGTGACCGAGCTCCTCACCCTATCTCTAATGGAGCACCCAGCCGCCCTACGGAGGAAACTCATCTGGGCCGCTTGTACTCGCAATCTCATTCTTTCAGTCATGAGCCAAATCTCATGACCATAGGTGAGGGTCAGAACGTAGATCGATTGGTAAATCAAGAGCTTTGCCCCCCTGCTCAGCTCTCTCTTCACTATAGTGAGAGATACTTACGTGGAGGAGTTTAAGTATCTAAAAAAAAAACTACCAAAAATAAAATAAGAATTTAAATGCATCTGAATAATAACTACAGCACAGTGGTTTAGTGGTTAGTACAGTTGCCTCACAGCAAGAAGGTCACAGCCTGGGCTTTTCTGTGTGGAATTTACGTTCTCCTCATGTTCATGTGAGTTTGAGCTTCCTCCGGGTACTCAGGCTTCCTCCCACTTCAAAAGACATGCAAGTTCGGTGAATTGGTGTCTCTAAATTCACTGTAGGTGTGCAGGCAAGTATGAATGTGTTTGTCAGTCTGTATGTGGCCCTGCAGCAGACTGGCGTCCTGTCCAGGTTGTACCCCACCTCCTGCCCTGTGACTGCCGGGATAGGCTGCAGCCCTCTGTGACCCGTGATTGGGGTATGCAGGTATAGAAAATGAATGAATGAAAATTGACTGCCCTTCAGACATTTTAGTGTCAGTCAAAATTTTGAATCCTCAACATTGCAAGAGGTCAGTGTTGTAGAGATACAGCTATATTGAAATATGAGGCACAACAGATGTGCAAAGTATATATGCATTCATCAGTTAAGTGTGCCAATAAAACCTGGCCTTACATGTTTGGAGAATGTTTTACATTACCTGCAGAGTGGAGGCAGCAGAGTCACTAGTCTCTGTCAGTCCTGTGCTTCTTGGTATACTGGACACGATGTATCTGGATCCTTTTGGCAGAGGCTGTCTAACCACCAGCTTTCCTTTCCTGGTCTCTGCTAGAAACAGACTGTACCAGTAGGCATCGTTGGACACCAGAGTGGAATCAGCGATGGTGGAGTTCCTCTCACTGATCACACTGTTCCTGCAGGGTGGAGCCGCTTTGCTGGGTGTGGTTTTCTGACACTTCAGCACGATGGTGACCAATATGGTGATGAGCAGGAGAAATGACACCGAGCCCAGACCGATGACCAAATACAGGTTTAAGTCTGAAAAGATGTCATATTCTAGACGCTCCTCAGTCATGTCAGAGTAGGCCTTAACAGCAGTCTCCACTGTGGACAGCTTGATGGTGACTGTAGCAGAGAGTGCAGGATCCCCATTGTCCTTGGCAACAACAACCATTCTCTGGTGACGTGGATCTCTGTAACTGAACATCCTCATGGTCCTGATCTCTCCATTGTATTGGTCCAGACTGAACAAGGTGGCATCAGTCACCTGGAGAAACTGGTAGGTAATCCGAGAGTTGTGCACTGAGTCTGTGTCTATGGCGATCACCTTGGCAACCAGAGAGCCTTTATCAGTGGATCTGGGAATCTTCTCCTCCACCACTGAGCCGTGTGGTCTCCACGGAGAGACAATAACTGGAGTGTTGTCATTCTGGTCCACAATAATGATGTGGACGGTCACATTACTGCTGAGTGGAGGAGAGCCAGAGTCTCTGGCCTCAATGTGGAAAAGAAACTCCTTCTCAATCTCATAGTCAAAAGTTTTGAGTGCGTAAAGATTACCGTTCTCTGGATTGATGGAGAACAGCATGGACATGGAGGTGTTGGCTATCTCCTTCTCTACGATGAAATAAACTAGATACTGGTTTTCATGGAGGTCAGGGTCAAACGCAGTGAGGGAACTGAGCAAAGCTCCAGGTGCGTTATTCTCCATCACACGTATGGTATAAAATGACTGAGGGAACTGAGGAACATTGTCATTAACATCCAGCAGTTCTAAAGTCATAGTTTCATTGTCAGATAAAGGAGGAGAACCTCTGTCTGTTACAGTGAAAGTGATGTCATATTCTGGAACCTTCTCACGGTCCAAAGGCTCTGAGATGATTAATTCATAATAATAATCACAGGATTCTCTCAGTTTGAAAGGCATATTATCAGGAATATGAACATCAACCACTCCGTTATCACCTGAGTCCTTATCACTCACACTAACTACAGCTATCACTGTGTCTACAACTTGATTCTCTTTGATTGGACTTTGAAATGATCTAATTGAAATTTCTGGGTGATTGTCATTCATGTCTGTCACATTTATTGTCACTTTGCACTGTCCAGATAAAGAGTTTGGGCCTTTATCGCTGGCAATAACCTCCATTTCATAAAATTTAAAATCTTCATAATTTATCATCTCTTTCACTCTGATTTCGCCATTTTCTGGATTTAACTCAAATATTTTTTGTGTTCTCTCTGACGTGTACAAACTATATGAATAAACAATATCAGCATTGGATCCTTCATCCAAATCAGTGGCGTTAAGTTTAATTACCAGACTGCCAATCGGGGAGTTTTCCATCACATCCACGACGTATTTGTCTTTTTGGAAAACAGGGGCGTTGTCGTTCACATCGAGCACACGAACAATGATGCTGGCTGTGCCCGTGTGCGTCGGTACTCCTCCGTCCACAGCCGTCAGTGTGAGATTATGAACCGCCTGCTGCTCTCTGTCCAAAGCTTTGATCAGAATTAAATCAGCAAACTTTGATCCATCTCTTCCCGTGTGAATTTCAATGGCGAAATGTTCACTTTCACTTAAAAGATACGTTTTCACAGAGTTCAAACCCACATCGGGATCGACAGCATTTGTTAAGGAGAAGCGCTCCCCTGTTGAGGTCGACTCCGATATGTCCAAACGCATCGTGTCCCGGTGGAAATGAGGCGCGTTGTCATTAATATCCATTATTTCCACCTCGATATTGAACAACCGAACTGGATTTTCAATAGTCACATCCATTTTGAGAAAACACGGATTCTTTTTGTTACATATATATTCCCTGTCAATTATTTCGGCAACGAACAGCTCCCCGGTGTCTCTGTTAATTTCGAGATATCTCTTACTACTGATAAAGTCCAATCGAATTTTACGGCGGTCCAACGTTTTGGCATCCAGACCCAGATCCGTTGCTAGATTCGCGACCACGGATCCCTGCTCCATCTCCTCTGGAACCGAGTAATGCGTAACAGCAGCCGTGACTGACACCGAGACACAAAAGAACACAAACCGCAAGATGTACCTTTTCCTTTGCTGGTCTCCGAAAATCAAATCCATGATTCTGATGGATTGAAAGCTCTGCTGCAATTTAAATAGCCTATCGATTTCAAAATGAATCCACGACGAAACGAGTTCTTGTATTTCAGCCGCAGATGGACAGAAATGGCAGCTCCTGTCTTTGAATGAACGGTTGTGGCGACTGTTACGTCACAATAAAAAAAAAATTTCGTGGTAAGGAGCGACGCTTTGCGTCCTGAAAGTGTTTGCACTCACAACTTCAATAATCTAGTTTTGAAAAAAAAAAGTTCACTGAATAGATTTATCAATGTCAGGGATAGTAAATAATGAATGTATTTACAGAGGTGTTAATTGTCCAACCTGAGCTACAGTAAAACCTTGTCTGTCTGATGAAACTAATACAACACTGCAAGAAAAACTAATGAAAACCTAATAAATATCATGCCATGGGATAAAATGAATAAATAATAATATATTGTTGTTATTAATATTGTTATATTATATTATTAAAACTAATAATATATAATAATAATAAATACATAAATACCATTGGATTAAAAAAAAAGCTTTTCAACCACCATCCCTGGTTCTCAATACGAGGCACTTAAGTGGCTCTACTCTACTCTTCTTCTTTTTTTTTTTTTTTTAGATATACCTTAGTATACACGAGTAGAGTTCTAAGTGGAATGCATTATAGAAGACATACCTTACTGAATTTACATGCATTAATGAAAAAGTGTAACAACATTGTCTGACAACTTGATTCTTCTTTAGATAACCAAACTTCAGAATTTTTGGTTTTCCGTCATTTTTAAGGAAATCGGTTTGTATTTGATAAGTTTTTTACAGACATTTTTATGACTGAATTCTCTTCTTAGACTGTCTGTGTTGTTAATGTACCTGACAAGAGAACTACAATTAAATTAAGGGTTTTTTTCTTCGTTGTTTTGTTTTTCTAATTTATTATCGAGGTTTGCTCCTTAATAAGTAACAACAATGAAGAAAATAATCTCACATGCTATTTTGAATGTTTGACCATTTTCAGTGCAGTTTTGTTGTTGACACACTGATGAAGAAAAATCAACTATTTTTTGAACACAATTCTATGTTAGCATGAATGCTTGCCTATGTAATTGAATTGCAACATAGCTTTACATTTCACATCTGAATAAATGTGTTTTTAAAGGCACTCTTTTGAGATATATGCAGATATATGTGAGTGGATGATATAGTTTCATAGCCACAGCAGAGTTAAGAACCTTGAGGATACCAGCATGCTCGTACTTGAGACCAAGACTCTACCAGGTTAGCCAAAGGGAACTTTTCCATGAGCCAAGCTAGTAGGAACGTCTTCTCAAACTGGAGAAGATGTTACATATACATGTGTTAAATTTAAACAACAATTATTCTTACCTGCAGAGTGGAGGCAGCAGAGTCACTGGTCTCTGTCAGTCCTGTGCTTCTTGGTATACTGGACACGATGTATCTGGATCCTTTTGGCAGAGGCTGTCTAACCACCAGCTTTCCTTTCCTGGTCTCTGCTAGAAACAGACTGTACCAGTAGGCATCGTTGGACACCAGAGTGGAATCTGCGATGGTGGAGTTCCTCTCACTGATCACACTGTTCCTGCAGGATGGAGCCGCCTTGCTGGGTGTGGTTTTCTGACACTTCAGCACGATGGTGACCAATATGGTGATGAGCAGAAGAAATGACACTGAGCCCAGACCGATGACCAAATACAGATTTAAGTCTGAAAAGATGTCATATTCTAGACGCTCCTCAGTCATGTCAGAGTAGGCCTTAACAGCAGTCTCCACTGTGGACAGCTTGATGGTGACTGTAGCAGAGAGAGCAGGATCCCCGTTGTCCTTGGCAACAACAACCATTCTCTGGTGACGTGGATCTCTGTAACTGAACATCCTCATGGTCCTGATCTCTCCGTTGTATTGGTCCAGACTGAACAAGGTGGCATCAGTCACCTGGAGAAACTGGTAGGTAATCCGAGAGTTGTGCACTGAGTCTGTGTCTATGGCGATCACCTTGGCAACCAGAGAGCCTTTATCAGTAGATCTGGGGATCTTCTCCTCCACCACTGAGCCGTGTGGTCTCCACGGAGAGACAATAACTGGAGTGTTGTCATTCTGGTCCACAATAATGATGTGGATGGTCACATTACTGCTGAGTGGAGGAGAGCCAGAGTCTCTGGCCTCAATGTGGAAAAGAAACTCCTTCTCAATCTCATAGTCAAATGTTTTGAGTGCGTAAAGATTACCGTTCTCTGGATTGATGGAGAACAGCATGGACATGGAGGTGTTGGCTATCTCCTTCTCTACGATGAAATAAACTAGATACTGGTTTTCATGGAGGTCAGGGTCAAACGCAGTGATGGAACTGAGCAAAGCTCCAGGTGCGTTATTCTCCATTACACGTATGGTATAAAATGACTGAGGGAACTGAGGAACATTGTCATTAACATCCAGCAGTTCTAAAGTCATAGTTTCATTGTCAGATAAAGGAGGAGAACCTCTGTCTGTTACAGTGAAAGTGATGTCATATTCTGGAACCTTCTCACGGTCTAAAGGCTCTGAGATGATTAATTCATAATAATTATCAGAGGATTCTCTCAGTTTGAAAGGCATATTATCAGGAATATGAAGATCAACCACTCCGTTATCACCTGAGTCCTTATCACTCACACTAACTACTGCTATCACTGTGTTTAAATCAATATTTTCACTGACTGGACTGTGGAATGATTTTATTGATATTTCTGGATGGTTGTCATTCATGTCTTCAACGGCAATTTGTACTTTACACTGGCCCGATAAAGCATTTGCTCCACTATCTGTGGCTACAATTTCCATATCATAAATCTTAAAATCTTCATAATTTAGGACTCCCTTTACAGTAATCTCACCCGTGTTGGGGTTTAAATTGAATGTTTTCTGCGTTTTCTCTGGTGTGTACAGACTGTATGAGTATAATAAATCTGAATTTGATCCCTCGTCTAAATCTGTTGCGTTAAATTGAATTACATGACTTCCAATGGGAGAATTTTCCATGACATTAACGTGGTAAGAGTCTTTGTCAAATATTGGGGCGTTGTCATTCGTGTCTAAAACGTGAACAATGATGCTGGCGGTTCCAGACCGAGACGGCGCACCGCCGTCGACAGCAGTTATTATTAAATTATGAACGGCCTGCTGCTCTCTGTCTAAAGTCTTTTGCAGGATCAAATCCGCGAATTTCGATCCGTCTCTTCCAGTTTGAATCTCCATTGTGAAATAATCATTGTCGCTCAAGTGATACGTTTTCACTGAATTTGCGCCAACATCTGGGTCGACTGCGTTGCTGACAGAAAAACGCTCTCCGGCCGGCGTCGCCTCTGAAATGTCTAAATCTATGGTGTCTCTTCTAAAATGAGGGGCGTTGTCGTTAATATCCAGTATCTCTAGTTCGATGTAAAATATTCTTTTGGGGTTTTCGATGATGGCTTCCATTTTCAGGTAACAGGACGTCTTGGCGGGGCAGAGAAATTCTCGATCCATTCGTTCCACGATGTAGAGCTCCCCCGTTTCTTTGTTCACGTCCAGATATTTTCTGTTCCCAATGATCTCAATCCGCATTTTCCGCCCGACTAATGCCTTCACGTCTAGTCCCAAATCGACAGCTAAATTCGCGACAACCGAACCTTCTTCCAATTCTTCTGGAACAGAATAATGCGTAACGGCAGAAGCGACTTTTAAGGAGGCGGCAGTCAAAAAGAGAGCTGCGCACACGTACCGTGACCAGTGCTGAGAACAGATACGAGCAACCATTGTTTCGACAGACGTGTTTTCGTTTTCCAGGACTGTGTAATCCGATCCGGAGGAGGATTCGACAAATGTTTCACTCCTGCGTCAAAAAAAAAATCTGCAGCCAGCACGAGTAGCGAGTGCAAAAAGCCCATAAAATCCACATTTGCTCGTCCGTCAGACCCAATCGTTTCCTGATTTTTCGTCCTCTTTTTTTTTTCTTCCTTCAAATATCAGGAGGGTCAGCAGCGCATCCGGTATGAGCAGAGAAATGTGACGTGAGTGAACAGCGACGCTGTGCGCAAATAACGAGCACACTCAGCTTCGTGCATGGATAATTTCTTCACTGTGGCATTAAATCTGTATGATTGCATCTTCATTAATTCATAGTTTTTGTTCGATTAATTTTCCTGTAAGCATGAGACTGATTCTTTTTTTTTCCTTCTTTTTTCTTTTTCATAGTTAAGGTGTATGAATTACAAATTTTACTGCAAAGAAATTATTCACATTTTATGCAGTTCTATTTAAATCGATTTTAAATTATATTTTTTAAATGAATATGTTAAATTCGCAAAATTTATGAAAAACAGGATTGTGAAAGACAGGCATCTAAGTTTTAGGAGTAAACATGTTTGAGTCATGTTCACTTCGATTAACATTTCTAAATGATAAACCAAATAATGTATTCAGGTTAGATGTTAAAATTACTCAAACGCAATTACAAATCTTATCTAGTCGTCCCCACATTTCACGGTTCATTAAAACACATCCTTTCATTGTTAAGGAATATCTTAGATGAAGAAAACTCATTATTGTGATGATATAAAATACATGTGTATATCATTGTACAATTAAGAGATACAAGAATAAGAAATGATGAAGAATAAAGTTATTAATTACATCAGTACAATATCTGTAAAATTTGAAATGATTCTCAAGTTTTGAAGACATCACTTCTGCCTTTTTGCATTTACGCAATATCTCTAAAATCAGAAAGGTCTTGTCTCAGAGTGATGCTGAAAAACTAATTCATGCATTTATTTCCTCTAGGCTGGACTATTGTAATTCATTATTATCAGGTTGTCCTAAAAGTTCCCTAAAAAGCCTTCAGTTGGTTCAGAATGCTGCAGCTAGAGTACTGACGGGGACTAGCAGGAGAGAGCATATCTCACCCGTGTTGGCCTCTCTTCATTGGCTTCCTGTTAATTCTAGAATAGAATTTAAAATTCTTCTTCTTACTTATAAGGTTTTGAATAATCAGGTCCCATCTTATCTTAGGGACCTCATAGTACCATATTACCCCATTAGAGCGCTTCGCTCTCAGACTGCAGGCTTACTTGTAGTTCCTAGGGTTTGTAAGAGTAGAATGGGAGGCAGAGCCTTCAGCTTTCAGGCTCCTCTCCTGTGGAACCAGCTCCCAATTCAGATCAGGGAGACAGATACCCTCTCTACTTTTAAGATTAGGCTTAAAACTTTCCTTTTCGCTAAGGCTTATAGTTAGGGCTGGATCGGGTGACCCTGGACCATCCCTTGGTTATGCTGCTTTAGACGTAGATTGTGGGGGGGTTCCCATGATGCACTGTTTCTTTCTCTTTTTGCTCCGTATGCATCACTCTGCATTTAATCATTAGTGATCGATCTCTGCCCCCCTTCACGGCATGTCTTTTTCCTGGTTTTTTCCCTCAGCCCCAACCAGTCTCAGCAGAAGACTGCCCCTCCCTGAGCCTGGTTCTGCTGGAGGTTTCTTCCTGTTAAAAGGGAGTTTTTCCTTCCCACTGTTGCCAAGTGCTTGCTCAAAGGGGGTCGTTTTGACCGTTGGGGTTTTTTATAATTATTGTATGGCCTTGCCTTACAATATGGAGCGCCTTGGGGCAACTGTTTGTTGTGATTTGGCGCTATATAAGAAAAAAGTTGATTGATTGATTGATGATAAATGGCACAAAATGAATACTGAAAAAGAAATCAGCTGCGTTTATGCAAACTTAAAGACATCTCCAACAGGAATGACTGAAAAAAATTGACAGGACCTGATGAAACTGTATTATTTATTTTAGGGGTCTTTGTTTAAAAGAAAATCAGGTACCATTTAATGACGTTTTTGCAGTTTTATTTTAATTGAATAATGACCAGTAACTGTCTTCGTGCTACAGTGTAACAGGCAGGACACCATCAAGAAAATCAGCTTTCATATGACTGTTTTTTGTTTGTTTGTTTTGTTACAACAAAACGGTTTGTAAAATGATAACTGATTATTTTCCTTGAAATAAAAGTTGTTGGAATGTGAAAAAACTTACACTTTATGTGAGATTTATGAAAATGACATAGAAAACGAACCAAATAATCAACCCAGTCAAGAAAAAAATGAAACATTTGCAGGCTGTGCTAGAGTATAAATCATAGAAATTGAAGAAACACATCAATAGAAGGCTTTTTTAAAAACTGATTAGAAATGCACAATATAAATTCCATAAGATGTTGAAGGATTCTAATAGGGATTATTTAAAAGATTGGTGATGTCCTGGAGGTGAACCAAAAACATCATCTTACCTGCAGAGTGGAGGCAGCAGAGTCACTAGTCTCTGTCAGTCCTGTGCTTCTTGGTATACTGGACACGATGTATCTGGATCCTTTTGGCAGAGGCTGTCTAACCACCAGCTTTCCTTTCCTGGTCTCTGCTAGAAACAGACTGTACCAGTAGGCATCGTTGGACACCAGAGTGGAATCAGCGATGGTGGAGTTCCTCTCACTGATCACACTGTTCCTGCAGGGTGGAGCCGCTTTGCTGGGTGTGGTTTTCTGACACTTCAGCACGATGGTGACCAATATGGTGATGAGCAGAAGAAATGACACCGAGCCCAGACCGATGACCAAATACAGGTTTAAGTCTGAAAAGATGTCATATTCTAGACGCTCCTCAGTCATGTCAGAGTAGGCCTTAACAGCAGTCTCCACTGTGGACAGCTTGATGGTGACTGTAGCAGAGAGAGCAGGATCCCCGTTGTCCTTGGCAACAACAACCATTCTCTGGTGACGTGGATCTCTGTAACTGAACATCCTCATGGTCCTGATCTCTCCATTGTATTGGTCCAGACTGAACAAGGTGGCATCAGTCACCTGGAGAAACTGGTAGGTAATCCGAGAGTTGTGCACTGAGTCTGTGTCTATGGCGATCACCTTGGCAACCAGAGAGCCTTTATCAGTGGATCTGGGGATCTTCTCCTCCACCACTGAGCCGTGCGGTCTCCATGGAGAGACAATAACTGGAGTGTTGTCATTCTGGTCCACAATAATGATGTGGATGGTCACATTACTGCTGAGTGGAGGAGAGCCAGAGTCTCTGGCCTCAATGTGGAAAAGAAACTCCTTCTCAATCTCATAGTCAAAGGTTTTGAGTGCATAAAGATTACCGTTCTCTGGATTGATGGAGAACAGCATGGAAATGGAGGTGTTGGCTATCTCCTTCTCTACGATGAAATAAACTAGATACTGGTTTTCAAGGAGGTCAGGGTCAAATGCGGTGAGGGAACTGAGCAAAGCTCCAGGTACGTTATTCTCCATCACACGTATGGTATAAAATGACTGAGGGAACTTAGGAACATTGTCATTAACATCCAGGAGTTCTAAAGTCATAGTTTCATTGTCAGATAAAGGAGGAGAACCTCTGTCTGTTACAGTGAAAGTGATGTCATATTCTGGAACCTTCTCACGGTCTAAAGGCTCTGAGATGATTAATTCATAATATTTATCAGAGGATTCTCTCAGTTTGAAAGGCATGTTATCAGGAATATGAAGATCAACCACTCCGTTATCACCTGAGTCCTTATCACTCACACTAACTACAGCTATCACTGTGTTTAAATCAATATTTTCACTGACTGGACTGTGGAATGATTTTATTGATATTTCTGGGTGGTTGTCATTCATGTCTTCCACTAGAATTTTTAATGTACATTGTCCTGATAAACTATTTGCTCCTTTGTCTGTTGCTATAACTTCCATGTCATAAATTTTGTAATCTTCATAATTTAACACTCCCTTAACAGTAATCTCACCTGTTGAAGGATTCAAATAAAATGTTTCTTGTGTTTTCTCTGATGTGTACAGACTGTATGAATATGTAATATCAGAATTTGATCCTTCGTCTAAATCTGTCGCATTTAAATGAACAACAAGGCTTCCAATTGGAGAATTTTCCATAATATTAATATTATAGATTTCTTTGTCAAATTTCGGTGCGTTGTCATTTGTGTCTAAAACATGAACTATAATACTTGCAGTACCGGAACGAGCGGGACTTCCTCCATCTACAGCTGTGAGGATTAAATGATGAACAGCTTGCTGCTCCCGGTCTAAAGTCTTTTTCAGAATCAAATCTGCAAACCTCGAGCCGTCTCTTCCTGTCTGAACCTCGATCTTAAAATGTTCACTTTCGCTCAGTTGGTACGTATTCACGGAATTAATGCCAACATCAGGATCCACAGCGTTACTGAGAGAGAATCTCTCTCCTGCTGTCGTGGACTCTGATATGTCCAGATGGATGGCGTCTCTGCGAAACTGCGGGGCGTTGTCGTTCATATCCAGAATTTCAAGTTCTATATTAAAAATCCGTAATGGATTTTCTAGTGTTACCTCGAGTTTTATATAACAAGACACCGACCCCTTTGAAGGACAGAGAGATTCCCTGTCGATCTTTTCAGCGATGAACAGCTCACCAGTCTCTTTGTTCACATCCAGGTATTTTTTGGTAGCGATGATGTCCAGACGCATTTTTCTTTCATTCAGCGTGTTAACATCCAGACTCAGATCGGTGGCGAGATTTGCGACAACTGATCCTTCTTTTAATTCCTCTGGTATGGAGTAATGAGTGACTGAGGCCGATATGTGATCCACCAAGAACAAAAGAACAGCGAGCGGCACGAACCTTTTGTGTGGCTGCATCGTTACCTTTAAATCCGTTCTTGTTGAATAGTCGCACGTTAGACTTCAGACAACATCAAGCATATTTTCACAAAATCAAGTTGTCCAAAAAGTGCATAAGAGTCCAAAACAAAAGCTTTAGTCTCGGCAGTAAAATCGGCAGCAATGGCGTTGTTGGTGTGGTTTGAAATTTATGGCACCACGGAGCTGTCCATCGCTTTTTGGCGTTGCTCCTCCTGCTGGCGAATCACGGTCAGTGCGGGCTAATGATTTAGACTGTAACAGCGCCACCTTTTGTGTTTGCAAAACTGTTGGCATTATGGGTTATAAAAAATAAAGAAAATGTCAGTTTAAAAGCATTCATAATGTTTTTAAACCTTTCATTCAGCATATTTTAAAATCATTCATTCAGTATGCCCATTGTCCGTCACAACGTATGTGATTCAGAAGATTCGCAGCTGCCTTCATCAATCAAACTTCATCATTGAAAGTGGAAGTAATAAACCTATACATTTTCCAAATAGAAGCAAGGTGGGAATCATGTTCTTACCTGCAGAGTGGAGGCAGCAGAGTCACTAGTCTCTGTCAGTCCTGTGCTTCTTGGTATACTGGACACGATGTATCTGGATCCTTTTGGCAGAGGCTGTCTAACCACCAGCTTTCCTTTCCTGGTCTCTGCTAGAAACAGACTGTACCAGTAGGCATCATTGGAGACCAGAGTGGAATCTGCGATGGTGGAATTCCTCTCACTAATCACACTGTTCCTGCAGGGTGGAGCCGCTTTGCTGGGTGTAGGTTTCTGACACTTCAGCACGATGGTGACCAATATGGTGATGAGCAGCAGAAATGACACCGAGCCTAGACCGATGACCAAATACAGGTTTAAGTCTGAAAAGATGTCATATTCTAGACGCTCCTCAGTCATGTCAGAGTAGGCCTTAACAGCAGTCTCCACTGTGGACAGCTTGATGGTGACTGTAGCAGAGAGAGCAGGATCCCCGTTGTCTTTGGCAACAACAACCATTCTCTGGTGACGTGGATCTCTGTAACTGAACATCCTCATGGTCCTGATCTCTCCATTGTATTGGTCCAGACTGAACAAGGTGGCATCAGTCACCTGGAGAAACTGGTAGGTAATCCGAGAGTTGTGCACTGAGTCTGTGTCTATGGCGATCACCTTGGCAACCAGAGAGCCTTTATCAGTGGATCTGGGGATCTTCTCCTCCACCACTGAGCCGTGTGGTCTCCACGGAGAGACAATAACTGGAGTGTTGTCATTCTGGTCCACAATAATGATGTGGATGGTCACATTACTGCTGAGTGGCGGAGAGCCAGAGTCTCTGGCCTCAATGTGGAAAAGAAACTCCTTCTCAAACTCATAGTCAAAAGTTTTGAGTGCGTAAAGATTACCGTTCTCTGGATTGATGGAGAACAGCATGGACATAGAGGTGTTGGCTATCTCCTTCTCTACGATGAAATAAACTAGATACTGGTTTTCAAGGAGGTCAGGGTCAAACGCAGTGAGGGAACTGAGCAAAGCTCCAGGTGCGTTATTCTCCATCACACGTATGGTATAAAATGACTGAGGGAACTGAGGAACATTGTCATTAACATCCAGGAGTTCTAAAGTCATAGTTTCATTATCAGATAAAGGAGGAGAACCTCTGTCTGTTACACTGAAAGTGATGTCATACTCTGGAACCTTCTCACGGTCTAAAGGCTCTGAGATGATTAATTCATAATAATTATCAGAGGATTCTCTCAGTTTGAAAGGCATGTTATCAGGAATATGAAGATCAACCACTCCGTTATCACCTGAGTCCTTATCACTCACACTAACTACAGCTATCACTGTGTTCAAATCAATATTTTCATTGACTGGACTGTGGAATGATTTTATTGATATTTCTGGGTGGTTGTCATTCATGTCTTCCACTAGAATTTTAATGTACATTGTCCTGATAAACTATTTGCTCCTTTGTCTGTTGCTATAACTTCCATGTCATAAATTTTGTAATCTTCATAATTTAACACTCCCTTAACAGTAATCTCACCTGTTGAAGGATTCAAATAAAATGTTTCTTGTGTTTTCTCTGATGTGTACAGACTGTATGAATATGTAATATCAGAATTTGATCCTTCGTCTAAATCTGTCGCATTTAAATTAACAACAAGGCTTCCGATTGGAGAATTTTCCATACTATTAATATTATAGATTTCTTTGTCAAATTTCGGTGCGTTGTCATTTGTGTCTAAAACATGAACTATAATACTTGCAGTACCGGAACGAGCGGGAGTTCCTCCATCTACAGCTGTGAGGATTAAATGATGAACAGCTTGCTGCTCCCGGTCTAAAGTCTTTTTCAGAATCAAATCTGCAAACCTCGAGCCGTCTCTTCCTGTCTGAACCTCGATCTTAAAATGTTCACTTTCGCTCAGTTGGTACGTTTTCACGGAATTAATGCCAACATCAGGATCCACAGCGTTACTGAGAGAGAATCTCTCTCCTGCTGACGTGGACTCTGATATGTCCAGATGGATGGCGTCTCTCCGAAACTGCGGGGCGTTGTCGTTCATATCCAGAATTTCAAGTTCAATGTTAAATATACGCAATGGATTTTCGAGTGTCACCTCGAGTTTTAAATAGCAAGACACCGACCATTTTGTAGTACAGATGTTTTCTCTGTCGATCTTTTCAGCGATGAACAGCTCACCAGTCTCTTTGTTCACATCAAGGTATTTTTTGGTGGCGATGATGTCCAGACGCATTTTTCTTTCATTCAGCGTGTTAACATCCAGACTCAGATCGGTGGCGAGATTTGCGACAACTGATCCTTCTTTTAATTCCTCTGGTATGGAGTAATGGGTGACTGAGGCCGATATGTGATCCACCAAGAACAAAAGAACAGCGAGCGGCACGAACCTTTTGTGTGGCTGCATCGTTACCTTTAAATCCGTTCTTGTTTCTTAGTCACACGTTAGACTTCAGACATCATCACGCATATTTCCACAAAAATCAAGTCGTTCAAAAACGTATGAACAAGTCACACAGAAAAGCTTTTGTTTCCGCAGTAAAATCGCAACAATAGCGTTGTTGGGTGTCCTGAAATTTTTCAGCCCCACGGAACTGTCCGTCACTTTTCGACTTTGCTCCCCCTGCTGGTGAATCACAGTCAATGCGACCTAATGTTTTATAAATTTATAGCGCCACCTTTTCCAATTTGGCATATGTAAACCTTTGAAAAGAATATGTAAATCAAGTCATAACTTATTTTGTCTTCAAAAATGTTAAAATTTCATTCAATATGTTTCACAAAATTCTTGACTGCATGAACGATTGTCCCTTGATTCATAGAGGTACAATAAACGCTACACTGTAAAAATAAACAAATAAAAAATCCATTGTGTTCACAGTGTAAATTCTGTCAGCTGTGGATGACAGAATAATTCTTTAAAAAATAGGTAAAAGATATACAAATACATTTGCAGAACAGCCCTTCAGTTTTAAGGAAAAAAAAACTTTTGTAATTTACTACTACTACTACTACTAATAATAATAATAATAATAATAATAATTATTATTATTATTATTGTTATTATTATTATTAGAAATGCATATTAAACTATTTATCCTATTTTAACTAAATTTGCATTGTGATATTGTTATTATATTTCTGTACAATTTAAATGCAGTTGTTATTTTACATTGAATCCCATTTAATGATATTTTGTTTTGATATTGTTGTGCATACTTTTTGCTTGGTGGCATGTTGATCTGTTTTTTTTTTTTTTTTATCCTCACGGAGCTCCAAGTATTTGAATCTCTCTCCTGCTGACATATTCAGATACGTCCATATACAACCCCTGGCAAAAATTATGGAATCACCGGCCTCAGAGGATGTTCATTCAGTTGTTTAATTTTGTAGAAAAAAAGCAGATCACAGACATGACACAAAACTAAAGTCATTTCAAATGGCAACTTTCTGGCTTTAAGAAACACTATAAGAAATCAAGAAAAAAAAAATTGTGGCAGTCAGTAATGGTTACTTTTTTAGACCAAGCAGAGGGAAAAATAAATATGGACTCACTCAGTTCTGAGGAATAAATTAGGGAATCACCCTGTAAATTTTCATCCCCAAAACTAACACCTGCATCAAATCAGATCTGCTCGTTAGTCTGCATCTAAAAAGGATTTATCACACCTTGGAGAGCTGTTGCACCAAGTGGACTGACATGAATCATGGCTCCAACACGAGAGATGTCAATTGAAACAAAGGAGAGGATTATCAAACTCTTAAAAGAGGGTAAATCATCACACAATGTTGCAAAAGATGTTGGTTGTTCACAGTCAGCTGTGTTTAAACTCTGGACCAAATACAAACAACATGGGAAGGTTGTTAAAGGCAAACATACTGGTAGACCAAGGAAGACATCAAAGCGTCAAGACAGAAAACTTAAAGCAATATGTCTCAAAAATCGAAAATGCACAACAAAACAAATGAGGAACGAATGGGAGGAAACTGGAGTCAACGTCTGTGACTGAACTGTAAGAAACCGCCTAAAGGAAATGGGATTTACATACAGAAAGCTAAACGAAAGCCATCATTAACACCTAAACAGAAAAAAACAAGGTTACAATGGGCTAAGGAAAAGCAATCGTGGACTGTGGATGACTGGATGAAAGTCATATTCAGTGATGAATCTCGAATCTGCATTGGGCAAGGTGATGATGCTGGAACTTTTGTTTGGTGCTGTTCCAATGAGATTTATAAAGATGACTGCCTGAAGAGAACATGTAAATTTCCACAGTCGTTGATGATATGGGGCTGCATGTCAGGTAAAGGCACTGGGGAGATGGCTGTCATTACATCATCAATAAATGCACAAGTTTACGTTGATATTTTGGACACTTTTCTTATCCCATCAGTTGAAAGGATGTTTGGGGATCTTTTTCAAGATGATAATGCATCTTGCCTTAGAGCAAAAACTGTGAAAATATTCCTTGCAAAAAGACACATAGGGTCAATGTCATGACCTGCAAATAGTCCGGATCTGAATCCAATTGAAAATCTTTGGTGGAAGTTGAAGAAAATGGTCCATGACAAGGCTCTAACCTGCAAAGCTGATCTGGCAACAGCAATCAGAGAAAGTTGGAGCCAGATTGATGAAGAGTACTGTTTGTTACTCATTAAGTCCATGCCTCAGAGACTGCAAGCTGTTATAAAAGCCAGAGGTGGTGCAACAAAATACTAGTGATGTGTTGGAGCGTTCTTTTGTGTTGTGTGTGGGCCGCTGAAGAGGAGGTACTGCTGGCCCATCACCACCAGAGGGCGCCCTGCCTGGAGTGCGGGCTCCAGGCACCAGAGGGCGCCGCCGCCTGATGAGAGCAGCCAGGGTGACAGCTGTCACCCATTACTGGACACAGCTGACTTCACTCAGTACGGAGGTATATCAGCAGGACAGCGTCTCCACCTCAGTGCCGAGATATCACCTTGAGTTTAAGGTAATCACCTCTGCAACATATATCTGTGTGACGACACTTTATAAACTTTTCAGGACAGCGGAAGGCCAAGTGCTCAGATAAGTACTCACATTTCCTGCTTCAGTGTGACAAGAGGTGGAGGCGGCTTTGCCCCTCTCATCTACCGGGTGCGGTCGCATCCCAACCTGTGTGTTTGTGTTCTTTCCCGCCAGCAGTACCGGATCCGACGAGCGGAGGCAGTGGCCACCTGGGGATTCGGGACTTGGCGGTTCCAGTACTTCTGGGTTTCGGTGGCAGAGGAGATCTGGGTGGTTCCGGTTCAACGAGGACGGACGTCTCCTACCTTCGGGCCTGCCCACAAGACACCAGCAGATTTCGGCTTACACCTCCAAATTGCTAATTGTTGTATCAGTTGTGCTATTTTCACAACAGTAAAACTTGTTCTTACTTTTCTCCATTGTCCGTTCATTGCGCCCCCTGTTGTGGGTCCGTGTACCTACACTTTCACAACATTTTGTTTTTCATGATTCCATAATTTTTCCTCAGAATTGAGTGATTCCATATTTTTTTCTCTCTGCTTGGTCTAAAAAAGTAACCGTTATTGACTGCCACAATTTTTTTTTTCCTGATTTCTTATACTGTTTCTTAATTTTGTGTCATGTCTGTGATCTGCTTTTTTTCTACAAAATTAAACAACTGAATGAACATCCTCCGTGGCTGGTGATTCCATAATTTTTGCCAGGGGTTGTATATGGCATCTCTGTGAAACTGTTGGGTATCGACCGTCACTTCCACAATTTCTTATTCTCTGTTAAAAATTTGTAATGGATTTTTGAGTGTTACCTGGAGTTTTAGATCACAAGACACCCACCCATTTGCATTACAGATATACTTTGTCATTCTTGTTTTTGATGAGAAGCTTGTGGGAAAAAGAGAGTATAATTCCAAACACAGCTAATTTTGCTTGAAAAATATCAATTTAAAAACATTCATAATGTTTTTAAACCTTTCATTCAGTATATTGTAAAACCATTCATTCAGTATGTCCGTTGTCCCTCAGAATGCACGTTTCACAAGATTCTCATCTGTGTTCTTGAGTCAAGCCCCATGAATAAAGTTGGAAGAAATAAATATGCGAAATAATTTCAAATCAGAATCAAGGTCTAAACAAGTTCTTACCTGCAGAGTGAGCCAGCAGAGTCACTAGTCTCTGTCAGTCCTGTGCTTCTTGGTATACTGGACACGATGTATCTGGATCCCTTTGGCAGAGGCTGTCTAACCACCAGCTTCCTTTCCTGGTCTCTGCTAGAAACAGACTGTACCAGTAGGCATCGTTGGAGACCAGAGTGGAATCTGCGATGGTGGAGTTCCTCTCACTGATCACACTGTTCCTGCAGGGTGGAGCCGCTTTGCTGGGTGTGGTTTTCTGACACTTCAGCACGATGGTGACCAATATGGTGATGAGCAGGAGAAATGACACCGAGCCCAGACCGATGACCAAATACAGGTTTAAGTCTGAAAAGATGTCATATTCTAGACGCTCCTCAGTCATGTCAGAGTAGACCTTAACAGCAGTCTCCACTGTGGACAGCTTGATGGTGACTGTAGCAGAGAGAGCAGGATCCCCGTTGTCCTTGGCAACAACAACTATTCTCTGGTGACGTGGATCTCTGTAACTGAACATCCTCATGGTCCTGATCTCTCCATTGTATTGGTCCAGACTGAACAAGGTGGCATCAGTCACCTGGAGAAACTG
The DNA here is from genome assembly GCF_902500255.1 of Thalassophryne amazonica. Lineage (NCBI taxonomy): Eukaryota > Metazoa > Chordata > Actinopteri > Batrachoidiformes > Batrachoididae > Thalassophryne > Thalassophryne amazonica. The sequence continues at coordinate 31,046,367 of NC_047113.1, forward strand.
GTAGGTAATCCGAGAGTTGTGCACAGAGTCTGTGTCTATGGCGATCACCTTGGCAACCAGAGAGCCTTTATCAGTAGATCTGGGGATCTTCTCCTCCACCACTGAGCCGTGTGGTCTCCACGGAGAGACAATAACTGGAGTGTTGTCATTCTGGTCCACAATAATGATGTGGACGATCACATTACTGCTGAGTGGAGGAGAGCCAGAGTCTCTGGCCTCAATGTGGAAAAGAAACTCCTCCTCAATCTCATAGTCAAAAGTTTTGAGTGCGTAAAGATTACCGTTCTCTGGATTGATGGAGAACAGCATGGACATAGAGGTGTTGGCTATCTCCTTCTCTACGATGAAATAAACTAGATACTGGTTTTCAAGGAGGTCAGGGTCAAACGCAGTGAGGGAACTGAGCAAAGCTCCAGGTGCGTTATTCTCCATCACACGTATGGTATAAAATGACTGAGGGAACTGAGGAACATTGTCATTAACATCCAGCAGTTCTAAAGTCATAGTTTCATTGTCAGATAAAGGAGGAGAACCTCTGTCTGTTACACTGAAAGTGATGTCATATTCTGGAACCTTCTCACGGTCTAAGGCTCTGAGATGATTAATTCATAATAATTATCAGAGGATTCTCTCAGTTTGAAAGGCATGTTATCAGGAATATGAAGATCAACCACTCCGTTATCACCTGAGGCTCCTTATCACTCACACTAACTACAGCTATCACTGTGTTCAAATCAATATTTTCATTGACTGGACTGTGGAATGATTTTATTGATATTTCTGGGTGGTTGTCATTCATGTCTTCCACTAGAATTTTTAATGTACATTGTCCTGATAAACTATTTGCTCCTTTGTCTGTTGCTATAACTTCCATGTCATAAATTTTGTAATCTTCATAATTTAACACTCCCTTAACAGTAATCTCACCTGTTGAAGGATTCAAATAAAATGTTTCTTGTTTTCTCTCTGATGTGTACAGACTGTATGAATATGTAATATCAGAATTTGATCCTTCGTCTAAATCTGTCGCATTTAAATGAACAACAAGGCTTCCAATTGGAGAATTTTCCATAATATTAAGATTATAGATTTCTTTGTCAAATTTCGGTGCGTTGTCATTTGTGTCTAAAACATGAACTATAATACTTGCAGTACCGGAACGAGGCGGGAGTTCCTCCATCTACAGCTGTGAGGATTAAATGATGAACAGCTTGCTGCTCCCGGTCTAAAGTCTTTTTCAGAATCAAATCTGCAAACCTCGAGCCGTCTCTTCCTGTCTGAACCTCGATCTTAAAATGTTCACTTTCGCTCAGTTGGTACGTTTTCACGGAATTAATGCCAACATCAGGATCCACAGCGTTACTGAGAGAGAATCTCTCTCCTGCTGACGTGGACTCTGATATGTCCAGATGGATGGCGTCTCTGCGAAACTGCGGGGCGTTGTCGTTCATATCCAGAATTTCAAGTTCAATGTTGAATATACGCAATGGATTTTCGAGTGTCACCTCGAGTTTTAAATAGCAAGACACCGACCATTTTGTAGGACAGATGTTTTCTCTGTCGATCTTTTTCAGCGATGAACAGCTCACCAGTCTCTTTGTTCACATCAAGGTATTTTTTGGTAGCGATGATGTCCAGACGCATTTTTCTTTCATTCAGCGTGTTAACATCCAGACTCAGATCGGTGGCGAGATTTGCGACAACTGATCCTTCTTTTAATTCCTCTGGTATGGAGTAATGAGTGACTGAGGCCGATATGTGATCCACCAAGAACAAAAGAACAGCGAGCGGCACGAACCTTTTGTGTGGCTGCATCGTTACCTTTAAATCCGTTCTTGTTTAGTAGATTTCAGACAACATCACGCATATTTTAACAAAAAAATAAAATAATAATAATAATAATAATAAGATCTCCAAAAGTATGAACAACGCAAACAGAAACGCTTTTGTTCCCGCAGTGAATTCGGCTGCAATGGCGTTGTTCGTGTCATTAGAATTTCAGCACCACGAAGCTGTCCGTCAATTTTTGACTTTGCTCCTCCTGCTGGTGAAATCACGGTCAGTGCGAGCTAATGTTTTATAAATGAACAGCGCCACCTTTTGTGTTTGAATGACTGTTTGCATAATGGCATATCATACCAAGCGTTGAAAAACGTCATTCGATTAATTGTTTGTTTTATTTACAAAAAATATAAGTTAAAACCATCCATTCAGCATATTTTAAACCATTTATTTATCCCCTTGGTCTGCAACAACATTGCTTCACAGAATTCTCGGGTGCCATAATGAATGAAACTTCATCATAAAACTGGAAGAAATAAACATACAATTAAAAAAAAGCAAATACTGGCAGGTGTAGTTACAGAATGATTCTGTTTAGATAGATAGATGCCTTTGCAGAACAACCAGTCCATTTTATTGTGTAAAACTTTTGTAATTTCCAAAACTAAATTAGCATGATGGAATTTAAATTCAGTTGTTATTGTATATTGAATCTCATTTAATCATATTTGTTGATGACATTGTTGATATTTGCTTGGTGGCATGTTGATCTGTTTTTCTCGGCTCCAACTATTTGAATCTTTTCAGTGACTTACTGATCATTGACTTCAGCTCTGCTTTAACACAATCAACCCGATCAACACCTCTTCAATAAATTCATGGACATGGATCTTGGCATTACTCTCTCCCACTGGATCCATAACTTCCTGTCACAAAGGACACAGAGCGTCAGGATGAGTAGCCTACTGTCCCAACCTCTGTCCCTCGGCACAGGTGCCCCTCAGGGTTGTGTTCTTTCCCCTTGGCTTTTCTCCATCTGCACAAATTCCCTCACATTAATGGTCATTAATAATGAATCTTGAATGTTGAATCTTGAATCTCCTCCTGATGTAGATATGTCCAGATGTATAGTGTCTCCACGAAACTGGAGGGCATTGTCCTTCATGGCCAAAGTTTGCATATCTTTGAAGTCCATAATGGATGTTTGAGTGTTACCCCGGAGTTTTAGAACACCAAGAAACTGATCCTTTTGAATTACAGATGTACTTTCCCATTCTTGTTTGTGATGAACAGCTCACAAGCAAGCAGAATTTGTTTGGGAAATATTAATTAAAACCATTCAGAATATTTTAAAACCATTCATTCAGTATAGACCCCTGTCCCTCACTTCACAAGATTCTCATCTGATTTCATGGTTCCCGCTCCATTAGTAATGTTTGAAGAAATAAACATACAAATTAAACCATTTCAGATCAGAATCAAGTTGTAAAACAAGTTCTTACCTGCAGAGTGGAGGCAGCAGATTCACTAGTCTCTGTCAGTCCTGTGCTTCTTGGTATACTGGACACGATGTATCTGGATCCTTTTGGCAGAGGCTGTCTAACCACCAGCTTTCCTTTCCTGGTCTCTGCTAGAAACAGACTGTACCAGTAGGCATCGTTGGACACCAGAGTGGAATCAGCGATGGTGGAGTTCCTCTCACTGATCACACTGTTCCTGCAGGGTGGAGCTGCTTTGCTGGGTGTGGTTTCTGACACTTCAGCACGATGGTGACCAATATGGTGATGAGTAGAAGAAATGACACCGAGCCCAGACCGATGACCAAATACAGATTTAAGTCTGAAAAGATGTCATATTCTAGACGCTCCTCAGTCATGTCAGAGTAGGTCTTAACAGCAGTCTCCACTGTGGACAGCTTGATGGTGACTGTAGCAGAGAGAGCAGGATCCCCGTTGTCCTTGGCAACAACAACCATTCTCTGGTGACGTGGATCTCTGTAACTGAACATCCTCATGGTCCTGATCTCTCCATTGTATTGGTCCAGACTGAACAAGGTGGCATCAGTCACCTGGAGAAACTGGTAGGTAATCCGAGAGTTGTGCACTGAGTCTGTGTCTATGGCGATCACCTTGGCAACAAGAGATCCTTTATCAGTAGATCTGGGGATCTTCTCCTCCACCACTGAGCCGTGTGGTCTCCACGGAGAGACAATAACTGGAGTGTTGTCATTCTGGTCCACAATAATGATGTGGACGGTCACATTACTGCTGAGTGGAGGAGAGCCAGAGTCTCTGGCCTCAATGTGGAAAAGAAACTCCTTCTCAATCTCATAGTCAAAAGTTTGAGTGCGTAAAGATTACCGTTCTCTGGATTGATGGAGAACAGCATGGACATGGAGGTGTTGGCTATCTCCTTCTCTACGATGAAATAAACTAGATACTGGTTTTCATGGAGGTCAGGGTCAAACGCAGTGAGGGAACTGAGCAAAGCTCCAGGTGCGTTATTCTCCATCACACGTATGGTGTAAAATGACTGAGGGAACTGAGGCGCGTTGTCATTAACATCCATCAAATGCACACTTACTGTTTCATTATCTGATAGAGGTGGTGTCCCTGCGTCAGTCACAGTGAGTGTGATGTCACTATTCTGGCAACCTTTTCTCGATCTAACGGTTCGGAAACAATGAGGTTGTAATGCATGGGCCTATCTGACGACTTATTAAGAATAAAAGGCAGGTTCCGATTTTAAGGATAAGCTCACTTTCCATTGTCGCCCGTGTCTCTGTCACTTACGCCGAGCAAAGCAATCACACTTCCCACAGGAATGTTTTCACCCACTGTGTTTTTAACAGACTGTATGGTGATTTCAGGATAATTATCATTCATATCCGTCACGTGGATGACCACTTTGCACTGCCCCAATAACGGATGCGCACCTTTGTCTCTCGCCTCGATGTGCATCTCATAAAATGTCATATCTTCATAATCTATAGTTCCTTTCACTGTTATTTCTCCTGTGTTGGGATTCAGCGCGAACATATCTTGCGTTTTTTTCCGACGTATAAAGCGTAAATGAGTACACGATCTCTGCGTTCAGACCCTCGTCCAGATCTGTCGCGTTAAGTTTCATCACTAAGGTGCCAACGGGACAATTTTCTGTCATGTTAAGTGTGTAAACCTGTTTATCAAAACTAGGGGGATTATCGTTTGTATCCTGTACGAGAACAATAATGTTTGCGGTGCCTGAGCGCACAGGCACCCCGCCGTCCACCGCAGTCAGGATTAAATTATGAACAGCATCCACCTCTCTGTCTAAAGACTTGGTCAAAACCAGATCTACATATTGAGTTCCGTCGCTGCCTGTCTGGATTTCTATCGTAAAATGCTCACTGGAACTCAATCTGTATGTTTTTATTGTATTTATGCCAACATCTGGATCCACGGCGTTGGCAGGGGAGAATCTCTCTCCTGGCGTCGCCGATTCCGCACGTCCAGTTCTACTCTGTCCCGACGAAAATAAGGAGCGTTATCGTTTATGTCCTGATACCGAGCTCAATGTTGAATATGCGCAACGGGCTTTGTATGACACTCCACTTTAGGAAACAGGATTTTTTCGCGAGACAAAGATATTCCCTGTCCAGTTTTTCCGCGATGTACAGCTCCCCGTCTGCTTGTTGACGTCGAGATATTTTTTGTTGGTGAAAATGTCAAGTTTTACCTCACGCTGTGCCAAACCTCCAGGTTCAAGTCCCAAATCCGCTGCCAGATTTGCCACAACAGAACCTTTTTCCATCTCCTCGGCGATGGAGTACCGCGTCACGGACAAAGCGCAGGGCCACACTGCGCACAAGACAAAGACCGCGGCTTGGAGATCCATTCTGTCAGCTGCGCACAAAAATAATCCAGATGTTTCTGTTCCTGTGCATTTATTCTTCGTTTAAAGCTTTAAAATGTCTTCCGAGCCGTTTAGAAGTCGTCTTCTTAAAAATAAAAAAAAGCATATCTGCTGTACGAGAAAATAGCGCGTGGCCCTCTCCGGTTTCTTTTTTTTTTTTCCAATAATGGGTGTGCCGTGATTTAAGAGAGCACCTACTGTACAGTTTACTGGTAAACAGTGACACCGTGTGACACAAATCATACTTAATGCAGTGTCCCACACTGAATATTATAAATTGGAGATTCATGACTCATATTTTCACATGGCAAAGACATGAAGATGAAATCTTGCATTTTGAATTCATATGGCAGAAGAAAACCTTCACAATCACTTTTGTCCTATTACGTTCTACATTGCTGCATGTTTTCTTTCTTCTCTGACAGAATATTAGTTCAACTTCACTTTATTGTTATTATTATTATTATTATTATTGATGTCACAATGTCTGTGATTTGTCTTGCACTTTGCTCATTTATAGCCAAACTGTGAAACAGCTACTCCTGCACACACAACCCAGTCTCACACAATATGACTTAGATAGAAGACAAAGATCACATTGTGCGAAAGGTTTAAGCACATATGCACCATAAAATAATAAAAAGTTTGAAAACCTGGTAGATATTCATAAATAAGTGAAATGTGTGGGGAATTTCAACTTCAGTGATACAGTTGTGTTCTATTTACATGTTTGTTTGTTTGTTTTTCAGCATTAAAGTTGCACCATAAGTCACAGGACCTCAAAACTATTTTAAGGATAACGTGAGTAATTGTGTTTTACACTCATTTTAATATTGTGATCATTTGCAACTGCGTTTGTGTGATATTCTACACTTACAAAGAAATTATGATTATTATTATTACTGAATAAAAAATATATAGCTCACATTTTCACTTTTAGTGTATGTGTGTGATAAATATGTAATGATTTCATACTTTGTGTAAAGCATGTGCAATTACTAGATCAAACAATGCAAATCTATTTTATTGTAAGCAATAATATGCTTGCATTGAGTTGACACAATTTTTAGTTTTTGTTTTGGGGGTTCTGTAAACTCAAATTCAATTTATCACAAAAAGGAAAGGAGGGAATCTTCAGCCTTCAACCTTTTCACCAAATATTGATCATAGCCAATAAATGCATGAACAATTTCAACCAATAAAAATGGCATGGAGGATGCCATATTCTGCATATCTGTCTGTGTGCATGCAGAGGAATAACATGCCTTGTCTCAAACTACTGCTTATGAATTACACTATGTAACACAATTTTTGTTCCTGGCTTCTAAGTGTTATATTTCAACTGCTTATGTCTAAGGTTTATGGAAAAATGACTACATTCAGCACAAACTTTGATTTTTTTGTTTTGTTTTGTTTTTACATTCTAGAAAATTCTAAAAGTTTCTTGAAATTTCTAGATAATTCTGGAAACTTCTAGAAAATTCTGGACAGTTCTAGCGGTTAAAAAATATTCTAGAAGACTACTCAGTAGTGAAGGCAAATCGAGAATATTCTTGAAAACAGACAAATTTCAAAATATCATTGTCCTGATCACAGAAGCAAATTTTCTGTGGAATAACAGCTATTTTCTATTTATTTAAGGCATAACAGGTTAGGAAAACACACTGTGTACCCAGGAACAAAACAAAAATAAAAATTTGTTACATAGTGTTATTTTTAAAAAATGGAACACTTTGTCAAATGCAAAAACAATAAAATTCACCCACTATCCATCTTAGAAAGTACATTGTGGTGTTCATCATTCAGTGACTCCAAATGTGTATTGAAGCCAATTGAATATTTTCCCAAAATATGACCAAAAGTTTCCGTATTAACCTTTTGACCTCAAAAAAAAAAAAGAAAGAAAGAAACCCTTGCAATACAGTGCAGGTCAGAAATGTATTTATTTTCACACAAGCGATCAACTTAATGGGAATAATTTTACACCAAACTCAAGACTACTGTGCAATATTTAGATATCCTGAATGGTTAATAACAATGTAGAGTTTATTTTATTTTATTTCTCTAATTAACAGCAGGCCAATGGAAAATCAAATATTAAATGTTCACACACACACACACACTTTTTTTTTGCATTTCACCTTGTACCTCATTCAAATTATTTTAGCACTTCTTCTATCATCACTATTTGACTGTGCTTAAAATATTGAAGATACATTCACAAATTGTGATTTATGCACTTCCCCTTCCCATATATGTGAAGAGTATTTGTGATATTTAGTTCTCAGACTAATTTCAGTGAAAAATGATACATTTTATGAATGAACAAACACCATTTGACAAAATATGCATGATTAGATTGTCATAAAAAAGCATAACTGCATAGCTTTCATTCTTCCAAAAATGTACCAACAAATGGTCTACATATAGATGTTATTGTGGTCTGTGATCTTAGGAGAGGTGATGGTCTAGTGGTTAAGCACTTGAGACCAAAGGATCCTCAATTGAAATCCCAGCCTGACTGGAAAATCACTATGGGCCCTTGGGCAAGGTCCTTAATCCCCTTGTTGCACCCAGTGTGTAGTGAATACCTTGTAAGGCAGCACCCTCACATTGGGGTGAATGTAAAGTATGTATGTAAGAATGTAATGCATTATTGTAAAGCACTTTGAGCGTCTGATGCAGATGGAAAAGCGCTATTTAAATGCAGTCCATTTGTGATCAAATATCAAGGTTAATAAATTTGGTTTATCACCAGTCAAATCTCCTGGAAAATTAAAGATGCAATTGCCTCTCACTATCACTTGGTGGCAGCAACGCACTAACAATTTGAGCCAATGAAACTATTGCTGATGCACTTTTGCTTTGGTTTGTTTTTTTTGTTTGTTTTGTTTTGTTTGTTTGTTTAGTGCAGCGGATAAATGAAAAAAATCATTCAAATGGGTATGCAAGCACCAAATTTGGCACAAATACACAGACATTATCCTTTTGAAAAGGCAAGGTGTCCACTTGAATTTTCAATAGGCAGCCAGTACGGGGTCATTTGAAGAATTACACAGGGGTTAAAATTAAAAGATGCTCCAATCATATTGAAAAGTATACCACATTATTTGTCCGATCACAGAGATCCCAAAAAGGTACAGTTTGAACTATGTGTGACTGAATTTTACGGAGTAAAAACTGCAGGAATGGTGACAAAAGTCAATTTCAGTTTGTACAGGGGTCAAAAGTTAAAGTTGCTCTAATTTTGGGAAAAAAATAATGCAAATTATGGTTGAGTTAATAGGGTTTTAAAAAGGAATAGTTGGCATTATGTGTCATGTTTAGTTATCATGTTACGGGTTAGCATTCACATGTCCTAGAATCCAATGGACGTCACCATTGTTTAAGGCCCCTTCACATGTAACATGAATGAAGCTGAGTGGTGTACGAATGGCACTTGTGAAAAATCATAGCCGCCTCGAATGCCTCGTACATCAGTCGGCACAACCATTCAGCACAGCCACATGCACGCCACATGGTGAAGATGAGGTCGTACTGCCATTTGACTGTAGTTGCAGCATTCGTACGGCATGTCGTTCGCATGTCGGGCCACATTCGGCACAGTCAAGGGGTTGCATGAAATGAATGATGGGCTATGTTGAACCCTGGCCAAACGTTGCGATTGAGCCAGCCTTCACACCAGCGACGGAATGAGGACGAATGGCAGGCAATGCCCATTCGACTCACACTCGGCCACAGTCGAGGTGCCACCCGTGAACGTCCAACAGCAGCCGCGGGGCACATAGAAAATGGGGCCTATTCCCTTGGCAAGCACAAATGTAGCGACCATGACCCCACTGACGAATGACGTGCGAGTGTGTCTTGTTCCCCCTGCCCCATCCAACATTGTCGAGGTGCAGCCAAGTTCCGAGGCAGCAAAAGCTTGAATGGTGGATGGAGTACAGTGTGATCACTGTCCACCGCAAAGATGTCATTTAACACATACATTGTCATTCCTCCTATAGGTTACACAATGTATTTGAAAGATCATGATCATCACAGCACTGCCACTCAAAACAGGGACAATCTGCTCTGGACAAGGGGGCATGCCAGCCACCTGAGTGTGAGTGACAACGGGGTGTTCAATTAAGAAGGAAGAGTGGGAGTGGGACAATACATAAATACATACATACAATAAGGGGAAAAGACGTGAATTCATTCATGTGTGATCACTTTTGCTGTTCACCACTTTGGACAAAGGGGGCGTGGCCAGCTCAAACTCACTCTCTCAGCTGACACTGAGAGTGAACACAAACATCTTAAATTAAAACAAAGAGAACAGAGGGAGGGAGGAAAATAAAAAAAAATATACAATAAAAAAATAATTACATAAATACATAACGAACATAAAACAATAAATACATAACACAAAAATAAAATAAGGAAATTAAATTAATAAATAAGGTAAAATAGGATAAAGTAAAACAAATAATCAAAGATAAAAGGGACAGAGGGAGTGAGACAGGGGAGATGACCACATTGCTCCTCCTGACATGGCCACCCGCTTGCCTTACACCCAGACTTCGGGTGGCACGTACAGCGCTGGAGGTGCATTCAGAATTTTCTTGCTGCATTCTGTCGACATTGCCGGGTTTCATGCAGTGCTTTTTTCTCTTTATTTATTTATTTTTGTCCTGTTTGGTACTGTGTAGACTACTTGGATTCTGGACATGCTGCAAGCCAAATGTGCACAAATCATTCAAGGGGGTTTTCACACACAGTCTGGGTATGCACATGGCATTTGTATGAATCTCGTACATGGCTCCCTTCTGACTGAGGCTTGACTTTTTCGGGATTTGGCTCATTCTCCCTCATTTGGCCTGATTCAGCCACATTCGTGTTATGTGTGAAGGGGCCCTTAACCTTTATTTTGCAGCCCAAGCACTCAACACAGTCAAAACTATTCCATTTATTAATACTATTGGCTCAACCAATAATTTGCACTACTTTTTTTTTTTACCAAAATTTGAGCAACTTTAACTTTTTACCCCTGTACAAAATGAAATTGACCTTTCTCGCAGTTTTTGTTTTTTACCCCATAACTCCATAGAATTCAGTCATAGATGGTCCAACTATACCTTTTTGTAATCTTTATGATCAGACAAGTAATACGGAATACCCTTCAATATGATTGGAGCATTTTAAAAATTTGACCCCTGTGTAATTCTTCATTTGACCCCTATCTGTCCACCTATTGAAAATCCAAGTGGACACTCTGCTTTTTCAAATGAGTAATGTCAAAGAAGTGTTTGTGCCAAATTTGGTGCTTGCATCACCATTTGAAGAATTCCACTGTAAATATTCTCTTATGTGCTGCACTATTCTACAGAATGGATGGAAAGCTCTTCAACCTGAGCCAACTGAGAGCCAAGAAGAAAATTACCACTTCACTGGACTTCCAGAATGCCAACAACAGCACTGCTTCATGCTTTATGGCCCCTTCACACATACAAAGTTGAGCCAATCTGGCTGAAACAGGCCGAATGGGCAAAACCCAAAAAATTCCAGCTGCAGTCGGGAGGGACAGACGGTCAGACAGCCACGTACGGATGCTGTACAATCCCGTGGCAACGGTTTCGTGCATGCTCATGTGCACACGCACAAACAGAGTGCAACCACGTGAGAGGTATGATACCACATTACGCTGACAAAGCAGCGGAAGCAATTAAATGTTGTAAATGTCAATAAATTGAAGAAAATGTGTGAGGGTTAGGGTTAGGGTTAGGCAAAATAATGACAGACCACAGAACATTATAAGCACAATGACTGTACTGTTTAAATGTACGATAATCATGTTACTGGTAATGATGTTTAATTGATGCTTGATGACTTAAGCTGGGATGGCGTCTGTGTTGGAATTGAGGAAACAAATGGATTTCTTTTTGTCTGTTAAAATATTTAATTCCTGTTATAAAGAGCAAAGAATACAATAATTATCATCCTTCTGTTCCTTTATGTTCATGAACCATGGCCATGGAAGTAAACAAGGAATGAATAAAATTAGATGAATTAAATAATGCACTCACATCATGAACATATCAGCCAGCCACACGAAGTGATTGTGCATCCAGCTGTGGCTGGCCAATCGGCGCGCACCACACCAAAGGACACCGCGTCATGTGGACGAGAACTCATGTGGTTGATGTGACGTTTGCCTCACCAGCTGGCCGTTCACATGATCAGATGGATATTTTCACATGGACCAGCTTGGCTGAAGGTGTCTGCAGTACGCACTGAGGTGCAGCTGAACATGTTCCAAAGGTGATATGTGTTCTCATTTTTCTCCATGTCATGAGAACCTATGTGTATCACAGTGGCTAGAGGGCTGTATGTTCTACAACCCCAGTTCTAATGAAGTTGGGACTTTGTGTAAAATGTAAATAAAAACAGAATACAATGATTTGCAAATTCTCTTCAACCTATATTGAATTGAACACACCACAAAGGCAAGATATTTAATGTTCAAACTGATAAACTTTATTGTTTTTGTGCAAATAAGTGCTAATTTTGAAATGGATGCCTGCAACACGTTTCAAAAAAGTTGGGACAGTCAGTAATATGTTTACCACTGTGTTATATCACCTTTCCTTCTAATAACACTCAATAAGTGTTTGGGAACTGAGGACACTAATGAGTGTTATGAGTGGGTATAAAAGGAGCATCCCCAAAAGTCTCAGCCATTCACAAGCAAAGATGGGGCAAGGATTTGTGAACAACTTCATGAAAAAATAGTCCAGCAGTTTCAGAACAATGTTTCTCAATGCTCAATTGCAAGGATTTAGGGAAAACCATTGTCAGTTAACAGTTCATTGCTACATCTACAAGTGCAAGTTAAAACTCTACCATACAAAGAGAAAGCCATACATCAACAACATCCAGAAATTCCACCGCCTTCTCTGGACCAGAGCTCATTTGAAATGGACAGATGCAAAGTGGAAAAGTGTGCTGTGGTCTGATGTCACATTTCAAACTGTTTTGGAAATAATGGACATTGTGTCCTCTGGACAAAAGAGGAAAAGACCATCCAGATTGTTACCAGTGCAAAGTCCAAAGCCAGCATCTTCGATGGTATGGGGGTGTGTTACTGCCCATGGCATGGGCACCTTACACATCTGTGATGGCACCATCAATGCTGAAAGGTACATCCAGGTTTTGGAGCAACACATGCTGCCATCCAAGCAACGTCTTTTTCAGGGACGCCCTGCTTTTTTCAGCTAGACAATGCCAAGCCACATCTGCAGGTGTTACAACAGCGTGGCTCGTCGTAGTAGAAGAGTGCAGGTACTAGAATGGCCTGCCTGCAGTCCAGACCTGTCGCCTATTGAAAATGTGTGGCGCATTATGAAGCGCAAAATATGACAACGGAGACCCCGGACTGTTGAACAACTGAAGTCATACATCAAGCAAGGATGGGAAGAATTCCACCTACAAAGCTTCAACAATTAGTGTCCTCAGTTCCCAAACACTTATTGAGTGTTGCTCGAAGGAAAGGTGATGTAACACAGTGGTAAACATACCACTGTCCCAGATTTTTGAAACGTGTTGCAGGCATCCATTTCAAAATGAGCACTTATTTGCACAAAACAATAAAGTTTATCAGTTGAACATTAAATATCTTGTCTTTGTGGAGTAGTCAATTGAATATACAATCCCAATTCTAATTAAGCTGGGACGTTGTGTAAAATGTAAATAAAAACACAATACAATGATTTGCAGATCCTCTTCAACTTATATTCAATTGAATACAACACAAAGACAAGATATTAATGTTCAAAATGATAACTTTGCTGTTTTGTGCAAAATTTGCTAATTTTGAAATGGATGCCTGCAACACATTTCAAAAAAAGTTGGGACAGTGGCAACAAAGACTGGGAAAGTTGATGAATGTTCAAAGAACACCTAATTGGAAACAGGTGAGTGTCATGATTGGGTATAAAAGGAGCATCCCCAACAGGCTCAGCCATTCACAAGCAAAGATGGGGTGAGATTCACCACTTTGTGGACAACTGCATGAAAAAATAGTCCAACAGTTTAAGAACAATGTTTCTCAATGCTCAATTGCAAGGAATTTAGGGATTCCATCATCTACAGTCCAAATACAATCAGAAGATTCAGAAAATCTGGAGAACTTTCTACACGTAAGCGGCAAGGCTGAAAACCAACATTGAATGCCCATGACCTTTGATCCTTCAGGCGGCACTGCATTAAAAACCAACATCATTGTGTAAAGGATCTTACCGCATGGGCTCAGGAACACTTGAAAAAACCACTGTCAGTTAACACAGTTCGGCGCTACATCTACAATTGCAAGTTAAAACTCTACCATGCAAAGCAAAAGCCACACCTCAACAACATCCACAAACGCTGCCGCCTTCTCTGGTCCCAAGCTCATATGAAATGGACAGACGCAAAGTGGAAAAGTGTGTGCTGTGGTCTGATGAGTCCACATTTCAAATTGTTTTTGGAAATCATACTGGACGTTGTGTCCTCCGGTACAAAAGAGGAAAATGACCATCCAGATTGTTACCAGCGCAAAGTTCAAAAGCCAGCATCTTTGATGGTATGGGGGTGTGTTAGTGCCCATGGCATGGGTAACTTACACATCTGAGATGGCACCAACAATTCCATCCAAGCAACGTCTTTTTCAGGGATGTCCCTGCTTATTTCAGCAAGACAATGCCAAGCCTCATTCTGCATGTGTTACAACAGCGTGGCTTCATCGTAAAAGAGTGCGGGTACTAGACTGGCCTGCCTGCAGTCCAGATCTGTCGCCCATTGAAAATGTGTGACGCATTATGAAGCGAAATATGACAACGGAGACCCCGGACTGTGAACAACTGAAGTCGTACATCAAGCAAGAATGGGAAAGAATTCCACCTACAAAGCTTCAACAATTAGTGTCCTCAGTTCCCAAATGCTTATTGAGTGTTGTTAGAAGGAAAGGTGATGTAACACAGTGGTAAACATACCGTCCCAGTTTTTTTGAAACATGTTGCAGGCATCCATTTCAAAATGAGCAAATATTTGCACAAAAACAATAACGTTTATCAGTTTGAACATTAAATATCTTGTCTTTGTTATGTATTCAAATGAATATAGGTTGAAGAGGATTTGCAAATCATTATATTGTTTTTATTTACATTTTACACAATGTCCCAACTTCACTGGAGTTGGGGTTGTACATGGGACGATATGTGTGCTCCAGCTGTGAGTTGCAATGACACAGAGGTCAGGTGCAACACAATGATCACCTTGCAGGCTCCTTCCTGCACTGACATGATCTGAGCAACAAAACATTTGGGGGGACACGACACACTCATAGGTCATTCGTGTTGCTTGGGGAGGCACAACACACTCGCATGCCATTTGTGTTGCCTGGGGGGGCGGACATGATATGCTGGCACCCTTTGAACTGTCACCATCTCGGCCGCACCTCGACATTGGTGTCCTGGGCACTACATTCGTGCTAGCCACGCCAATGGGTGCACATTTTCTAAGTGCCCAGCAACTGCTGTTGGAAGTTCGTGAGTGGCACCTTGACTGTGGCCAAGTGTGGGTCGAATGGGCATTTGCCCACCATTAGCCCTCATTCAGCCTGGTGTGAAGACTGGCTTGATCATGACATTCGGCCAGGGTTCAACATGGCCAATCATTTTGTGCAGCCCTTCAACCACAGTCCGAATAGTCCGACCTGTGTACGACATGCTGTACAAATATTGCAATCATGGTCAGATTGGCAGTCCGACCTCATCTTGACACCATTCCAGCACGAGCGTGACGTGAATGTGGAGAGTATGTGCTGTGGCTGAATGGTTGTGCTGACTGCTGTACAAGCCATTTGAGTGCGGCTCCGATTTTTTACGACTGCCATTTGTATCCTCCTTCGGGCACCATTCGGCCCCATTCATGTTATGTGTGGACGGGGCCCTTAGGGAAGAAGGTCTTCAGAAAATCGTTGAAGCTTTTAATGAAGCCTACCCCAAGCTTGGTCTTCACATCATCCTGAAGAAGACACAGATCCTGTACCAGCCTCCACCCAACATGGTCAACCCAAGCTTCTTGGTGTGAAACTGCACGGACATGTCTGGGAAAGTGTGACCCACTTTCCATACCTGAGTAGCCAGGTGTCATCAAATACTGGCATCAATGGCGAGATCCAACACTGGCTCAAGTGTGCAGGAACTGCCTTTGGCCAGCTTCACACCAGTGTTTTCAACAACAAAGACTTTCAACAGCAGATGAAAATTCTCCTCTACAAAGCTGTTGTTATGCCAACTCTGCTATATGGATCTGAGACCTTGACCACCTACTGCCACCATCTAGCTGAGCGATTGTTTTGTTAATCCTGCCCAGCACCCAGTACTTGCTTGGTTTGGTTGTGCATTTGCTTGCAACTCTTTCATTAGTTTCTGATGGTCTGTTTGACCTTCAGAAGAAAAGCTTTGGAATTCTTATGTGTTAAGGTGGCCCTCCTCCTTCGTCATCATAAAGTTTGTATGGTCCAAAGTGTGTTTTATTTTTGTTTATATAACGCCTAAAGAGATCCTTGTCATTTGATTGGTGGTTTGTATGTCACATGATATTGATCATTCATCCCATTTGCCACTGCGTTCCATTTACCATGCAATTTTGGTTCCATATGTTTTGTACCATTGCATGCCGCGACTACCGCACGCTCACACTAGTGGCGATGGCACTTAGCTTAAAAACAAACAGCAGCCCAACACAGTGCCCAGACTCGATGGGTAACAGAGAGAAATGCTGGATGCACCAAGGGAGCTTGAGAAAGAGTCGGAAGGTCCTGAGAAAAACATTGTTTGCCAGAGGCAAAGCCGCGCAGGCCAGGTTGGCCCATTGCAGGTCAGGTTGGCCCTGCCACAGCTCTGGGTTTGTGGAGAGCAATTGGGGCACAGCAGGCTCTGTCAAATGATAGGGTGAGACGAGGCATTTCAGTCTCGCTACCAAGCTTTGTCAGACACTGTAGGATCAGGAAGGACATAACTCCCTTTTCTCTTGTTTATAAATTAATAAAATATTAAATGACAAGGATCTATTTAAGGCATATATAAAAAAATAATGAATTTTTTTTCATTCATGTCATCTTTCACCTCATGAAATATTCTTACCATTACCCTCATGGACATTCATTATTTGAATAATGGTAGACAGTTGCTTGTGGTATCATGAGTGATTTTAGATGGATCCTAATGAGGAACCTCACTTATCACTCACCTTCAACCGCTTTTCCGGGTTCGGGTCACGGGGGCAACAGCTCCAGCAGGGGACCCCAGACTTCCCTTTCCCGTGCCACATTGACCACCTCTGACTGGGGGATCCCGAGGCATTCCCAGGCTAGTGTGGAGATATAATCTCTCCACTTAGTCCTGGGTCGTCCCCGAGGTCTCCCCCCCAATGGACATGCCTGGAACACCTCCCTTGGGAAGCGCCCAGATTCCCGAACCACCTCAGCTGGCTCCTTTCAACACGAAGAAACAGCGAATCTACTCCGAGCTCCCCACGGATGACCAAACTTCTCACCCTATCTCTGAGAGACACCACCCACCCTCCTGATGAAGCCCATTTCGGCCGCACTTGTACCCACGATCTAGTTCTTTTGGTCATGACCCAACACTCATATTGACCAGTAGATCAAGAGCTTTGTCTTTTGGCTCAGCTCTCTTTTCATTACAACAGTACAGCAGAGTGAATGCAATACCTTCCCTGCTGCACTGATTCTCCAGCCAATCTCACTCCATTGTCCCCTCACTCATGAACAAGAACCCAAAGTACTTGAATTCCTTCACTTGGGGCAAGGCCATATTCCCTACCCAGAGTAGGCAATCCATCGGTTTTCTGCTGAGAATCATGGCCTCAGATTTAGAGGGGCTGATCCTCATCCCAGCCACTTCACACTCGGCAGTGAACCGATCCAGTGAGTGTTGGAGGTCACCGGCCGATGAAGCCAATAGGATCACATCATCTGCAAAAAGCAGTGATGAGACCCTGAGCCCACCAAACTGAAAATCCTCCTCCCCCAGACTATGCCTCGATATCCTGTCCATGAATATCACAAACAGGATTGGTGATAAGGCGCAGCCCTGGCGGAGGCCAGCCTCCACCGAAAACAAGTATGACTTACTGGAAATCCATAATTTTACATGAAAATCCATAATTTTGTAGTAAAAGCCTTGGTTTAATTCAAACTTTTTTCATACTCTGAAACACAGCAGCAGTGGTTCTACAGGTCACTTTATATTGTAAATCCAACTGAAGGTTCCCTAATTAACTGCATATTATATCAATTCAGCATTCGTTCAAGCATCTCCACTAACTTCTGGATTCTGTTGAGCAGTTTAAAGAGGCATTCATCTTGGTGTACATATTCTGTGATGAAAATCTGACAAAATAAAAGCAAACTGAAATAAATCTGTGTCACATCTGTTATTTTAAATAACAGTTTTATGGAAATAAAGTACTTGACTCTTAGACATTACAAGTAGCTTCACAAACATTGTTTGATAAATGGGAATATGTGCAGTAGAGGAAAAATGAGTTTGAAAGTTTTTCATCAGGGTTTGAAAGTTTTTCATCAGGATGGATGTAAACATTTGTCTGCATATGTATAGGGGAGAAAGTTGACAGAATGTAAAGACTCACAGCTGAATATTCATCTTGAATTGCTTTGCATATTGGTAATAATTTCACAACAAACTCAAGATGATACAGTATTTGCAAACAGTTCAGCCAAATTAACATCAGTGGAGTGTTTGGGTATTATTACTGTTATTATTATTAGTAGTAGTAGTAAGTTTCTTCAGCAGCTCCCTTGTTTGCACTTGGGGTTGCCACAGTAAATCCGAGGTGAATCTGCATGTTGAATTGGCACAAGTTTTACGTCAGATGCCCTTCCTGACACAACTCCACATTACATGGAGAAATGTGGCAGGGGAGGGATTTGAACCGGGAACCTTCTGCACCAAAACCAAGTGCACTAACCACTTGGCCACCACCCTACACTGTTATTTATTTATTTATTTATTTATTTATTTATTTATTATTTATTTAATTAACAGAGGCTCAGTGGAAAATCAAATATAAAATGTCGAAACATTGCTACCTGGTCCCACAAAAAAGTAAAATACATAAGTAAACATGGCTTTGTGGTTAGCACTGTTGCCCACAGCATGAAGGTTGGATCGCTTCTCACCTGGTCCTTTCTGTGTGGAGTTTGTATGTTCTCCCCCATTTAAATGGGTCCGTTCTAACTCTGAATGTGTTTATCTGTCTGCATGTGGCCCTGTAATGAACTGGTGTTCTGTCCGTGGTCTACTTTGCCTCTTGCTCTATGGCTGTTGGGATAGGTTCCAAGATCCCATGACCTTTGATTGGGGTTGGTGGTATAGAAAATGAATAAATAAATATTAAGTACAAGATTTTCTCACTGAATTACACAAACTCATCGGTTACCACATTCAAAACTTCAGATAAATAAATAAATAAATAAAGAGCTTCATTTTACACAGAGCTACACAGAGTGCACTCAAACATTTTAGACTTCAAAGACTGTAAATATAATGCAATGCTAAAATCCCCTCAACCATATGAGCATAAAAATATTCATTCATTCAACACTGGGCAGCACAGTGAATTAGTGGTTAGCACTGTTGCTTCAAAGAAAGTAGGTCATGGGATCAATTCCCACCTGTGGCCTTTCTATGTGGCGTTTGCATGTTCTCCCCATGTGTTTGTGTGAGTTTCCTGCGGGTGCTCTGGCTTTCTCCCACATTTAAAGACATGAAAGTTAGATGAATTGGAAGCTTTATAATTGTCCAGGTCTCCCTTGAAAAAGAGATTGCAATGGGAATAACCTGGTTAAATTAAAAAATAGGAAACAAAATGTGATGACGGTTAGCCATCTTTGAACTTGTCCAAAGTCTGTGTCCCAAGAATGTTCCCTGTGAATTTGAAGACCCTGGCAGTAATAGGACTGGACTTATACTGAGCAAAGACAGATGGACGGACAGATGGCTGGATGCAAGGCCTTCACATTACCCAATGGCTATATTTGGCCTCTAATAAAAGCAGAATATTAATTTCAGCACTGAGTGAATGCAAGTTAAAATTTAGTGGAAACAACAATGGGATTGAGATCGATTAAAAACCAAAATCACAACAACTAATATGTGTCAGTCCGAAATATTTCACTTTGTTGCTCTTTTGCACCTTCTGTGACTTCTCTATCATCACCATGTGGGATTTGCAATACTGATGATGACAGAGACTATCAGGCGTGGCACAAACTGTATGGACACAACTGCAAACTCACATGACTGATAGAGTTAAAAAAATTGGTTTAACAGGCAGGTGGTTGGTATATGTGTGGTCCAGCAGCGTGGCAGAGGTAGCAGTCAGACGAGAGACTGAGGCATAGTCAAAAAACAAGCACAAGTCAAAATACACAGCGTAAGGGCAATCAGAGGCAAGACAAACTCGAGGTCAAAATACCGACAAGGACAACAGAACAAAACTAAGCACGGGATGGCGGCTGGAAAGTAACACGAAGTCGACGATCTGGCAGTGAGCTGTGAGACTGTGAGGGCTTAAATAACTGGTGGTGTGATTAGTGAAACAAGATGCAGGTGTCAGTGAAAGTTCTGGAAGGGGGCATGACTAGTGTACAAAGATAAGCAAGGGGCAAGATAGTGAAGGCAGGAAAATTGAGTAGAGTGATGAAAGAGACAAAGATATGTGAACAGGTGCAAGAGCGGAGGTGGATGAAAACAGAGCAAAAGAGTAATAGTGAGAGACAAGACACAAGGGCTGGTGCAGGGGCAATCAAATAGAAGGGCAAAAACTGAAAACAAAGATAAATCATAAACCATGGACAGAATGCAGAACAACAATGACAGGCAACAAACTAAGCATGAAACATAGAACTGAAACCACAAATGAGAAGAGCAAAATAAACTACTGATAAATAGAGAATAAACAAACCTGGTGACTACAGAATAATGCAATCAATAAAAGATAACTGATAAACAAAATGCAATAAATAACAAATGGAACATAATCAGATCAGCAACACTGAAGATAAATAATAACAAAACCCTGCGACTAAGCATAATATAATTAATGTGATAAACAGAATGAAACTAAGACTAAAGCAGTATAAGAGACCAAGAGTGAAAGCAAATAATAAACAAAGCAAAACTAAATACATGGCAAAGAAAAGATACACAAAGACAAAAGGAAACAAAACCAATCATAGTTGAAGCATGACCATGGCAAATCTGATATAATATAATAAAACACAGAAAATTCAGAACATGAACCCATCATGGGCAGGAACATGACAGAGACGTGTCGATAGAATACAATACAATATGCAATATGACATGACATGACACAACACAATAGATATGATGTTTGGTGACTGCAGGACCTTTGTGGCCTGGTGGTGGATCGAACCCAGACGGCTCGCACTAAAGACCATTTCTCTACCAGGTCAGCCAAAGGGGAATTCCCCGTTAGCCAAACTAGCGGGAACGTCTTTCAATCGGACCCAGGACCGTCCTCCCGCTACAATATGATATGAATGATATGATATGATACGATACGATAGGCAATTCACAACCAGGTCAGAATTTATTTTCAGATATGTGATTTGCAGTGACATTTAGCCCTCAGATTTGATTTCAGTGAAAGCTGACAAACTAAAGTATAAGCAAATCCCATTGGCATATGCAGAGCAGGTGGCTCTGTGGTAAAGAGTTGGACTACCAACACGAATTAATTAATTAACTGCATTTATTTGACTGAAGAAAAGAAATAAATAATATAATAATCCACAAGAAAAATATGCCAACCAGCAACCAATGCTTGAAAAGGAGTAAGAAAAAGTAAACATTTATAAACTCCCCATTCTCAGTGGGGAGTTTAACCAACATTAAAATAGATGACAACTTAATTACGTAAATCCACAGATATTTGTATTTTGCATCACCACTCTCAGCTTCATAGTGGAGTGGAACAGAGACAGAGTTTCCTTCAACAAATAGATCAAATCTATGCTTGCATCTCAGATGTGCCCTCTGGCAAAACTGTAGCTGACTTTCAAGTCTTCCTTTTAAGAAAATCCTCCTCTGTACCACTTCATCATGAAGCTGTATAACTGGGGATACAAAATGCAAAACTTGCATTGTGCACGTTTCTCCAATCATAGCCACTGAAGCCTATAACTTTTTCTGGGTGTCTTGGGGCTTTCACTCATTTGATCCTCATCTCCTTCTTGCACAGTTACTTAGTTTTTGAGAAGCCTCCTCCAGACAGATTCATCATACAGTATCATACTGTTTGTATTTCTTAAAGACCGATGCAATTTAAGTCCAGACCATTTTGGAAATGTCAACGTATCCATCCCCTGAATTGTCTGAAGAAAACTGGCAATAAAAAGGATTATTTACGTGTTCCAAAGGGGAGCATTACTTCTGCAACCATCATCTTGGCTTTGGTATTTTTATTTAATTTATATCAAGTTGTAGAGATCTGCCTTGAGTTTAAGGAGGCTCATTTTAGAATTTTAGTATCAAGAAGCCTGAATTGCTTTTTGAATATGAAATGGCAAACAAATTAAAATCTGTAAAATCCCAAGGGGCTGACTACTTTTTCAAGGCACTGTATATTGGTGCTTCTCTGCACTTCTTATACAAACCCATTCAATAAATCCACCCCACAACCTGAAATATACATACTCTTCATAGTTGTGGAACACATAGACATGAGACTGAGTTGAGGATTTGATTTCAGGTTTGGTTCAGGCTACCTTTCGTATGTTTGCACAACACATCTATCTGTCCCACTCCATCCAGCTGTAAATGGGTGCTGGTTTTGGCTGGGTGAGTAACCTGTGATGGACTGGTGCCATGTCCGGGGACTCTCATCATGGACTCTTCAACCCGTATAAATCTTGCTGTTCTGTTCCATGCACATGTACAGTTGTCGTCATCATTGCTTTAAATCTTACATTGTGTTTGTCGTTCAGCTACTAAGGAGTCTTAGTTCGCCTGTCAAAGGCATTCAAAATGGGCCAATGAATCTGGCTGGCAATACCCCCCCCCCCACACACACACACCAACACACAAACACAAACAACACACAGTGCTTTGGGATTACACGTTCTGCTCTTTAAAGGCTAAACCATTGCACCTTATATTGGGAATGTTAATTGAGCAAATGCTATATCTATAAGTCGTTTAGTCGTAAGTAAAGCATCAATTCATGTGGAAGAATACTGTTGATTTTTTTAAACCATTTGTATCATTGTGTGAAACCAGTGCATCCTTACTACTTCCAGTGTCACGTTGCTCTCAGTGTTGTCTTTTTTTCCACCAGATTTTTTAATTAGATTTTTTTTCATTGTTTGTTTTAATTCTTTATAATCTCCAATTACACAGCAGCACCTAAAAACTCTGTTCAGTAAATCTATACAATGGTGCCCTCTGCAGGCGAATAAAGGCTATTACATCACTAGTGTTAGAACGTGCACCACATGTTTACGTTAGGGCATTTTATCAGTCCATTGGTTTGTCTAAAGGAAGGTTGTTAAAGGCAAACATACTGGTAGACCAAGGAAGACATCAAAGCGTCAAGACAGAAACTTAAAGCAATATGTCTCAAAAATCGAAAATGCACAACAAAACAAATGAGGAACGAATGGGAGGAAACTGGAGTCAACGTCTGTGACTGAACTGTAAGAAACCGCCTAAAGGAAATGGGATTTACATACAGAAAAGCTAAACGAAAGCCATCATTAACACCTAAACAGAAAAAAAACAAGGTTACAATGGGCTAAGGAAAAAGCAATCGTGGACTGTGGATGACTGGATGAAAGTCATATTCAGTGATGAATCTCGAATCTGCATTGGGCAAGGTGATGATGCTGGAACTTTTGTTTGGTGCTGTTCCAATGAGATTTATAAAGATGACTGCCTGAAGAGAACATGTAAATTTCCACAGTCGTTGATATTGGGGCTGCATGTCAGGTAAAGGCATGGGGAGATGGCTGTCATTACATCATCAATAAATGCACAAGTTTACGTTTATTTGGACACTTTTCTTATCCCATCAGTTGAAAGGATGTGGGGATCTTTTTCAAGATGATAATGCATCTTGCCTTAGAGCAAAAACTGTGAAAATATTCCTTGCAAAAAGACATAGGGTCAATGTCATGACCTGCAAATAGTCCGGATCTGAATCCAATTGAAAATCTTTGGTGGAAGTTGAAGAAAATGGTCCATGACAAGGCTCTAACCTGCAAAGCTGATCTGGCAACAGCAATCAGAGAAAGTTGGAGCCAGATGATGAAGAGTACTGTTTGTTACTCATTAGTCCATGCCTCAGAGACTGCAAGCTGTTATAAAAGCCAGAGGTGGTGCAACAAAATACTAGTGATGTGTTGGAGCGTTCTTTTGGTTGTGTGTGGGCCGCTGAAGAGGAGGTACTGCTGGCCCATCACCACCAGAGGGCGCCCTGCCTGGAGTGCGGGCTCCAGGCACCAGAGGGCGCCGCCGCCTGATGAAGCAGCCAGGGTGACAGCTGTCACCCATTTATGGACACAGCTGACTTCACTCAGTACGGAGGTATATCAGCAGGACAGCGTCTCCACCTATTGCCGAGATATCACCTTGAGTTTAAGGTAATCACCTCTGCAACATATATCTGTGTGACGACACTTTATAAACTTTTCAGGACAGCGGAAGGCCAAGTGCTCAGATAAGTACTCACATTTCCTGCTTCAGTGTGACAAGAGGTGGAGGCGGCTTTGCCCCTCTCATCTACCGGGTGCGGTCGCATCCCAACCTGTGTGTTTGTGTTCTTTCCCGCCAGCAGTACCGGATCCGACGAGCGGAGGCAGTGGCCACCTGGGGATTCGGGACTTG
Source organism: Thalassophryne amazonica (assembly GCF_902500255.1). Classification (NCBI taxonomy): domain Eukaryota; kingdom Metazoa; phylum Chordata; class Actinopteri; order Batrachoidiformes; family Batrachoididae; genus Thalassophryne; species Thalassophryne amazonica. Next base: position 31,071,023 of record NC_047113.1, read on the forward strand.
GCGGTTCCAGTACTTCTGGGTTTCGGTGGCAGAGGAGATCTGGGTGGTTCCGGTTCAACGAGGACGGACGTCTCCTACCTTCGGGCCTGCCCACAAGACACCAGCAGATTTCGGCTTACACCTCCAAATTGCTAATTGTTGTATCAGTTGTGCTATTTTCACAACAGTAAAACTTGTTCTTACTTTTCTCCATTGTCCGTTCATTGCGCCCCCTGTTGTGGGTCCGTGTACCTACACTTTCACAACATTTTGTTTTTCATGATTCCATAATTTTTCCTCAGAATTGAGTGATTCCATATTTTTTTCCTCTGCTTGGTCTAAAAAAGTAACCGTTATTGACTGCCACAATTTTTTTTTTCCTGATTTCTTATACTGTTTCTTAATTTTGTGTCATGTCTGTGATCTGCTTTTTTTCTACAAAATTAAACAACTGAATGAACATCCTCCGTGGCTGGTGATTCCATAATTTTTGCCAGGGGTTGTATATGGCATCTCTGTGAAACTGTTGGGTATCGACCGTCACTTCCACAATTTCTTATTCTCTGTTAAAAATTTGTAATGGATTTTTGAGTGTTACCTGGAGTTTTAGATCACAAGACACCCACCCATTTGCATTACAGATATACTTTGTCATTCTTGTTTTTGATGAGAAGCTTGTGGGAAAAAGAGAGTATAATTCCAAACACAGCTAATTTTGCTTGAAAAATATCAATTTAAAAACATTCATAATGTTTTTAAACCTTTCATTCAGTATATTGTAAAACCATTCATTCAGTATGTCCGTTGTCCCTCAGAATGCACGTTTCACAAGATTCTCATCTGTGTTCTTGAGTCAAGCCCCATGAATAAAGTTGGAAGAAATAAATATGCGAAATAATTTCAAATCAGAATCAAGGTCTAAAACAAGTTCTTACCTGCAGAGTGGAGCCAGCAGAGTCACTAGTCTCTGTCAGTCCTGTGCTTCTTGGTATACTGGACACGATGTATCTGGATCCCTTTGGCAGAGGCTGTCTAACCACCAGCTTTCCTTTCCTGGTCTCTGCTAGAAACAGACTGTACCAGTAGGCATCGTTGGAGACCAGAGTGGAATCTGCGATGGTGGAGTTCCTCTCACTGATCACACTGTTCCTGCAGGGTGGAGCCGCTTTGCTGGGTGTGGTTTTCTGACACTTCAGCACGATGGTGACCAATATGGTGATGAGCAGAGAAATGACACCGAGCCCAGACCGATGACCAAATACAGGTTTAAGTCTGAAAAGATGTCATATTCTAGACGCTCCTCAGTCATGTCAGAGTAGGCCTTAACAGCAGTCTCCACTGTGGACAGCTTGATGGTGACTGTAGCAGAGAGAGCAGGATCCCCGTTGTCCTTGGCAACAACAACATTCTCTGGTGACGTGGATCTCTGTAACTGAACATCCTCATGGTCCTGATCTCTCCATTGTATTGGTCCAGACTGAACAAGGTGGCATCAGTCACCTGGAGAAACTGGTAGGTAATCCGAGAGTTGTGCACAGAGTCTGTGTCTATGGCGATCACCTTGGCAACCAGAGAGCCTTTATCAGTAGATCTGGGGATCTTCTCCTCCACCACTGAGCCGTGTGGTCTCCACGGAGAGACAATAACTGGAGTGTTGTCATTCTGGTCCACAATAATGATGTGGACGTCACATTACTGCTGAGTGGAGGAGAGCCAGAGTCTCTGGCCTCAATGTGGAAAAGAAACTCCTCAATCTCATAGTCAAAGTTTTGAGTGCGTAAAGATTACCGTTCTCTGGATTGATGGAGAACAGCATGGACATAGAGGTGTTGGCTATCTCCTTCTCTACGATGAAATAAACTAGATACTGGTTTTCAAGGAGGTCAGGGTCAAACGCAGTGAGGGAACTGAGCAAAGCTCCAGGTGCGTTATTCTCCATCACACGTATGGTATAAAATGACTGAGGGAACTGAGGAACATTGTCATTAACATCCAGCAGTTCTAAAGTCATAGTTTCATTGTCAGATAAAGGAGGAGAACCTCTGTCTGTTACACTGAAAGTGATGTCATATTCTGGAACCTTCTCACGGTCTAAAGGCTCTGAGATGATTAATTCATAATAATTATCAGAGGATTCTCTCAGTTTGAAAGGCATGTTATCAGGAATATGAAGATCAACCACTCCGTTATCACCTGAGTCCTTATCACTCACACTAACTACAGCTATCACTGTGTTCAAATCAATATTTTCATTGACTGGACTGTGGAATGATTTTATTGATATTTCTGGGTGGTTGTCATTCATGTCTTCCACTAGAATTTTTAATGTACATTGTCCTGATAAACTATTTGCTCCTTTGTCTGTTGCTATAACTTCCATGTCATAAATTTTGTAATCTTCATAATTTAACACTCCCTTAACAGTAATCTCACCTGTTGAAGGATTCAAATAAAATGTTTCTTGTGTTTTCTCTGATGTGTACAGACTGTATGAATATGTAATATCAGAATTTGATCCTTCGTCTAAATCTGTCGCATTTAAATGAACAACAAGGCTTCCAATTGGAGAATTTTCCATAATATTAATATTATAGATTTCTTTGTCAAATTTCGGTGCGTTGTCATTTGTGTCTAAAACATGAACTATAATACTTGCAGTACCGGAACGAGCGGGAGTTCCTCCATCTACAGCTGTGAGGATTAAATGATGAACAGCTTGCTGCTCCCGGTCTAAAGTCTTTTTCAGAATCAAATCTGCAAACCTCGAGCCGTCTCTTCCTGTCTGAACCTCGATCTTAAAATGTTCACTTTCGCTCAGTTGGTACGTTTTCACGGAATTAATGCCAACATCAGGATCCACAGCGTTACTGAGAGAGAATCTCTCTCCTGCTGACGTGGACTCTGATATGTCCAGATGGATGGCGTCTCTGCGAAACTGCGGGGCGTTGTCGTTCATATCCAGAATTTCAAGTTCAATGTTGAATATACGCAATGGATTTTCGAGTGTCACCTCGAGTTTTAAATAGCAAGACACCGACCATTTTGTAGGACAGATGTTTTCTCTGTCGATCTTTTCAGCGATGAACAGCTCACCAGTCTCTTTGTTCACATCAAGGTATTTTTTGGTAGCGATGATGTCCAGACGCATTTTTCTTTCATTCAGCGTGTTAACATCCAGACTCAGATCGGTGGCGAGATTTGCGACAACTGATCCTTCTTTTAATTCCTCTGGTATGGAGTAATGAGTGACTGAGGCCGATATGTGATCCACCAAGAACAAAAGAACAGCGAGCGGCACGAACCTTTTGTGTGGCTGCATCGTTACCTTTAAATCCGTTCTTGTTTAGTAGATTTCAGACAACATCACGCATATTTTAACAAAAAAAATAAATAATAATAATAATAATAATAAGATCTCCAAAAGTATGAACAACGCAAACAGAAACGCTTTTGTTCCCGCAGTGAATTCGGCTGCAATGGCGTTGTTCGTGTCATTAGAATTTTCAGCACCACGAAGCTGTCCGTCAATTTTTGACTTTGCTCCTCCTGCTGGTGAATCACGGTCAGTGCGAGCTAATGTTTTATAAATGAACAGCGCCACCTTTTGTGTTTGAATGACTGTTTGCATAATGGCATATCATACCAAGCGTTGAAAAACGTCATTCGATTAATTGTTTGTTTTATTTACAAAAAATATAAGTTTAAAACCATCCATTCAGCATATTTTAAACCATTTATTTATCCCCTTGTCTGCAACAACATTGCTTCACAGAATTCTCGGGTGCCATAATGAATGAAACTTCATCATAAAACTGGAAGAAATAAACATACAATTAAAAAAAGCAAATACTGGCAGGTGTAGTTACAGAATGATTCTGTTTAGATAGATAGATGCCTTTGCAGAACAACCAGTCCATTTTATTGTGTAAAACTTTTGTAATTTCCAAAACTAAATTAGCATGATGGAATTTAAATTCAGTTGTTATTGTATATTGAATCTCATTTAATCATATTTGTTGATGACATTGTTGATATTTGCTTGGTGGCATGTTGATCTGTTTTTCTCGGCTCCAACTATTTGAATCTTTTCAGTGACTTACTGATCATTGACTTCAGCTCTGCTTTTAACACAATCAACCCGATCAACCTCTTCAATAAATTCATGGACATGGATCTTGGCATTACTCTCTCCCACTGGATCCATAACTTCCTGTCACAAAGGACACAGAGCGTCAGGATGAGTAGCCTACTGTCCCAACCTCTGTCCCTCGGCACAGGTGCCCCTCAGGGTTGTGTTCTTTCCCCTTGGCTTTTCTCCATCTGCACAAATTCCCTCACATTAATGGTCATTAATAAATGAATCTTGAATGTTGAATCTTGAATCTCCTCCTGATGTAGATATGTCCAGATGTATAGTGTCTCCACGAAACTGGAGGGCATTGTCCTTCATGGCCAAAGTTTGCATATCTTTGAAGTCCATAATGGATGTTTGAGTGTTACCCGGAGTTTTAGACACCAAGAAACTGATCCTTTTGAATTACAGATGTACTTTCCCATTCTTGTTTGTGATGAACAGCTCACAAGCAAGCAGAATTTGTTTGGGAAATATTAATTTAAAACCATTCAGAATATTTTAAAACCATTCATTCAGTATGACCCCTGTCCCTCACTTCACAAGATTCTCATCTGATTTCATGGTTCCCGCTCCATTAGTAATGTTTGAAGAAATAAACATACAAATTAAACCATTTCAGATCAGAATCAAGTTGTAAAACAAGTTCTTACCTGCAGAGTGGAGGCAGCAGATTCACTAGTCTCTGTCAGTCCTGTGCTTCTTGGTATACTGGACACGATGTATCTGGATCCTTTTGGCAGAGGCTGTCTAACCACCAGCTTTCCTTTCCTGGTCTCTGCTAGAAACAGACTGTACCAGTAGGCATCGTTGGACACCAGAGTGGAATCAGCGATGGTGGAGTTCCTCTCACTGATCACACTGTTCCTGCAGGGTGGAGCTGCTTTGCTGGGTGTGGTTTTCTGACACTTCAGCACGATGGTGACCAATATGGTGATGAGTAGAAGAAATGACACCGAGCCCAGACCGATGACCAAATACAGATTTAAGTCTGAAAAGATGTCATATTCTAGACGCTCCTCAGTCATGTCAGAGTAGGTCTTAACAGCAGTCTCCACTGTGGACAGCTTGATGGTGACTGTAGCAGAGAGAGCAGGATCCCCGTTGTCCTTGGCAACAACAACCATTCTCTGGTGACGTGGATCTCTGTAACTGAACATCCTCATGGTCCTGATCTCTCCATTGTATTGGTCCAGACTGAACAAGGTGGCATCAGTCACCTGGAGAAACTGGTAGGTAATCCGAGAGTTGTGCACTGAGTCTGTGTCTATGGCGATCACCTTGGCAACAAGAGATCCTTTATCAGTAGATCTGGGGATCTTCTCCTCCACCACTGAGCCGTGTGGTCTCCACGGAGAGACAATAACTGGAGTGTTGTCATTCTGGTCCACAATAATGATGTGGACGGTCACATTACTGCTGAGTGGAGGAGAGCCAGAGTCTCTGGCCTCAATGTGGAAAAGAAACTCCTTCTCAATCTCATAGTCAAAAGTTTTGAGTGCGTAAAGATTACCGTTCTCTGGATTGATGGAGAACAGCATGGACATGGAGGTGTTGGCTATCTCCTTCTCTACGATGAAATAAACTAGATACTGGTTTTCATGGAGGTCAGGGTCAAACGCAGTGAGGGAACTGAGCAAAGCTCCAGGTGCGTTATTCTCCATCACACGTATGGTGTAAAATGACTGAGGGAACTGAGGCGCGTTGTCATTAACATCCATCAAATGCACACTTACTGTTTCATTATCTGATAGAGGTGGTGTCCCTGCGTCAGTCACAGTGAGTGTGATGTCATATTCTGGCACCTTTTCTCGATCTAACGGTTCGGAAACGATGAGGTTGTAATGCATGGGCCTATCTGACGACTTATTAAGAATAAAAGGCAGGTTCCGATTTAAGGATAAGCTCACTTTTCCATTGTCGCCCGTGTCTCTGTCACTTACGCCGAGCAAAGCAATCACACTTCCCACAGGAATGTTTTCACCCACTGTGTTTTTAACAGACTGTATGGTGATTTCAGGATAATTATCATTCATATCCGTCACGTGGATGACCACTTTGCACTGCCCCAATAACGGATGCGCACCTTTGTCTCTCGCCTCGATGTGCATCTCATAAAATGTCATATCTTCATAATCTATAGTTCCTTTCACTGTTATTTCTCCTGTGTTGGGATTCAGCGCGAACATATCTTGCGTTTTTTCCGACGTATAAAGCGTAAATGAGTACACGATCTCTGCGTTCAGACCCTCGTCCAGATCTGTCGCGTTAAGTTTCATCACTAAGGTGCCAACGGGACAATTTTCTGTCATGTTAAGTGTGTAAACCTGTTTATCAAAACTAGGGGGATTATCGTTTGTATCCTGTACGAGAACAATAATGTTTGCGGTGCCTGAGCGCACAGGCACCCCGCCGTCCACCGCAGTCAGGATTAAATTATGAACAGCATCCACCTCTCTGTCTAAAGACTTGGTCAAAACCAGATCTACATATTGAGTTCCGTCGCTGCCTGTCTGGATTTCTATCGTAAAATGCTCACTGGAACTCAATCTGTATGTTTTTATTGTATTTATGCCAACATCTGGATCCACGGCGTTGGGCAGGGAGAATCTCTCTCCTGGCGTCGCCGATTCCGACACGTCCAGTTCTACTCTGTCCCGACGAAAATAAGGAGCGTTATCGTTTATGTCCGTGATACCGAGCTCAATGTTGAATATGCGCAACGGGCTTTGTATGACAACATCCAGCTTTAGGAAACAGGATGTTTTCGCGAGACAAAGATATTCCCTGTCCAGTTTTTCCGCGATGTACAGCTCCCCCGTCTGCTTGTTGACGTCGAGATATTTTTTGTTGGTGAAAATGTCAAGTTTTACCTCACGCTGTGCCAAACCTCCAGGTTCAAGTCCCAAATCCGCTGCCAGATTTGCCACAACAGAACCTTTTTCCATCTCCTCGGCGATGGAGTACCGCGTCACGGACAAAGCGCAGGGCCACACTGCGCACAAGACAAAGACCGCGGCTTGGAGATCCATTCTGTCAGCTGCGCACAAAAATAATCCAGATGTTTCTGTTCCTGTGCATTTATTCTTCGTTTAAAGCTTTAAAATGTCTTCCGAGCCGTTTAGAAGTCGTCTTCTTAAAAATAAAAAAAAGCATATCTGCTGTACGAGAAAATAGCGCGTGGCCCTCTCCGGTTTCTTTTTTTTTTTTCCAATAATGGGTGTGCCGTGATTTAAGAGAGCACCTACTGTACAGTTTACTGGTAAACAGTGACACCGTGTGACACAAATCATACTTAATGCAGTGTCCCACACTGAATATTATAAATTGGAGATTCATGACTCATATTTTCACATGGCAAAGACATGAAGATGAAATCTTGCATTTTGAATTCATATGGCAGAAGAAAACCTTCACAATCACTTTTGTCCTATTACGTTCTACATTGCTGCATGTTTTCTTTCTTCTCTGACAGAATATTAGTTCAACTTCACTATTATTATTTATTATTATTATTATTATTATTATTGATGTCACAATGTCTGTGATTTGTCTTGCACTTTGCTCATTTATAGCCAAACTGTGAAACAGCTACTCCTGCACACACAACCCAGTCTCACACAATATGACTTAGATAGAAGACAAAGATCACATTGTGCGAAAGGTTTAAGCACATATGCACCATAAAATAATAAAAAGTTTGAAAACCTGGTAGATATTCATAAATAAGTGAAATGTGTGGGGAATTTCAACTTCAGTGATACAGTTGTGTTCTATTTACATGTTTGTTTGTTTGTTTTTCAGCATTAAAGTTGCACCATAAGTCACAGGACCTCAAAACTATTTTAAGGATAACGTGAGTAATTGTGTTTTACACTCATTTTAATATTGTGATCATTTGCAACTGCGTTTGTGTGATATTCTACACTTACAAAGAAATTATGATTATTATTATTACTGAATAAAAAATATATAGCTCACATTTTCACTTTTAGTGTATGTGTGTGATAAATATGTAATGATTTCATACTTTGTGTAAAGCATGTGCAATTACTAGATCAAACAATGCAAATCTATTTTATTGTAAGCAATAATATGCTTGCATTGAGTTGACACAATTTTTAGTTTTTGTTTTGGGGGTTCTGTAAACTCAAATTCAATTTATCACAAAAAGGAAAGGAGGGAATCTTCAGCCTTCAACCTTTTCACCAAATATTGATCATAGCCAATAAATGCATGAACAATTTCAACCAATAAAAATGGCATGGAGGATGCCATATTCTGCATATCTGTCTGTGTGCATGCAGAGGAATAACATGCCTTGTCTCAAACTACTGCTTATGAATTACACTATGTAACACAATTTTTGTTCCTGGCTTCTAAGTGTTATATTTCAACTGCTTATGTCTAAGGTTTATGGAAAAATGACTACATTCAGCACAAACTTTGATTTTTTTGTTTTGTTTTGTTTTTACATTCTAGAAAATTCTAAAAGTTTCTTGAAATTTCTAGATAATTCTGGAAACTTCTAGAAAATTCTGGACAGTTCTAGCGGTTAAAAAATATTCTAGAAGACTACTCAGTAGTAGTGAAGGCAAATCGAGAATATTCTTGAAAACAGACAAATTTCAAAATATCATTGTCCTGATCACAGAAGCAAAGTTTCTGTGGAATAACAGCTATTTTCTATTTATTTAAGGCATAACAGGTTAGGAAAACACACTGTGTACCCAGGAACAAAACAAAAATAAAAATTTGTTACATAGTGTTATTTTTAAAAAATGGAACACTTTGTCAAATGCAAAAACAATAAAATTCACCCACTATCCATCTTAGAAAGTACATTGTGGTGTTCATCATTCAGTGACTCCAAATGTGTATTGAAGCCAATTGAATATTTTCCCAAAATATGACCAAAAGTTTCCGTATTAACCTTTTGACCTCAAAAAAAAAAAAAAGAAAGAAAGAAACCCTTGCAATACAGTGCAGGTCAGAAATGTATTTATTTTCACACAAGCGATCAACTTAATGGGAATAATTTTACACCAAACTCAAGACTACTGTGCAATATTTAGATATCCTGAATGGTTAATAACAATGTAGAGTTTATTTTATTTTATTTCTCTAATTAACAGCAGGCCAATGGAAAATCAAATATTAAATGTTCACACACACACACACACACTTTTTTTTTGCATTTCACCTTGTACCTCATTCAAATTATTTTAGCACTTCTTCTATCATCACTATTTGACTGTGCTTAAAATATTGAAGATACATTCACAAATTGTGATTTATGCACTTCCCTTCCCATATATGTGAAGAGTATTTGTGATATTTAGTTCTCAGACTAATTTCAGTGAAAAATGATACATTTTATGAATGAACAAACACCATTTGACAAAATATGCATGATTAGATTGTCATAAAAAAGCATAACTGCATAGCTTTCATTCTTCCAAAAATGTACCAACAAATGGTCTACATATAGATGTTATTGTGGTCTGTGATCTTAGGAGAGGTGATGGTCTAGTGGTTAAGCACTTGAGACCAAAGGATCCTCAATTGAAATCCCAGCCTGACTGGAAAATCACTATGGGCCCTTGGGCAAGGTCCTTAATCCCCTTGTTGCACCCAGTGTGTAGTGAATACCTTGTAAGGCAGCACCCTCACATTGGGGTGAATGTGAGGCATTATTGTAAAGCACTTTGAGCGTCTGATGCAGATGGAAAAGCGCTATTTAAATGCAGTCCATTTGTGATCAAATATCAGGTTAATAAATTTGGTTTATCACCAGTCAAATCTCCTGGAAAATTAAAGATGCAATTGCCTCTCACTATCACTTGGTGGCAGCAACGCACTAACAATTTGAGCCAATGAAACTATTGCTGATGCACTTTTGCTTTGTTTTTTTTTTGTTTGTTTTGTTTTGTTTGTTTGTTTAGTGCAGCGGATAAATGAAAAAAATCATTCAAATGGGTATGCAAGCACCAAATTTGGCACAAATACACAGACATTATCCTTTTGAAAAGGCAAGGTGTCCACTTGAATTTTCAATAGGCAGCCAGTACGGGGTCATTTGAAGAATTACACAGGGTTAAAATTAAAAGATGCTCCAATCATATTGAAAAGTATACCACATTATTTGTCCGATCACAGAGATCCCAAAAAGGTACAGTTTGAACTATGTGTGACTGAATTTACGGAGTAAAAACTGCAGGAATGGTGACAAAAGTCAATTTCAGTTTGTACAGGGGTCAAAAGTTAAAGTTGCTCTAATTTTGGGAAAAAAATAATGCAAATTATGGTTGAGTTAATAGGGTTTTAAAAAGGAATAGTTGGCATTATGTGTCATGTTTAGTTATCATGTTACGGGTTAGCATTCACATGTCCTAGAATCCAATGGACGTCACCATTGTTTAAGGCCCCTTCACATGTAACATGAATGAAGCTGAGTGGTGTACGAATGGCACTTGTGAAAAATCATAGCCGCCTCGAATGCCTCGTACATCAGTCGGCACAACCATTCAGCACAGCCACATGCACGCCACATGGTGAAGATGAGGTCGTACTGCCATTTGACTGTAGTTGCAGCATTCGTACGGCATGTCGTTCGCATGTCGGGCCACATTCGGCACAGTCAAGGGGTTGCATGAAATGAATGATGGGCTATGTTGAACCCTGGCCAAACGTTGCGATTGAGCCAGCCTTCACACCAGCGACGGAATGAGGACGAATGGCAGGCAATGCCCATTCGACTCACACTCGGCCACAGTCGAGGTGCCACCCGTGAACGTCCAACAGCAGCCGCGGGGCACATAGAAAATGGGGCCTATTCCCTTGGCAAGCACAAATGTAGCGACCATGACACCACTGACGAATGACGTGCGAGTGTGTCTTGTTCCCCCTGCCCCATCCAACATTGTCGAGGTGCAGCCAAGTTCCGAGGCAGCAAAAGCTTGAATGGTGGATGGAGTACAGTGTGATCACTGTCCACCGCAAAGATGTCATTTAACACATACATTGTCATTCCTCCTATAGGTTACACAATGTATTTGAAAGATCATGATCATCACAGCACTGCCACTCAAAACAGGGACAATCTGCTCTGGACAAGGGGGCATGCCAGCCACCTGAGTGTGAGTGACAACGGGGTGTTCAATTAAGAAGGAAGAGTGGGAGTGGGACAATACATAAATACATACATCAATAAGGGGAAAGACGTGAAATTCATTCATGTGTGATCACTTTTGCTGTTCACCACTTTGACAAAGGGGCGTGGCCAGCTCAAACTCACTCTCTCAGCTGACACTGAGAGTGAACACAACATCTTAAATTAAAACAAAGAGAACAGAGAGAGGGAGGAAAATAAAAAAATATACAATAAAAAAATACATAATTACATAATACATAACGAACATAAAACAATAAATACATAACACAAAATAAAATAAGGAAATTAAATTATAAATAAGGTAAAATAGGATAAAGTAAAACAAATAATCAAAGATAAAAGGGACAGAGGGAGTGAGACAGGGGAGATGACCACATTGCTCCTCCTGACATGGCCACCCGCTTGCCTTACACCAGACTTCGGGTGGCACGTACAGCGCTGGAGGTGCATTCAGAATTTTCTTGCTGCATTCTGTCGACATTGCCGGGTTTCATGCAGTGCTTTTTTCTCTTTATTTATTTATTTATTTTTGTCCTGTTTGGTACTGTGTAGACTACTTGGATTCTGGACATGCTGCAAGCCAAATGTGCACAAATCATTCAAGGGGGTTTTCACACACAGTCTGGGTATGCACATGGCATTTGTATGAATCTCGTACATGGCTCCCTTCTGACTGAGGCTTGACTTTTTCGGGATTTGGCTCATTCTCCCTCATTTGGCCTGATTCAGCCACATTCGTGTTAGGTGTGAAGGGGCCCTTAACCTTTATTTTGCAGCCAAGCATTCAACACAGTCAAAAACTATTCATTTATTAATACTATTGGCTCAACCAATAATTTGCACTACTTTTTTTTTTACCAAAATTTGAGCAACTTTAACTTTTTACCCCTGTACAAAATGAAATTGACCTTTCTCGCAGTTTTTTGTTTTTTAACCCCATAACTCCATAGAATTCAGTCATAGATGGTCCAACTATACCTTTTTGTAATCTTTATGATCAGACAAGTAATACGGAATACCCTTCAATATGATTGGAGCATTTTAAAAATTTGACCCCTGTGTAATTCTTCATTTGACCCCTATCTGTCCACCTATTGAAAATCCAAGTGGACACTCTGCTTTTTCAAATGAGTAATGTCAAAGAAGTGTTTGTGCCAAATTTGGTGCTTGCATCACCATTTGAAGAATTCCACTGTAAATATTCTCTTATGTGCTGCACTATTCTACAGAATGGATGGAAAGCTCTTCAACCTGAGCCAACTGAGAGCCAAGAAGAAAATTACCACTTCACTCCTGGACTTCCAGAATGCCAACAACAGCACTGCTTCATGCTTTATGGCCCCTTCACACATAACACAAAGTTGAGCCAATCTGGCTGAAACAGGCCGAATGGGCAAAACCCAAAAAATTCCAGCTGCAGTCGGGAGGGACAGACGGTCAGACAGCCACGTACGGATGCTGTACAATCCCGTGGCAACGGTTTCGTGCATGCTCATGTGCACACGCACAAACAGAGTGCAACCACGTGAGAGGTATGATACCACATTACGCTGACAAAGCAGCGGAAGCAATTAAATGTTGTAAATGTCAATAAATTGAAGAAAATGTGTGAGGGTTAGGGTTAGGGTTAGGCAAAATAATGACAGACCACAGAACATTATAAGCACAATGACTGTACTGTTTAATGTACGATAATCATGTTACTGGTAATGATGTTAATTGATGCTTGATGACTTAAGCTGGGATGGCGTCTGTGTTGGAATTGAGGAAACAAATGGATTTCTTTTTGTCTGTTAAAATATTTAATTCCTGTTATAAAGAGCAAAGAATACAATAATTATCATCCTTCTGTTCCTTTATGTTCATGAACCATGGCCATGGAAGTAAACAAGGAATGAATAAATTAGATGAATTAAATAATGCACTCACATCATGAACATATCAGCCAGCCACACGAAGTGATTGTGCATCCAGCTGTGGCTGGCCAATCGGCGCGCACCACACCAAAGGACACCGCGTCATGTGGACGAGAACTCATGTGGTTGATGTGACGTTTGCCTCACCAGCTGGCCGTTCACATGATCAGATGGATATTTTCACATGGACCAGCTTGGCTGAAGGTGTCTGCAGTACGCACTGAGGTGCAGCTGAACATGTTCCAAAGGTGATATGTGTTCTCATTTTTCTCCATGTCATGAGAACCTATGTGTATCACAGTGGCTAGAGGGCTGTATGTTCTACAACCCCAGTTCTAATGAAGTTGGGACTTTGTGTAAAATGTAAATAAAAACAGAATACATGATTGCAAATTCTCTTCAACCTATATTGAATTGAACACACCACAAAGGCAAGATATTTAATGTTCAAACTGATAAACTTTATTGTTTTTGTGCAAATAAGTGCTAATTTTGAAATGGATGCCTGCAACACGTTTCAAAAAAGTTGGGACAGTCAGTAATATGTTTACCACTGTGTTATATCACCTTTCCTTCTAATAACACTCAATAAGTGTTTTGGAACTGAGGACACTAATGAGTGTTATGAGTGGGTATAAAAGGAGCATCCCCAAAAGTCTCAGCCATTCACAAGCAAAGATGGGGCAAGGATTTGTGAACAACTTCATGAAAAAATAGTCCAGCAGTTTCAGAACAATGTTTCTCAATGCTCAATTGCAAGGGATTTAGGGAAAACCATTGTCAGTTAACAGTTCATTGCTACATCTACAAGTGCAAGTTAAAACTCTACCATACAAAGAGAAAGCCATACATCAACAACATCCAGAAATTCCACCGCCTTCTCTGGACCAGAGCTCATTTGAAATGGACAGATGCAAAGTGGAAAAGTGTGCTGTGGTCTGATGAGTCCACATTTCAAACTGTTTTTGGAAATAATGGACATTGTGTCCTCTGGACAAAAGAGGATAAAGACCATCCAGATTGTTACCAGTGCAAAGTCCAAAGCCAGCATCTTCGATGGTATGGGGGTGTGTTACTGCCCATGGCATGGGCACCTTACACATCTGTGATGGCACCATCAATGCTGAAAGGTACATCCAGGTTTTGGAGCAACACATGCTGCCATCCAAGCAACGTCTTTTTCAGGGACGCCCCTGCTTTTTTCAGCTAGACAATGCCAAGCCACATTCTGCAGGTGTTACAACAGCGTGGCTTCGTAGTAGAAGAGTGCAGGTACTAGAATGGCCTGCCTGCAGTCCAGACCTGTCGCCTATTGAAAATGTGTGGCGCATTATGAAGCGCAAAATATGACAACGGAGACCCCGGACTGTTGAACAACTGAAGTCATACATCAAGCAAGGATGGGAAAGAATTCCACCTACAAAGCTTCAACAATTAGTGTCCTCAGTTCCCAAACACTTATTGAGTGTTGCTCGAAGGAAAGGTGATGTAACACAGTGGTAAACATACCACTGTCCCAGATTTTTTGAAACGTGTTGCAGGCATCCATTTCAAAATGAGCACTTATTTGCACAAAAACAATAAAGTTTATCAGTTGAACATTAATATCTTGTCTTTGTGGAGTAGTCAATTGAATATACAATCCCAATTCTAATTAAGCTGGGACGTTGTGTAAAATGTAAATAAAAACACAATACAATGATTTGCAGATCCTCTTCAACTTATATTCAATTGAATACAACACAAAGACAAGATATTTAATGTTCAAAATGATAAACTTTGCTGTTTTTGTGCAAATATTTGCTAATTTTGAAATGGATGCCTGCAACACATTTCAAAAAAAGTTGGGACAGTGGCAACAAAAGACTGGGAAAGTTGATGAATGTTCAAAGAACACCTAATTGGAAACAGGTGAGTGTCATGATTGGGTATAAAAGGAGCATCCCCAACAGGCTCAGCCATTCACAAGCAAAGATGGGGTGAGATTCACCACTTTGTGGACAACTGCATGAAAAAATAGTCCAACAGTTTAAGAACAATGTTTCTCAATGCTCAATTGCAAGGAATTTAGGGATTCCATCATCTACAGTCCAAATACAATCAGAAGATTCAGAAAATCTGGAGAACTTTCTACACGTAAGCGGCAAGGCTGAAAACCAACATTGAATGCCCATGACCTTTGATCCCTCAGGCGGCACTGCATTAAAAACCAACATCATTGTGTAAAGGATCTTACCGCATGGGCTCAGGAACACTTGAAAAAACCACTGTCAGTTAACACAGTTCGGCGCTACATCTACAATTGCAAGTTAAAACTCTACCATGCAAAGCAAAAGCCACACCTCAACAACATCCACAAACGCTGCCGCCTTCTCTGGTCCCAAGCTCATATGAAATGGACAGACGCAAAGTGGAAAAGTGTGCTGTGGTCTGATGAGTCCACATTTCAAATTGTTTTTGGAAATCATGGACGTTGTGTCCTCCGGTACAAAAGAGGAAAATGACCATCCAGATTGTTACCAGCGCAAAGTTCAAAAGCCAGCATCTTTGATGGTATGGGGGTGTGTTAGTGCCCATGGCATGGGTAACTTACACATCTGAGATGGCACCAACAATTCCATCCAAGCAACGTCTTTTTCAGGGATGTCCCTGCTTATTTCAGCAAGACAATGCCAAGCCTCATTCTGCATGTGTTACAACAGCGTGGCTTCATCGTAAAAGAGTGCGGGTACTAGACTGGCCTGCCTGCAGTCCAGATCTGTCGCCCATTGAAAATGTGTGACGCATTATGAAGCGCAAAATATGACAACGGAGACCCCGGACTGTTGAACAACTGAAGTCGTACATCAAGCAAGAATGGGAAAGAATTCCACCTACAAAGCTTCAACAATTAGTGTCCTCAGTTCCCAAATGCTTATTGAGTGTTGTTAGAAGGAAAGGTGATGTAACACAGTGGTAAACATACCGTCCCAGTTTTTTTGAAACATGTTGCAGGCATCCATTTCAAAATGAGCAAATATTTGCACAAAAACAATAACGTTTATCAGTTTGAACATTAAATATCTTGTCTTTGTTATGTATTCAAATGAATATAGGTTGAAGAGGATTTGCAAATCATTATATTGTTTTTATTTACATTTTACACAATGTCCCAACTTCACTGGAGTTGGGGTTGTACATGGGACGATATGTGTGCTCCAGCTGTGAGTTGCAATGACACAGAGGTCAGGTGCAACACAATGATCACCTTGCAGGCTCCTTCCTGCACTGACATGATCTGAGCAACAAACATTTGGGGGGACACGACACACTCATAGGTCATTCGTGTTGCTTGGGGAGGCACAACACACTCGCATGCCATTTGTGTTGCCTGGGGGGGCGGACATGATATGCTGGCACCCTTTGAACTGTCACCATCTTGGCCGCACCTCGACATTGGTGTCCTGGGCACTACATTCGTGCTAGCCACGCCAATGGGTGCACATTTTCTAAGTGCCCAGCAACTGCTGTTGGAAGTTCGTGAGTGGCACCTTGACTGTGGCCAAGTGTGGGTCGAATGGGCATTTGCCCACCATTAGCCCTCATTCAGCCTGGTGTGAAGACTGGCTTGATCATGACATTCGGCCAGGGTTCACATGGCCAATCATTTTGTGCAGCCCTTCAACCACAGTCCGAATAGTCCGACCTGTGTACGACATGCTGTACAAATATTGCAAATCATGGTCAGATTGGCAGTCCGACCTCATCTTGACACCATTCCAGCACGAGCGTGACGTGAATGTGGAGAGTATGTGCTGTGGCTGAATGGTTTGTGCTGACTGCTGTACAAGCCATTTGAGTGCGGCTCCGATTTTTACGACTGCCATTTGTATCCTCCTTCGGGCACCATTCGGCCCCATTCATGTTATGTGTGGACGGGGCCCTTAGGGAAGAAGGTCTTCAGAAAATCGTTGAAGCTTTTAATGAAGCCTACCCCAAGCTTGGTCTTCACATCATCCTGAAGAAGACACAGATCCTGTACCAGCCTCCACCCAACATGGTCAACCCAAGCTTCTTGGTGTGAAACTGCACGACATGTCTGGGAAAGTGTGACCCACTTTCCATACCTGAGTAGCCAGGTGTCATCAAATACTGGCATCAATGGCGAGATCCAACACTGGCTCAGTGTGCAGGAACTGCCTTTGGCCAGCTTCACACCAGTGTTTTCAACAACAAAGACTTTCAACAGCAGATGAAAATTCTCCTCTACAAAGCTGTTGTTATGCCAACTCTGCTATATGGATCTGAGACCTTGACCACCTACTGCCACCATCTAGCTGAGCGATGGTTTTGTTAATCCCTGCCCAGCCCCAGTACTGGCTTGTTTTGGTTGTGCATTGCTTGCAACTCTTTCATTAGTTTCTGATGGTCTGTTTGACCTTCAGAAGAAAGCTTTGGAATTCTTATGTGTTAAGGTGGCCCTCCTCCTTCGTCATCATAAAGTTTGTATGGTCCAAAGTGTGTTTTATTTTTGTTATATAACGCCTAAAGAGATCCTTGTCATTTGATTGGTGGTTTGTATGTCACATGATATTGATCATTCATCCCCATTTGCCACTGCGTTCCATTTACCATGCAATTTTGGTTCCATATGTTTTGTACATTGCATGCCGCGACTACCGCACGCTCACACTAGTGGCGATGGCACTTAGCTTAAAAACAAACAGCAGCCCAACACAGTGCCCAGACTCGATGGTAACAGAGAGAAATGCTGGATGCACCAAGGGAGCTTGAGAAAGAGTCGGAAGGTCCTGAGAAAACATTGTTTGCCAGAGGCAAAGCCGCGCAGGCCAGGTTGGCCCCATTGCAGGTCAGGTTGGCCCTGCCACAGCTCTGGGTTTGTGGAGAGCAATTGGGGCACAGCAGGCTCTGTCAAATGATAGGGTGAGACGAGGCATTTCAGTCTCGCTACCAAGCTTTGTCAGACACTGTAGGATCAGGAAGGACATAACTCCCTTTTCTCTTGTTTATAAATTAATAAAATATTAAATGACAAGGATCTATTTAAGGCATTATATAAAAAAATAATGAATGTTTTTTTTCATTCATGTCATCTTTCACCTCATGAAATATTCTTACCATTACCCTCATGGACATTCATTATTTGAATAATGGTAGACAGTTGCTTGTGGTATCATGAGTGATTTTAGATGGATCCTAATGAGGAACCTCACTTATCACTCACCTTCACCGCTTTTTCCGGGTTCGGGTCACGGGGGCAACAGCTCCAGCAGGGGACCCCAGACTTCCCTTTCCCGTGCCACATTGACCACCTCTGACTGGGGGATCCCGAGGCATTCCCAGGCTAGTGTGGAGATATAATCTCTCCACTTAGTCCTGGGTCGTCCCCGAGGTCTCCCCCCCAATGGACGTGCCTGGAACACCTCCCTTGGGAAGCGCCCAGATTCCCGAACCACCTCAGCTGGCTCCTTTCAACACGAAGAAACAGCGAATCTACTCCGAGCTCCCCACGGATGACCAAACTTCTCACCCTAATCTCTGAGAGACAACACCCACCCCCTGAGGCAGCCCATTTCGGCCAGCACTTTACCCACGATCTAGTTCTTTTGGTCATGACCCAACACATCCTATTGACCAGTAGATCAAGAGGCTTTGTCTTTTGGGCCTCAAGCCTCTCTTTCAATTACAACAGTACAGCGAAGTGAATGCAATCATTCCCTGCTGCCACTGATTTCTCCAGCCCAATCTCACTCCATTGTCCCCTCACTCATGAACAAGAACCCAAAGTACTTGAATTTCCTTCACTTGGGGCAAGGCCATATTCCCTACCCAGAGTAGGCAATCCATCGGTTTTCTGCTGAGAAATCATGGCCTCAGATTTAGAGGGGCTGATCCTCATCCCAGCCACTTCACACTCGGCAGTGAACCGATCCAGTGAGTGTTGGAGGTCACCGGCCGATGAAGCCAATAGGATCACATCATCTGCAAAAGCAGTGATGAGACCCTGAGCCCACCAAACTGAAAATCCTCCTCCCCCAGACTAATGCCTCGGTATCCTGTCCATGAATATCACAAACAGATTGGTGATAAGGCGCAGCCCTGGCGGAGGCCAGCCTCCACCGAAAACAAGTATGACTTACTGGAAATCCATAATTTTACATGAAAATCCATAATTTTGTAGTAAAAGCCTTGGTTTAATTCAAACTTTTTTCATACTCTGAAACACAGCAGCAGTGGTTCTACAGGTCACTTTATATTGTAAATCCAACTGAAGTTCCCTAATTAACTGCATATTATATCATTCAGCATTCGTTCAAGCATCTCCACTAACTTCTGGATTCTGTTGAGCAGTTTAAAGAGGCATTCATCTTGGTGTACATATTCTGTGATGAAAATCTGACCAAAATAAAAGCAAACTGAAATAAATCTGTGTCACATCTGTTATTTTAAATAACAGTTTATGGAAATAAAGTACTTGACTCTTAGACATTACAAGTAGCTTCACAAACATTGTTTGATAAATGGGAATATGTGCAGTAGAGGAAAAATGAGTTTGAAAGTTTTTCATCAGGGTTTGAAAGTTTTTCATCAGGATGGATGTAAACATTTGTCTGCATATGTATAGGGGAGAAAGTTGACAGAATGTAAAGACTCACAGCTGAATATTCATCTTGAATTGCTTTGCATATTGGTAATAATTTCACAACAAACTCAAGATGATACAGTATTTGCAAACAGTTCAGCCAAATTAACATCAGTGAAGTGTTTGGGTATTATTACTGTTATTATTATTAGTAGTAGTAGTAAGTTTCTTCAGCAGCTCCCTTGTTTGCACTTGGGGTTGCCACAGTAAATCCGAGGTGAATCTGCATGTTGAATTGGCACAAGTTTTACGTCAGATGCCCTTCCTGACACAACTCCACATTACATGGAGAAATGTGGCAGGGGAGGGATTTGAAACCGGGAACCTTCTGCAACCAAAACCAAGTGCACTAACCACTTGGCCACCACCCCTACACTGTTATTATTTATTTATTTATTTATTTATTTATTTATTTATTTATTTAAATTAACAGAGGCTCAGTGGAAAATCAAATATAAAATGTCGAAACATTGCTACCTGGTCCCACAAAAAAGTAAAATACATAAGTAAACATGGCTTTGTGGTTAGCACTGTTGCCCACAGCATGAAGGTTGGATCGCTTCTCACCTGGTCCTTTCTGTGTGGAGTTTGTATGTTCTCCCCCATTTAAATGGGTCCGTTCTAACTCTGAATGTGTTTATCTGTCTGCATGTGGCCCTGTAATGAACTGGTGTTCTGTCCGTGGTCTACTTTGCCTCTTGCTCTATGGCTGTTGGGATAGGTTCCAAGATCCCATGACCTTTGATTGGGGTTGGTGGTATAGAAAATGAATAAATAAATATTAAGTACAAGATTTTCTCACTGAATTACACAAAACTCATTCGGTTACCACATTCAAAACTTCAGATAAATAAATAAATAATAAGAGCTTCATTTCACACAGAGCTACACAGAGTGCACTCAAACATTTTAGACTTCAAAGACTGTAATATAATGCAATGCTAAAATCCCCTCAACCATATGAGCATAAAAATATTCATTCATTCAACACTGGGCAGCACAGTGAATTAGTGGTTAGCACTGTTGCTTCAAAGAAAGTAGGTCATGGGATCAATTCCCACCTGTGGCCTTTCTATGTGGCGTTTGCATGTTCTCCCCATGTTTGTGTGAGTTTCCTGCGGGTGCTCTGGCTTTCTCCCACATTTAAAGACATGAAAGTTAGATGAATTGGAAGCTTTATAATTGTCCAGGTCTCCCTTGAAAAAGAGATTGCAATGGGAATAACCTGGTTAAATTAAAAAATAGGAAACAAAATGTGATGACGGTTAGCCATCTTTGAACTTGTCCAAAGTCTGTGTCCCAAGAATGTTCCCTGTGAATTTGAAGACCCTGGCAGTAATAGGACTGGACTTATACTGAGCAAAGACAGATGGACGGACAGATGGCTGGATGCAAGGCCTTCACATTACCCAATGGCTATATTTTGGCCTCTAATAAAAAGCAGAATATTAATTTCAGCACTGAGTGAATGCAAGTTAAAATTTAGTGGAAACAACAATGGGATTGAGATCGATTAAAAACCAAAATCACAACAACTAATATGTGTCAGTCCGAAATATTTCACTTTGTTGCTCTTTTGCACCTTCTGTGACTTCTCTATCATCACCATGTGGGATTTGCAATACTGATGATGACAGAGACTATCAGGCGTGGCACAAACTGTATGGACACAACTGCAAACTCACATGACTGATAGAGTTAAAAAAATTGGTTTAACAGGCAGGTGGTTGGTATATGTGTGGTCCAGCAGCGTGGCAGAGGTAGCAGTCAGACGAGAGACTGAGGCATAGTCAAAAAACAAGCACAAGTCAAAATACACAGCGTAAGGGCAATCAGAGGCAAGACAAACTCGAGGTCAAAATACCGACAGGACAACAGAACAAAACTAAGCACGGGATGGCGGCTGGAAAGTAACACGAAGTCGACGATCTGGCAGTGAGCTGTGAGACTGTGAGGGCTTAAATAACTGGTGGTGTGATTAGTGAAACAAGATGCAGGTGTCAGTGAAAGTTCTGGAAGGGGGCATGACTAGTGTACAAAGATAAGCAAGGGGCAAGATAGTGAAGGCAGGAAAATTGAGTAGAGTGATGAAAGAGACAAAGATATGTGAACAGGTGCAAGAGCGGAGGTGGATGAAAACAGAGCAAAAGAGTAATAGTGAGAGACAAGACACAAGGGCTGGTGCAGGGGCAATCAAATAAGAAGGGCAAAAACTGAAAACAAAGATAAATCATAAACCATGGACAGAATGCAGAACAACAATGACAGGCAACAAACTAAGCAACCACAACTGAGAAGAGCAAAATAAACTACTGATAAATAGAGAATAAACAAACCTGGTGACTACAGAATAATGCAATCAATAAAAGATAACTGATAAACAGAAAATGCAATAAATAACAAATGGAACATAATCAGATCAGCAACACTGAAGATAAATAATAACAAAACCCTGCGACTAAAGCATAATATAATTAATGTGATAAACAGAATGAAACTAAGACTAAAGCAGTATAAGAGACCAAGAGTGAAAGCAAATAATAAACAAAGCAAAACTAAATACATGGCAAAGAAAAGATACACAAAGACAAAAGGAAACAAAACCAATCATAGTTGAAGCATGACCATGGCAATCTGATATAATATAAATAAAACACAGAAAATTCAGAACATGAACCCATCATGGGCAGGAACATGACAGAGACGTGTCGATAGAATACAATACAATATGCAATATGACATGACATGACACAACACAATATGATATGATGTTTGTGACTGCAGGACCTTTGTGGCCTGGTGGTGGGATCGAACCCAGACGGCTCGCACTAAAGACCATTTCTCTACCAGGTCAGCCAAAGGGGAATTCCCCGTTAGCCAAACTAGCGGGAACGTCTTTTCAATCAGGACCCAGGACCGTCCTCCCGCTACAATATGATATGATATGATATGATATGATACGATACGATATATGCAATTCACAACCAGGTCAGTTAATTTATTTCAGATATGTGATTTGCAGTGACATTTAGCCCTCAGATTTGATTTCAGTGAAAGCTGACAAACTAAAAGTATAAGCAAATCCCATTTGGCATATGCAGAGCAGGTGGCTCTGTGGTAAAAGAGTTGGACTACCAACACGAATTAATTAATTAACTGCATTTATTTTGACTGAAGAAAAGAAATAATAATAATAATAATCCACAAGAAAAATATGCCAACCAGCAACCAATGCTTGAAAAGGAGTAAGAAAAAGTAAACATTTATAAACTCCCCATTCTCAGTGGGGAGTTTATACCATACATTAAAATAGATGACAACTTAATTACGTAAATCCAAGATATTTGTATTTTGCATCACCACTCTCAGCTTCATAGTGGAGTGGAACAGAGACAGAGTTTCCTTCAACAAAATAGATCAAATCTATGCTTGCATCTCAGATGTGCCCTCTGGCAAACTGTAGCTGAACTTTCAAGTCTTCCTTTTAAGAAAATCCTCCTCTGTACCACTTCATCATGAAGCTGTATAACTGGGGATACAAAATGCAAAACTTGCATTGTGCACAGTTTCTCCAATCATAGCCACTGAAGCCTATAACTTTTTCTGGGTGTCTTGGTGGCTTTCATCTCATTTTGATCCCTCATCTCCTTCTTGCACAGTTACTTAGTTTTTGAGAACTGCCTCCTCCAGACAGATTCATCATACAGTATCATACTGTTTGTATTTCTTAAAGACCGATGCAATTTAAGTCCAAGACATATTTTGGAAATGTCAACGTATCCATCCCCTGAATTGTCTGAAGAAAACTGGCAATAAAAAGGATTATTTACGTGTTTCCAAAGGGGAGCATTACTTCTGCAACCCATCATCTTGGCTTTGGTATTTTTATTTAATTTATATCAAGTTGTAGAGATCTGCCTTGAGTTTAAGGAGGCTCATTTTAGAAATTTTAGTATCAAGAAGCCTGAATTGCTTTTTGAATATGAAATGGCATAAACAAATTAAAATCTGTAAAATCCCAAGGGGCTGACTACTTTTTCAAGGCACTGTATATTTGTGCTTCTCTGCACTTCTTTATCCAACCCATTCAATAAATCCACCCCACAACCTGAAATACACATACTCTTCATAGTTGTGTGAACACATAGACATGAGACTGAGTTGAGGATTTGATTTCAGGTGTTTGGTTCAGGCTACCTTTCTGTATGTTTGCACAACACATCTTATCTGTCCCACTCCATCCAGCTGTAAATGGGTGCTGGTTTTGGCTGGGTGAGTAACCTGTGATGGACTGGTGCCATGTCCAGGGGGACTCTCATCATGGACTCTTCACACCCCGTATAAATCTTGCTGTTTCTGTTCCACTGCACATGTACAGTTGTCGTCATCATTGCTTTAAATCATTACATTGTGTTTGTCGTTCAGCTACTAAGGAGTCTTAGTTCGCCTGTCAAAGGCATTCAAAAATTGGGCCAATGAATCTGGGCTGGCAATACCCCCCCCCCCCCCCCCCCCCCCCCCACACACACACACACACACACACACACAAACACAAACACACAGTGCTTTGGGATTACACGTTCTGCTCTTATAAAGGCATACACATTGCACCTTATATTGGGAATGTTAATTGAGCAAATGCTATATCTATAAGTCGTTTAGCGTAAGTAAAGCATCAATTCATGTGGAAGAATACTGTGATTTTTTTTAAACCATTTGTAATTGTGTGAAACCAGTGCATCCTTACTCCTCTCAGTGTCACGTTTGCTCTCAGTGTTGTCTTTTTTTCCACCAGATTTTCTAATTAGATTTTTTTTCAGTTTTGTTTTAATTCTTTATAATCTCCAATTACACAGAGCACCTAAAAACTCTGTTCAGTAAATCTTATACAATGGTGCCCTCTGCAGGCGAATAAAGGCTATTACATCACTAGTGTTAGAACGTGCACCACATGTTTACGTTAGGGCATTTTATCAGTCCATTGGTTTGTCTAAAAAAACAATTTCCTTAGAAATCTTCCCTGAGATGACTCTATTGACTTATAGCAATTTTATATAGTAAGTCCCTTCGGCTGCTCCCTTGTTTGCATTCGGGGTCGCCACAGCAAATCCAAGGTAGATCTGCATGTTGAATTGGCACAGGTTTTACGCCGGATGCCCTTCCTGACGCAACTCCACATTACATGGAGAAATGTGGCAGGGGTGGGATTTGAACCCGGAACCTTCTGCACTGAAACCAAGCGCATTAACCACTTGGCCACCACGTTATATTTGACTGCCATAAATACTAAAAGCCTCAATACATTTGATTTTGAAGGGGTTTTTTTTTTATGTTTTAGTAGCTTAAAACTAATAGATTGCTATTTCTCTCACACCATGAGGGGAAATAAAGGCATATAAGTATGTTGTTTGGGATATTTTATATGATCACAGTGGTGAAATTTAGTGAAATCGTGCAGGGATTGCTTCCATATGATTGATCAATCTTTGGAGGATATGTAATGATGTTATGCAATTACTTGTAATCAGGGTATTAGATATACGTATGTGGGTAAAAATGACCTTTTTTCTGTGTATTTGTCTGTGTGACAAGCAATCTTTGTTGATTGGAAGGTATCGACGCGCCCTCTGCTGGACACCTTAAAATATTACAGATGAAAAGGTCAAAAACATTTCAGCACCACGGACAGCTTCGAATGTGAATGTCCATCATTTTTACCCAAGGCCAGACTTTGCGCCTGTCCGTCTGTCTGTGCTCAGCATAAGTCCAGTCCTATTACTGCCAGCGTCTTCAAATTCACAGGAACCATTCTTGTAACACAGACCTTGGACAAGTTCAATCATGGCTAACCTTGACCTATTTTAAGAGGTCAAAAGGTCACATTCTGTTTCCTATTTCCTATATTTAAACCTGTGATGAGCAAGACTGTCTTATTTGTGTGTCATATGACTGAAGCTTGAGACTGGAGGATTTTCTGTGAAATGATTCATCCCTTGTGTGTTCACACTTCTTCCTGAATATATTTGATCTCAAAAGTAAATCCCAACCTTGAATTTTAGGAACAGCACTCCTTTTTAGTGCTTTAATTGAAAGTCAGACGAGCTGACCTAAATATGTTCTGGCCCGGCAGTCCTCCCTGTGGACTCCCTTGCTGCAGACGAGGGTACCCTGCTCCTCCACAATTCTCTCTGTGGACACTCATTTCTTATTAAGAGAATTAATTTCGATCTGAGCCACATATGATGACCTAATTACCCAGCTAATTTAGCCACTGGCCAGCTCTGGAGTGTTGATGGCAGGAACTAAATCCCTGAGAAGCAAGATTTTAAAAGGGCACAGAGAGAAGCCAGGGGCCCTTCAGCTCACATTCAGGTGTGGTATTTGGAGCTGAGCCCCGCTTCCTCCCTGATGCTTGTGTTCACGCTCGCTGTCTTAATTAAAGTGATATTTCGAGAGATGAGGTTCTGTTTGTTCAGTTAATGAACCCGACTATTCTCTGCGGGCAAATGGAAATGCAAGCACTCCAATTAGCATATGTTAGCATTTTAGTGTGTTTATTCCTCACTGTGCTAAAAACAGCTTACCAAGGCAAAAAGCTTTCCAACCCTGAGAGGGGAGCTGTTGAACCTTTTGCACACCAGAAAAATTGACTAGAGCTAATTAAACACAGATCTCACAAACTTACATTTAAATGCCTTTGAGTTTCTCTTTTATTCTTCTCCCCACAACAGGATTACAGCCATAGATTGTATGATCTTATGTGCTGAGGGAGACCACTTATTCAGGAGACATTCAGAAGACCATATGGAAAAAATATTTTATTTTCATAAATGTATACAGTACACGTGTAGGGAAAGCTTCCCCTGTTTTGTTTTGTTTTTTACAGTTTTCCATGACATTTGCAGCTTGCATATATACGAAAACTACTACTCTTCATTACTCACACAACCTCCAGTAGCAAACAAATATACAAATAACTTTTTTGTCTCCTTAAAACTGAAAAATATAAATTCAAAATGTGTGCAAAGGATGTTTACAGTAATGTTTTTTTATTATTATTATTATTTGGATGCACCAACCATAACTCCCATTTGATTGTCTAAATAATAAAAACAATATTAATAATAATGAGGCTGACGGATTAACCAGGTTGCAGTGACATGTCAAATTAAATGAATTGTCATTTCCTTTCATCTTTTTTTCATTATTTCTGTCATTCAGTGAGCTGCATGTTCCTCGTATTTTTCACCCCACTTACATTACAAGTTCATTCATTTATATACCAAATAGGCTCATTCTCAATAGTCATATGAGATTATCCATCACTTTAATCATGCCTTGTAGCAGTCCATTTGAAAATCAGTCATTGTACAAGTCATTATTTATCCTCACAGCCTCTCCCTGGGGGGACATCTGAAGACGTCGTTTCTTTCCGAAGGTTGAGAAGGAGTTGTGGACGTCTAGCTCACTTTTCTGCACTGCAGGCCTCAGGGTGCAAAAGCCTGATGGTGTCCCAGGGATGTACACGTTGTGGTGGTAGTCTGGTGGTGGGTGAGGGTGAGGATGGGAAGGAAGTGAAGGCTGCTGTTGCTGTGGTGGTGGTGTGCATCGGGGAGACCATGGGCGAGATGGTGCCCCACTAGCAGAAGGAGACATTTTATAATCTGTATAAAAAAAATAAAAAAAAAAGAATCAGACAATCAAATTAAAGGGGTCATAATGTCTGAAAGGTTATTTTTATTCTACCTTTTACACTTAGATATAGATGGTGTTTTATGTAAGATATCCCCAAAGTTCTATATTCAGATGATTAAGCATGTAAAGGTTCTTCTGCTGAAAATTTAATTTGGGTCTGAAATGACTTGTTTTAGAATTCACAGAACTCTTAACTCTTGTCTCTGGGCCTGAGTCCCTAGTGGTCATTCCTGGACTAGCATGAAACAAATGAGAGTCTACAACAGTCCCCTAGATGGGACACCAATACATCACAGGTTACTTCCCCAGACACGTACCCATTTTCACCTGGGTGGACTTGGACAATGTGCATGATGTGTGGCAGGTTAATGACAAAAACATAATACTCAACACACCATGATGTTTGCCTGATGTTTGATGTTACTGTTTGCCTGTAAGGGTGTTTTGACTATGTACCATATCACATCTGCATGACTTCATTGTGAAAGCCATTCAAACTAATCACTCAACAAGTATTTGCTGATCAATATATGCTTCAAATCATCCATCTAGGTGTCTTTGTTGTTGAGATATCCCACAAAAAATGTTTTTAGGAACATCTTTTTCCTTGACCTTTGACCAAACTACACCAAAACTAAACACCTCTAAATATCTATCCAAGTAACATTCCCACTACATTTGAAGGAAATATTTCTAGTCAGTTCCAAGTTACAGATGTATACACACACACACACACACACACACACACACACACACACACACACACACACACACACACACACACACACACACACACACACACACACACACACACACACACACACACACACACACACACACACACACACACACACACACACACACACACACACACACACACACACACAGGCCAGTGAAGACAATACCCTGCTTATTCAGTGCAAAAATGATCTATGCCTGAAATGTTGACAGACTAATAAAAAGTTACTGAACACCAACTCTTCCAAAAGCACCCAGCCAAGTGTGGAGTGTGACAGCATGTGTTGTGCTTGGGGGACTTCAGGTGACAGGATTAAGTTGAACTGACAGCCTGTTTCAGGTGCATTTGACCTCTCTTACCTTTCATCCCTTTCATGTGAGTGCCCCAGGTCCAGTACTGTCCAGGTCCCATGGAGGTGACATAGTTTTCTGGATCTGCATGCATGGTCTTATGCATTAATGTGCCATCCATGTTGATAGAGTTGTAACTGCAAAAGAGAAAGCTGCCAGTCTGTGATCACATCAAACTGATTCATGTAATACACCCATATAATAACTGACTTATTGACCAGCTGCACACTACAAGGACCTAAATCCAAAGAGGTAGATCTAACTAGGAATAATTATTATGTCCACCAAGGGTGTAATAAAATCATTGGCGTTTATTTATTTATTTATTTATTTGTCTGTCTGTCTGTCTGTCTGACTGTTAGCAAGACTACATCAAAACTACAGCATGGATTTTGACAAACTGTTCACCACAGATAGATATTAGGCCATGGAAGAATCCATTAAATTTTGGAGGTGATCCGAATCCGGATCTGGATTCTGGATCAAGTTGCACTTTTATGCTTTGAAGGATTACTGTTAACAAGATCACGTCAAAACTACTGGACGAATTTTGACGAAATTTTCAACACAGATACATATTATGCCATGGAAGACTCTATTAAACTTTGGAGATGATCCGGATCTGGATCCAGATTCTGGATGAAGTTTCACTTTATATAGGCTTTGAAGGATTATGTCAAAACTACTTCATGGATTCTTACCAAATTTTCACCACTGTTACATATTAAGCCATGGAAAACTCCATAAAATATGGGAGGTGATCCAGATCCAGATTCTGGATCAAGATTTTCCTTTTTTATAGGCTTTGAAGGATTACTTCAAAACTACTTCATAGATTCTCACTAAATTTGCACCACAGACCACTTAATTTTGGAGATGATCGGGATCTGGACTGGCAGACATCAGAAATCTCTGATTGCTCTTGTTATATGTGGTTTGCTTTCGTCGTGATGGCGTCACGAAAAGTTAATTAATCTATTAGTCCGTGATTCCATCACGAAAAGTGCCACGTGGAATTTACTGCAGTTGCTACCTCTTAATGGAGGAGTTCTGATTCTTTGTCAGAGTCCAGTCTGTATTTGGCTGCTTCAGCTGCAGAAAAAGAAAAAAAAAATATGGCTTAAAGCAATAAATACTTGGAAAATAACATTTTTTTTTCAAAAATGAGAGGTTTCGATAACAAGTTTCTTTACTGGGAATATTGAATTTGTGATGGATCGTGGCTGCCGCCCTGTGGCTGTTGGAGGGAACGTAGTTTTAAAAGACTGAATGTGGTTTTACAGCAACGACTCGCCTGTCACTTTTGCTTTTATCCTTCGCGGCGCAGCAGGAGGTGCAGAGGAGGGCAACCAAGCGCTGTTTACTCCGGCTGGGACTCTTGTTGGAATCCAAGTTGTTAACAAGAAAAAAAAATGCGTCGTAAGCGTTTATTATTAGAATCGGTATATAAAATACACTCAACGCCAAGTGTGCACAAAACCAATTAGAATCCCACCGGGACGAAACCAAACAAGATTTTATCTTCAAAGGAAACTGTGCCAGGGAGGAAATTAAGAAAATTACACACGTCATTGTTTTGTGGGTTTATGCATCATTTTTGCATTAATATTTGCCTAATGTTCCTCGAGCATGTTTTTTAATTAAAAGTTTCGCAGGGAGCCTTGGGAAGTTTGCAGTCCTTGCTGCTGTGAGAGCACGCCTATGCATGCGCGCACGTACCTGTCGTGCGCGTTCTTCATGCTCGAATGTGAGTTTAAAGTCTGGTTTCACCTTCAATTCATCATCCACGCGCGCCCGCTTCGTTAAAGGCCGAGGAGTTTGTCTGTGAAATTTAATGTGGCAGTGAAATGTTCGTGTGGGGAGGGGAGGGGCACCCGTGGGTGAAGCAATTAACGTCAGCAAGGACACTTTCTCCTGCTCGAGGCAGAACAATCATCGTGACCTCCAAGTCCTTCTCGTGGTCAGAGGTTTTATGGAGCAGAGACCGCGCTGACATTTCCTCGTCTGCGCGCCTTGGAGACGACAGTGACCATTACGCACACATTTACGCACCGCTTCTCCGCCTATTGGAATTACAAAAACAAAAAACAATGGCCTCCGTGAATCCACCCCACCCCCCACCCCCCCACCTTATCACTGCTCGACAAATATGAAACCACATCTCCCTCCCTCTCGCTCTCTCTCCCTTCCTCTCTCCTCGCATTCAAATTGGCCAATCTACAGGCGGCCCACGTCTCAGTCCAGCCATGTCCTTGCCCCCCTCCTTCTCCTTGCTCCTCTCCTCACTCGATGTCCTTTCCTGTCTCCCCAAAACCGACCATTTGCCATTTTTCATCAATAATGGACAGCACCCCACCCCCATCCACCCGCGTATACGCCATATTGTGCGAACTATAATGGTTCGGCTGTGCCCTTGAGGCGCAGTTAGTGAGGTTATCTGTCCTGTGTTGTTACTTTGAGAAAGACAAGAAGTATAGACGCAGAGTCGTCTGAACTCGACACGGATTCCACTGCAGTTCACCTTGTCTGTCAAGCACATAACCTTGAGTTTTTTTATGAGCTCAGGTAACGGGTTCGTGCGTATATCTGACAAAGTCACTTGTATGACAATGTGCCATGTTTGCGAATCCAGGTCATTGCTTTATCTCTTCTTCCTTTCACGCAGTAATTGATTTCTCATCCTTAGGAGAGGGGATGTGCACAATGTGCTCCTTTCGCTTCGTGTCATTAACACTTGAAATGTAATCCCACATAATCTCATTTCATTCATCACGCTAAATGTTATAATTAACAAAACAATCAGGATAAATTATTACCATAATTACGAACCACTGAGACAATATACAGCATTCTGAAAAGGGGAATTTTTTTACACGGAGTAAGTTTAAATCAGACTCGGATGAGTAATTTGACCTTCGTGAGGGAATGTCACGGTGTTGATCCTTATCAGATATAAAGCTACGATGTTTTTGTTTTTGTTTTTGTTTTGTTTTTTTTTAGGGGGAGGCGGGGACTGAAACAGCTTGATTTAAATGAACAGTTCTCTCTTTAAGATGAATACTTCACAGTTCTATATTTAAACTGAATACCTCACAGGGAGTCGTGGCTCCGTTGTTCACAGATGCGCTCCGGCTTTGCGCGTTCCACGAGCTGTCCGCGCTCGTCGCCTCGTTGTTCCTCGGTGTGCCGCTCGCGCTGCACGGCTTCAGGAACATAAAGTCACTTTTGGCTGATTCGGGCGTCAGGCACACTTTATAACAGTATGATTGTGACAGACTGCTGTTTCCATTTACCTCCGTGCAGTTGGTCGGCACTTTGGCCGCAGATGAAATTTGCAGGTTGAGGTTGGATTTTTTGAACACCTCCGGGGGCGGCTCGGGTTGGAAGCCTGCGCAGCAGCAGCAGGCGAACGGTGGCATGTTGTATCCGCTGAAGGTCTCCCTGTCCTTGTAGCATTTCACCACCGCCAGGACGATGATCGCCACCAGGAATATTACAGATATTGTGCTCAGTGACACTATCAGGTAGAGGGCGAGGTTTGAAGGGGGCTGCGGGCTGAGTGTGAGGTCTCCGAAATCTGACAGCGACTCAGGAACGGTGTCTACTACAGAGAGAACAATAGACACGGTGGCGGAGAGAGGCGGCTGTCCGTTGTCCTTGACCAATACGACCAGTCTTTGTCTTGTTGCGTCTTTTTCCATTAAGCGTCGGATAGTCCGGATTTCCCCCGTGTACAGAGCCACACTAAACAGCCCCGGATCTGTCGCCTGCAGCACCTGATATGACAGTCGGGAGTTTTGACCCGCGTCTGCGTCGAGCGCCGTTATTTTAGTAACCAGATATCCAGCGTCCACTGAGCGCGGAACCACTTCTGTGGCCACGCTCCCGTTTTTCGGCAGCGGGGATACAATAACAGGAGAATTATCATTTTGATCCAGAACAAAAACATTAACAGTGACATTACTGCTCAGAGGAGGAAAACCCGCGTCCTGCGCCTGGACCAGAATCCGAAAGTTTCTAAGTTGTTCATAATCAAAAGAGCGCAGTGCGTAAATGTTGCCGTTGTCGGAGTTGATGGAAACATAAGTGGACACTGGCATGCCCTGAATCTGACCCTCGAGAATGGAATAAGACAGATAGGCGTTCTGGTTAGAATCGGGGTCGAATGCAGTTACTGAGCAAATGGAAGCGCCCGGGGCATTATTCTCGGTCACATAGACGGTGTAGGAAGGTTGAGAGAACCGCGGGGGGTTGTCGTTAATGTCAGACACTTGGACAAGGATGGTTTTCTTTGTGGAGAGCGAGGGGGAGCCCAGATCGCGGGCAGTGAGGGTGATGTTGTACTCAGACACTGCTTCCCTGTC
The DNA here is from genome assembly GCF_902500255.1 of Thalassophryne amazonica. NCBI lineage: Eukaryota > Metazoa > Chordata > Actinopteri > Batrachoidiformes > Batrachoididae > Thalassophryne > Thalassophryne amazonica. Next base: position 31,104,015 of record NC_047113.1, read on the forward strand.
GAGAAACTCGCTAGTCACCAGGGTGTAGTAGTTTTTAAAGGATGAGTGGAGCTGAAACGGGACGCTGCTAGGAATTTGGCAATCAACGTTCCCGTTCTCTCCCGAGTCCCGATCCATGACACTAATCACGGCTATCACCGTGCCCGGTGGCGCGTCCTCCTGCACTGGTGTGGACACTGATGTGAGGATGACTTCAGGCGCGTTGTCATTCACATCCAGGATGTCCACGAGCACTTTACTGTGCACCGCCACAGCAGAGGGTCCCCTGTCTTTCGCCTGCACGTACAGCTCGTACACACTGGCTTTCTCATAGTCCACAATGCCCTTCACCCTGACTTCACCGCTATAAGGGTCCACGGTGAACAGTTCGCGCACTTTGAGCGGAGCGTGCCCGCTAAACGCGTAGACCACCTCTCCGTTTGCGCCCTCGTCCAGATCCGTGGCGTTCAGTTTAAGCACCAGAGTCCCTCTTGGTGCGTTCTCCACCAGACTTGCTCGGTAAACTGAGCGATCGAATACTGGCACGTTGTCGTTTGCGTCTAATACCGTGACAGTTATCAGCGCGGTGCCAGAGCGCTCCGGCGACCCGCCGTCAAAAGCAGTCAGAACCATTTCGTGCTTCTTCTGTTGCTCCCGGTCCAGCGGGATGTCCAGTACGAGCTCCGCAAACTTGCTGCCGTCATTACGCGTCTGGATGTTCAGGACAAAGTGCTCGTTTGCGCTTAGCTGGTAGGAGCGCAGAGAGTTGGCACCCACGTCCTGGTCCTGCGCGCTTTCTAACGGGAAACAGGAGCCAGGAGCCGCCGATTCGGTGATGTCAAGATTAAACTCGCTCCATGGGAAAGTGGGAGAGTTATCATTCACGTCTAAAATCTCCACCTCCACTCTATACAGTTCTAAAGGGTTTTCAATAACCACTTGTAAGTGCAGAAAACAGTTTAGGCTTCGCTCACACAGCTCCTCTCTGTCAATCTTTTCGTTCACGAACAGGATGCCGTTCTCCAGGTTCACTTCTAAATACTGCTTCTTTGCGCCCGAGACGATTCGGAATCGACGTGCTGAGAGCTTGGCCACATCCAAGCCCAGGTCTTCAGCGATGTTACCCACAAAAGCTCCGTGATCCAGCTCTTCAGGGATAGAGTAGCGAATTTGCGCAAGAACCAGATCCACTACACAAGCGCACAGAAGCAGGGACACAACGATGCTTGTGACGGATACCCAGCTGCCTCTGGAGAGCCCGTGATCCATTTCAGCGGCGCGCGTAAAAAGCTCCTCACCGAGACATTTTCCACGTCACAAAGACATTTAACTTTTTTCTAATTAAACACAGAAGTAAAGCCTTTTTAAAAGTTAGAATCACCAGCTGTACGTAGGTAACATCTGGATGAACTGATAACTTTAAGTGAGAGGAGCGCTGAAGTGCCTGTCTCCTTCTCTCCTTCTGTCTGCTGTGATCCGCGCGCAACGCTGATGATGTGTGAAGCAGGAAGGCTCGCGCTTTGATGCTGGTGAGGGAGGCGCGTGTCTGCGTGCGTGTGTGTGATTGTGTGTGCGTGAGAGAGAGTGAGAGAGAGAGCGAGAGAGAGAGAGAGAGGGTGGACGTAACTCCTCGCAGCTCCGTATTGGAGGACGCTGACACCAGGCGCGACTCTAATTATTGTGGACGTTTAACCCTTTCTCGGCCACGCGTCTGCCTTTCATTTGACCCATTAATGGAACCGACGAGGAGGAAATGTGACACTAGAGACAGATTTGGATTAGGAGACAAATTATTCTGTGGGTGTACAATGTCGAGACATGGTGGAATAAATTATGTAAAAAAAAAAGTTCTCAACAACTGGATTTGTTATATAAAATCAGTTTATTATTCTTTTGAATCATTCCTGCAATATTCAAACCTACATCTATGCTTTGATTTCATTCAGCAAAGCCCCAACTATTAAATCAGTATATGCAGGGAAAACAGTAAACCAGTGCCCTTTTGGCTACCCCTCAAACGCGCCAGTGACCACGCACAGCCAGATTTGGACTCGTGGGATTCTGTGATGCTTTTTAATGAGAGTCCTTTTGAAGATGAACATCCCTATTGCCAAAAAAAAACTCATCCATTAATCATCACAAACAAATGTGATCGTGCAAAAGGAATTATTGATGATGGGTCAGGACATTTTATTTTAATCAATATGTAATTGAGTGTGAGCTGCAGCTTAAAATGATTACAGTGACATTCGTGATGCACATGAAAACACAAATAACACGACTTTAAATCACATAAGAAGGTCTGGACACATATCAACTCAATCAACATAAAAGCAATATCATAATCATGATCATGCTGACTGTAATCAGGTATTAGATGACATTAAGGGAAAATTGCAACAGTAATGTGGTTGCGGTTTATTAGATAAAAATACAAACACGTTGTGTTCACATGTCAAAGAGGATGAGTCGGCTTCTTCAGAGAGATCTAACGTTTTCCCTCCTAATCCTGGTCCAGTCAGTCTCCTGCTGAGCCACAAGGGAACCAAAGATTCCTTTGTGAGTACTGGTTCGACTCCAGACAGACATGAGTGGCATCTTAATAAACGGTGGTTTTAAATGTGAAAGTCTCCTCTTGGGGCTGACGACACAGAGGCGACAGCACACAGTTTTGGTTTGATGACTGCTGCAAAAGTAAGAAATCAAGAGAAATCATGCAAGAAGTTGCAACATCTTCCGCACAGTTTAGTAGGTTCGCTTTGGCAGTGATCAAATGACTCACTGTATACTCTGTGGAAAATCAGTGCATGCAGACTTTGGATGTCATGAGTGACAGGCTGCAACCAGTGGTGTAGCAGCCTCAGCACGGGCCCCAGTGCAATATATACTCAACAAAAATATAAACGCAACACTTTTGGTTTTGCTCCCATTTTGTATGAGATGAACTCAAAGATCTAAAACTTTTTCCACATACGCAATATCACCATTTCCCTCAAATATTGTTCACAAACGAGTCGAAATCTGTGATAGTGAGCACTTCTCCTTTGCTGAGATAATCCATCCCACCTCACAGGTGTGCCATACCAAGATGCTGATTAGACACCATGATTAGTGCACAGGTGTGCCTTAGACTGCCTACAATAAAAGGCCGCTCTGAAAGGTGCAGTTTTGTTTTATTGGGGGGGATACCAGTCAGTATCTGGTGTGACCACCATTTGCCTCATGCAGTGCAACACATCTCCTTTGCATCATCCGTGAAGAGAACACCTCTCCAACGTGCCAAACGCCAGCGAATGTGAGCATTTGCCCACTCAAGTCGGTTACGACGACAAACTGTAGTCAGGTCGAGACCCCGATGAGGACAACGAGCATGCAGATGAGCTTCCCTGAGATGGTTTCTGACAGTTTGTGCAGAAATTCTTTGGTTATGCAAACCGATTGTTTCAGCAGCTGTCCGAGTGGCTGGTCTCAGACGATCTTGGAGGTGAACATGCTGGATGTGGAGGTCCTGGGCTGGTGTGGTTACACGTGGTCTGCGGTTGTGAGGCTGGTTGGATGTACTGCCAAATTCTCTGAAACGACTTTGTAGACGGCTTATGGTAGAGACATGAACATTCAATACACGAGCAACAGCTCTGGTTGACATTCCTGCTGTCAGCATGCCAATTGTACGCTCCCTCAAATCTTGCGACATCTGTGGCATTGTGCTGTGTGATAAAACTGCACCTTTCAGAGTGGCCTTTTATTGTGGGCAGTCTAAGGCACACCTGTGCACTAATCATGGTGTCTCATCAGCATCTTGGTATGGCACACCTGTGAGGTGGGATGGATTATCTCAGCAAAGGAGAAGTGCTCACTATCACAGATTTAGACTAGTTTGTGAACAATATTTGAGAGAAATGGTGATATTGTGTATGTGGAAAAAGATTTAGATCTTTGAGTTCATCTCATACAAAATGGGAGCAAAACCAAAAGTGTTGCATTTATATTTTTGTTGAGTGTATATTGACGGGCCCCTATGCAGATGTTGCTAGTTGACATGCACGCATCCACCCACACTATGAGGTCTATATAGATTTTACCAGCAGTGTGTTAGATTTTACAATCAAATAAATGACTTGGGTTGTTGTATTTGAATTTTTTTAAGAGGTCGAGAATCTAGATTTAACACCCCAGCTCTGAATCGCATGTGCACAACAATCTGCAGGCTGCAGGTCAACATACTTCATCATCCATCATCGCATCAGACAGCAAGGGAGGAGCTGTCTGGTCATGGCGGTGCTGAAATGACTACAAAATCCTTTTTCTTGCAAAGTGTGTGTGTGTACATGTAAGGTGTGTACTTTAACTTATCTGTTTTAATCTGGTTTTTATCTGTTTTATTATGTTGTTTTAAATGTAAATTATATTTTAGGAATGTGCAATATGATGATGAATTTTCCATGGGCATGCAAGCAGTGTACTGTTTTGTTGTTGTGTTTATTGATTTTTGAGACAGAAATGTTTGCAGAGCACTTGAAGTCAAAGACAAATGTCCCTTTGGGGACAATAAAATGTATCATATCGTATCGTATAACACAAGTCAAGAGTGCATCCTTACATATCAACCTTAAGGCAAGAAGAGGTGGTAATAAAATGAAGCCAATAGCATGATAAGACAGTAGAGATATATTATTGTTTGTTTTGTTGTTTCTTTGTTTGCTTTTGGACACTTTATTTAAAGATCTTCCAATCAAACAGCAACAGTGTGACATGTGAAAAACACAGATCTTTCGTGAAACTGGTGCACAGCAGTAATCAAACAGGGAATAGGCATGACAACCCCCCACAGTCAGATTATGAAGATACCCCAAGTTCCCTGAAATATATTCGGCTCAGTGAAAGAGCAACTTGTGAGCTTTCTGGCTTCAGAAAGTAAAAGTCCAGCCACATATTTCTTCCATCTTCCTAAAAAAACAGCTGATTGTAATTAGTTCAACTCTTCAGGCAGGTGGATGAGCTAATTATTGAGATCACCTGTTTTAGGTGCACAGGTAGAAGCAACACATGGGAAGGTTTGTACTTTCTGAAGGAGGAGTTTTACACCTCTGCCCAATGTCCAACTCCCTGGATCTTGAGTTTTCAACACTCAGCCGCTCCTGCCCCATGGAGCTCCTCAGGTATGTGTTGATCATTTTTAACTTCGAAATCGATCTCTCAGCTGACGCCACTGTCACCGACAATGTCAGAAACAAGCGCAGCGCAGCCTTCACCAAAGGTGGATGTTGATGAGTGATTATCCACAATCAGCATCCTGACAAGGAGACTGACAACTGCTCAGCAATATTTGCTTTGAAACAAGTCCTGAATGACAAGAGTTGTGGAGGAAAAGTCATATGGGTTGTTATGTCCTGAATGGGAGGGGCAGATGTTAAAGTCCTCCTTAAGTGTTGCTCACATTATGATGGAAGAAACCATTTTTTCTGAAACATTTGTGTCACAAAGTGATTCATCGGTTCTGAATGTTAGTATCATTAAAAAATGCAACTGATTACATTTACACAGACAGTGACCTTCCAATATTAATCCAATCTACCATACTTTGCATAAGCCCCTGCCATATAACATCCTATTTGAGTATTACTTTCTGCTTTCCCTACCTTCACGGTCACAACAGCAGATCCAAGATAGATCTGCATGTTCATTTGGCACAAGTTTTACACCATAATGGGCAGGGGTGGCCTTGAACCAGGAAATATTTGCTTTAGAAGCAAGTGCACTACCTGCTTGCCCACCACACTTCACCAGAAAGTAAAAGGGAATATAAATGGCATATTTTACAAGAAACATGTGTAAACACTTGATCAAAATACTTATATAGAAAAAGGTCAATAGCCAGTTTATTCAGCTGAAATTTTCAATTAAATTTATTTATATAACACCAAATCACAACTTAAGTCACCCCAAAGCTAATCACATGTGCAAGGTCCAACCTTACCAACCCCCCGAATAATAAATAATAAAAATAATAAGAAAATAATAAAGCAGATAGGCAACAGTGGTAAGGAAAAACTCCCTCTGGTGTTTTTTTTTTTTTAAGATGCTTCAAGCAAATCAACTCAGAGGGGTGACCCACTGCTTAATCCAAGCATGGGCAGGCCATGTGGTGTACTGGACAATGCTTGGTGGGCCGATGTGCATTTTTGGGCTGTCATAATTTAGGCAAAAAAGTATATTATAAATCATTTTTATCGATCACGACAGCCCATTGGCTGATTTTCTTGAAGGACACCGAGCTAACCCAATGAAATGTCTCAGCCCTCCTCAGCCCAACCCTCCCCTGACCAAAGTTATCAAATTTTGCCATTTCAGATGACCAGATTGGAAATGGATAAACCACAAAGCACAAGGGGGTGCAGAAAGCTGCGACAAGAAAGGCTCCAAGTGGATGCAGGCAAAATGTGCCAAACATACTGATATGTTTGCCGTTGACACCACAAGCTCGATGGCGCCGGTGGCAGCAGCTGCAGGGCTGGAGAAGTAGCTATTCAGGGGGATTCGGAAGAGAAGGAGATAGATGTGACCCAGGGACAGACTGAGGAGAAGGTTAGAGTACCTACTGTCAGCCCTGTAAGAAGTAACCGAAATGTTTATGAAGAGGGACATTTCATTTAAGGATGGCAGAGGGCTGTGTGTGTGTGTGTGTGTGTGTGTGTGTGTGTGTGTGTGTGTGTGTGTGTGTGTGTGTGTGTGTGTGTGTGTGTGTGTGTGTGTGTGTGTGTGTGTGTGTGTGTGTGTGTGTGTGTGTGTGTCGGGGGGTAGCCTTCACACGTAGGCTAGCACACAGTCAGAAAGACACAGAAATGATGATCGCCTATGGAATTAACAATGAAAATGTTTAGGGATGTGTGTAATAATAATAATAATGAGTTAAAACAGAAAACATCAAAAGTAAGAAAATGTTAGAACAGTTAGAAAACAGAATTAATACAATTTCGAAAATTATTAAAATTGATTAGAGATACACACCTTCACTTCACTAAATAGTATCTGGGGAAAAAGTGTGCAAAAGCTCAATATAGGACAGTATTACAACACTCATTTTATTCAGTCAGACCGTATAATAATGTTAGCCTATAGAGTTTTGTGCACAACCTTATCCTTCCTGGTTTGGAGGTTGTGTGTGTGTGCGTGTATGTGAGAGAGAGAGAGAGAATTGCCTTTATAGCCTTAGTTTTCAAATAATGCTGAGTCGACTTGGTGTCCAACTTACAGTGTTATCTTAGCTTTTGTAAAGTTGCAGTTTGTAGGTGTTACAGCTTACAGTTATTATTATAGAATATTACTGAAACATTGCTTTGCCGAAATAAATGTTTTTTCATTGGCAGGTAACCAGAGAAATAACACTAGTGAAATTAACATTCCTGCCTCTCTCTCTTTCTCTGTGTTTAATCAAGCCACACTGTTGAAATAGAAGTGGAGGAGATGCAGGCAGATCAGGCAGTTGTCCATTATTTTACTCGCCCTTGTTCCACAAAGAGGAAGAAATCCTTTAAGGTTCACCCACAACAGGATGCTGCAAACCCTGTCGTCCAGAGGTTCTTCACTAGAACAGATGACATGGCATGGAAGTGGCTGACTTATTGTGGTCAACGACATGCTTTATTTTGTTTTGTTTGCCTTGTTTTTAGCAAGCCCAATGATCCAAGTATTTTCATTAGAGGCATGACAGAGTGGATCCTTGTGCACCAAAGAACAGAGGAGCATGAGAGAGGCATGGCACATAGTGTGCTGAGGCATATTTTTGAACTTCTCCAGAGCAAGCATTGGTCATCTCCTTGAGGGAAGACAGCTGACACTGAAAACACTGAAAAGACATCTCTAGCACTGTCTTTGACATCCATTTTCACTTCAAGATGGGAATTGTGACACTGTGGCCATCTCTCCCAAGATGAAAGTCTCTGTGAGTAGAGAAAGAGTGTATCAATTTTTAACATGGTTACTCTCTTCCATGTAGGCTGCTGTGCTTTCTTTTAATTTTTGAAACAACTCAAAGTATCCTTTGGTATGTCATGCGCCTTCACATATCATATAAACAATCATGGTGGACCGCATGGCCAAAAATGCCAGGGCCATTTTTTTGGTCCCACTCCAGCCCTGGCTTCTATAGGTAACAGGGATAAAATAAATAAAGTGCAAAGTACAAACAACAAATCATCAAACGGGAAATAAAATCAAGTTCAAAATCAAGTACAAAGACCATTTGTAGGATGTTGTCAAAGTCTGCATGAGCATCCATTTGGGCAAGAGCCATGGTAAATATGCAGCTGGGCCTTCAACCAGGGGTGCCGCATGTGACAGTTTATTGCATTCCCAGCCCAGCCTCACATTTTGTTTTTTGTGCCCCATCACGAAAAGTGCCCGCTTTTCGTGACATGGTTTTTGATTTTGCTATTTATAATCTTCTCCTTCTGCTAACTCAAACCATAACCATAGCGTAAGTGTGTACCATCCCGAAACATTAACCATAACCCCCACACACTCCCCCTTCACCCCACATTTCGTGCCCTATCAAAAAATACATTTTTGCCCCTATTATGAAAAGCGCCCCATTTTTGTACCCCCATCACAAACCCATAGATTAATGTACTTTTCATAATGCCACCACGAACTGCCGTGAGAATGGGTTGTGCATTCCACATAAACATATATAGTCACATACTATTTTTTAAGTGGTTCTAAATATGAAACATCTATTGCAGGAAATAATTCACTGTTTCAGAACTCTTGAAACACTAAATGAAATGCATGTTTCAGGTTATAATTATTCCAAAGCCTCTGAAACACTAAAAGAACACAACAACAGAAAATGGCTCACTTGCTCAACCCGTTTATTCCAGTTAAGGGTCGGGGGGGGGGGGTGCACTGGAGCTTATTCCAGCAGTCATTGAGAAAGAGACAGGATGAAGATACACCCTGGACAGGCTGCCAGTCTGTCACAGAGTCACATATAGACAGACAAATGCATTCACACGGTCAGTTTAAAGTCACCAGTTCACCAAACCTGTATGTCTTTAGAAGTGGGAGGAAGCTGGAGCATCTGGAGGGAACACCACACAAAATACATACCACCACCCACCCACCACCATCCCATTGCCTCCACCCTGCCTCTCGCCCCGAGCTTGAGGCTGTGCGGGACACTGCTGTGCACCCACACCCCCCACACACATTCACATTGCCTCAATTCAGATGACGGACTGTCTTAAAGTTTAGCATCCATAAACAATCAAATGTATATGCAAGGTTGGGTAGGATTACTTTGAAAGAATACACGTGGATTACATGTATGTATGTACATACATTTGGATTACTTGTAATATGATTACTTTTGGATTACATAATCCTACCCAACCTTGTGTATATGTGTTCTAATTCTGATGTGTGCCATTGTTACGTTCGACTTTTAATAATTGTGGATTAATTGTATTTTTGTCTGAGGTGACTGGGTGGGAAGAAATTTCATCGCACTTGTTGTAATGACAATGAATTTATCTATCTATCTTGAAATGTGACATAAAATGCATGTTTCAGAAGATGATGGTTTCAAAGCAAAACAGCAAATGAAACATTTACTGCAGAATGCAAGTCACTTTTTCAAATTGTACAAAATATTAAATTAAAAAAACAATCCAACAGAAAACAGCATGAACATGAACCAGTTGCCTCAGAAAATGAGTGACTGATCATTCTTGAAACAGTAAATGAAACAATCGCTGAAGAAATTTATTCAATATTTTAAAGCGCTTCAAGCACAATAATGGCAACGTCTAGTAGACACTGAGTTCCAGCATGCCTGCCCTCACACTAAATGTCTGGCTGTGCCCCTGGGTGCCAGAGTAACAGACGCTAAGCCTTATTTTTAATTTATAGCTTCAGTCATATCAGTGTGATCTCAGAAAAAAAAACCTATCATAAGTATGTTATATTCCCCCTGGGGTGCAAAAATCAAGTAAGCCACTTCCTTTCTACAAACGTTCCTGAAAAATAAATTGCCTTGCCATTTTCAGGAAAAAGACAATCATAATAACATCCCAGGTTTAAACAAGCAGAAAACACATCTGCTTGCAGTCTTAACCTCAAGCAGATGGTTAAGCTTCTTCAGAAATGATTACATTTCTGGGGGAAAAATAAATAATCACCCTCGGCAGTGGCATTGCTTTCTCTTCTTTTTAATTAACGGAGTGAAGGATTAGTGCGAAGCTATCCCGGATCAACCGTCCTCTGACAGAAGAATACAAATGTTTTGTGATAAATAATCCCAAAACACTGCGGCCGGCGGCCCCACCGTGCCTGTTACATTAACATGCTTTACACGGAGCATAAGCCGGTCTCATCCGCTCCATCACCCTCTCTCTCTCACTCCCATTGTCTAACAGAAAAACGGCCTTCACTTTCTGTGAACTACCACCTATCATCTCCAAAATGTGCCTGCTAACCATCGATGCAGCCACTGAAGTTTGTGTCACCGCTAGAAGATATTTGAAGAAGTTTTTTTGAAAAGTTTAAAGGGATATTTTTGCCATGGTTTCATTCAGTTTTCTGTTGGTTCAAAGTGTGTGAGAAAGGGCACAAGTGAGGATCCATTTCTAGGCTTTGACAACAGCCTAGGCACATAAGCTGACCTGAAAAATGTTGCGAGTGGATGAAAAGATGAGTTTGTGGACATGATTACACAGCTTTGGCTGAGTTAGTAACCTGCAATAGACTGGTGTCCAGTGAGAGTCATAGACTCCACTTCATGTTACTGTATCTGGGGACATGAATTGGCATGATGGCACACAAGTATTTGGACAGTGAAATTTTGCCTCTGTACACTATAACAATTGTTCAAAATGAATGATTTAAGATTTGCATATAGTGTTGGCTTTCAGCTTTAATTCAAGGGGTTTAACAAAAATATCTCCCTAACCATTTAAGAATTACAGTCAATTTTATACGCAATCCATTTTTGGAAGTCAGGTAAGGTCATGTCTGTCTTGGATGGCAGCCACCCGATCACCATCCCCACTGCTCAAAAGTAACCAGCCATTTGCTGCCGCCAGGTGAAACGTGGGTGACGCCTTAGCCTTACTGAACTGTTATTTTGAGATGCCATAAGTAATTGGATAGTTGACTGACAAGTTGTTTCATGATGAGGTGCATCATGTTCCATATTTTATGGCAAATTGATGTAAGTGTTGTTGGCATTTGGTTGGTTCATGGGTTCATTGTAACTCTCAATATGAGGTACAGAAAGGTGTTGATGTAAGTGAAGGAGGCCATAATTAAACTGACAACAACCTAATTAAAACCTGTCCAACAGATAGCAGAAACTTTAAGAGTGGCCAAAACAACAATTTGGTCCATTCTAATAAAGAACGTACATACTGATGAGTGAAATAACACCAAAAGTCCTGGAAGATCATGAAAGACAACTATGTGCATGATGGCAGAATTATTTTATTGGTGAAAGAAAAAAAAACCCTTCACAACATCAAATCAAGTCAAGAACACTCTCAAGGAGGTAGGTTTTTCAAGATTTGTCATTTGTTATAGTTATACTCTTACACCATGCAGTGAAATGTATTGACTTCACTCCAAAACTGTGCTAGGTGAATCACCATCAACGTCTGCAGTCAAGAGACACCTTCATGAATATAACAGGGCCGTATATAGGAATGTGAAAGGGGAGGTTCATATCCTTGAGTTGGGGTCCAGTGGGCCACAGGGCCCCCGATGGGGTCGAGGGGCAACGCCCTTGTGGGGGGCTCAGGGGGGCGAAGCCCCCCAAAGCAGAAGCTTTTTGAGGATTTCGAGGGGTAAAAAGATACAAAAATTTAATTTGAAACCCAAAATGTATCATTTTAGGAAATACATTTTTATATACAAATAGTCCTTGCTTGGGCTTGGATCAGTTGCCATAAGAACCACCCAGGAAGAACCAAGATAATATTAATGCAAACTTTATACCTGCCTGTCAGTTGCGAATGACGCAACCAACAGGCATGAAAAAACTCATGCATGCGCACGAAGGTTCAAGCTTGGCTGATGCAAGCGCACATGATTCAAATCCATATAGTTTTTGCAAAAAATAACAAGGTCAGATAGTTTTCTAACAGACCTCGTATTTAGCGGTATTAATATTCGTGTTTACATTATGAATATGTACGTATATGTACGTTATGTATTAAAATAGTGGTATTTAATTTGGCGACCTTGTTTAACTTACAAAATTTGCATAATAAATCCCACGCGAATATTTGCACCTTTACAGTATTTGCAACAGGAAGGAGAAGCTCCCTTTATTTCTCAGCTTATACATACAAACATGTTTTTACAAACCAGACAAGTGTAATTGTGTGTCTACATGGGTAGTAATCTGTTTGATATCAGAGGAGGATAGGGACCAGGGAGCAAAAATTCTCAACCCCCATGGGAAAAGTTTATCTAGCAGTTTCCCCTTTCATCACTTAAGGGATTACTCTGGCAGAGGAAATTGATACTTGAGGGTGTGTGATAATAGCTGTGTAACAGTTAGTGCTTGTTGATTATTATCAATGAAAAGAAAATACATAACGTTGATATCCAGATCAGAAAATATCAGCAGAAAAAAATCTGCAGAATTCTCGGGGGGGGAGTTCGGTTGAACCCCCTGAACCCCCTCTATATATGGGCATGTATAAACATAGAGTTTGTAACAAGGTGCTAACAACTAGGCCACTTTGGACTTTACCAGAAAACATCTAAACATGCCTGCCCCATTCTAGAACAAGATTCTTTAGACAGATCAAACCAAGCTTAACTTGTACTAAAGTAATGGTAAGAGAAAAGTATAGAGATGGAAAGAAACAGCTCATGACTTGAAGTAAATCATCTGTTAAACATGGTGGACACAGTGTTACAGCATGGACGTGGGACAACCATCCCTGGTTCTCAAGACCAGGCACCTAAGTGACTCTACTCTATTCTACTCTTCCTTTTTTTAGATATTTAGATATACCTTAGTATACACTAGTATAGTTCTACTTTAGAACTGGAATATATTATAGAAGACATACCTTACTGAATTTTCATGTATGGCTGCCAGTGGAATTTAATCATTGGTGTCTATTGATGATGTGTATGCTGAAGGTGAGTCCTGGGAAAGACTTTAAACTGCATCTGGTAGTGAGCGCCTGGCTCAGGAGTTACAGGGTTTCGGAGAGAATGTCACTGCTCCATAGTCACCATCTGCTCTGGGGCACCCTGGCTCAAGGTGTATCACCCATGAGCCTCCCATGTCAGGGTTATGATACTGCTACCAATGCGGTGTAGAACCTTTCCAAGATCAAGTGGATCAGTGTAGACCCCTGATCAACGACTAGATCCTGGTGTGGCAGAGGATCTCCCTGATGGTGCATCTTGACTGCAAACTCTCGTCTTGCCCAGCATCTCGACTATATCTTGCCCTGGATCCAGAAACTCAGAATCCAAGTTTGGTTCCGGTTTGTGCACCCAGTACTATTGCACGCACCTTCTGTTTACTAGATTAAAGACTAGAAAACTAGCTTGGACATGGCTGAGTTTCTACACAATCCATAAACTGCCATACTTGCCTGCATCACACGCAGTGGTGATGAAAGTAACAAGGAATTCTAAAGTGTATAGCACTAAACTATCTTCTCACATTGAGCCAAATGCTGCTAAACAGACAGGACAGAGCTTCACAGTGTTAATGGATAATGACCCAAAACATACAGACAAAGCCCCCCAAGTACACTGCAAAGCAAAGAAATTGATTATTCTTTTCCGGCCAATCCAGTCACCTGACCTCAGCCCAATATAGCAGCTTTTCACTGACTGAAGACAAAACTGAAGGCAGAAGGACAAACAAATCACAAGCAAGTGCTGCAATAAAGGACTTGCAAAGCATCTGAAAGGAGAAACCTCAGTATTTGGTGATGTCCATGGGTTCCAGACTTCAAGCAATCATTGGCTGTCAGGGATTTTCATCAGAGTATTAACAACAATCCTTATATTTACCAAGATGTTTGTTTGTCAGTTACTTTTGGCGTCTGAAGGTGGAGATACTGTGTATAAGAATGATTGGTAGAGGTGGGCGGATCGATCCTAATATCGATAATATCGATACCAATGCTGGTATTGATATTGAACGATCCTCGTGTAAAAAGATCGATACTCAAGCTTTTTTTGTCTCCCGCACGCACTGACTGCTGCGCACGCAGATTCATCAAAGTCTACTCTCTGTCTGTAAGAGCAGCGCTGCGCTGTGTCACACAACACGGAGCAGTGCACCCTTGTATTGTGGTTTGTTAGCCCTCTACCTCAGGACATTTTGTTTTAAGTTGTGTTGAGTGATTTTTTTTTTTAAACAAAAATGTTGATTGTGATAATAAAGTATTTTGTTGTCACGTACAATGTTTGGCAAAATTCTATCCTAGGTCGTTTGGATCCTTTGGATCTATGAAGCTTAAATATGAAACAGTATCAGTATCGGTACTGATATCGGCGATACTGAGCCTGTATTTACTTGGTATCGAATCAATACCAAAATTCCCGGTATCGCCCACCTCTAATGATTGGTATTCCTGAATGTGTAATGTAATATTTGTGTTAAACCCTTTGAGTTAAAGCTGAGCATCTACACTTCAGTCACATTGTGAGTGTTTCATTTTAACTCCATGGTGGTGGTGTACAGAGGCAGCCTTACAAACATTATGCCACTATCTGTAAATGTCTGCAGCCTGGAAATGTTAAAGGGGATAATTTCAATATAATGTGCATGATGGAAATTAAAAGCAGGCACTGATTTTATCGTATGAAAATGTGTAGCTGTGGTTTAAAATTAGCTCCTGTTGGGGGGGAGCAGATTTTTTTCATCTCAAAAGCTGATCACCACCAAAGCAACCTCTGTTTGTAACACTTTTATTGTCATTTGTGATCTTATGGTGCCATCTATTGGGTGCTGAATGCCACAGCAAGAATAGTTCATTTTAATGAACTATAAAGTGACTTTTTAGCCAGAGGGCACAAACTGGAGGCCTGCAGGCCAGATGAGACAGCTTACGGCTCTTTTAGTATCTATAATTAACTATGGCTGGCCTGATGAATTCTGTTATTAGAGATCAGAGCCACTGGCAAAATTTGCTGCATCATTGTGCACAGGATCATTATATCATATCTCTAAGCAGAGCGTCAGCGAGTACGTATCAAACCATTTGTTCCCACAGGGTTTTATTTAGAAACAAGAGTAAGCGAATACAGATCCAGCCAAATCAATATGTGACAGAAAAGGGGCATGTTCTCCTCCTCCAGAGAAAGCTGGGACAAGAAAATATGAGTTCTTTCTGAGCTCTTTACTGGTGTAGTCTTCAAGATATGAAGGTCAATGTGACATTATTTCTCTGAAATTCATGAAAAACTCTTATCAGAACAAACGGCTGAGAGTACAGAGGCTTTTCTGTGAAAAATTTAGGCACAGTGGTTTGAAAATGGCCTGTAATCGTTTTTGAAAGTGAAATATCTTTTGTTTTTCAGTTGTTTAATAAAACCAGTGAGTGCACCATGTGGGGCTTTGGCGCCAGAATCTTTTCAACAATAGTCTTAGGGCTCCATCTACTGGCCACTACCGTACATAGCAGTTCTATAAGCACAAGCCTGTTTTGCAGACAAGGTTTAATTTAGGACTGACAGTAAGTCTCAACATAATAATGGCTTCAGGCCTGCAGAGTCTCGAATTAAGTCAACTACCAAAGACCTGTGCTCCTCTGGAATAATGAGAGCAACAATGTTTATAAAACGGGGAATAAATCTGAAGAATCAAGAAGGGAAATGCATGAAATAAAATCTCAATTAAAAAAAAACATCAGTGTGCATGAGAAGAACTGTCATTTTGCAGAGCATTAAAAGAGTTTGTGCATTTAGAATATATAGAATTGGACTTTTGTAAATATTAACAATCAGGAGTGCCGAAAAGGGTAGAATAAGGAGAAGGATTCTGCGGGCCCATGATTGACAGGAGGCCAGAGAGGCCTCTAATACAATTATAATACTGACAACATGGGGGTGTGGCCCAGTAAGATTTCTTTTCTTGGGGCTCAAAATCCCTGGCGGTGCCCCTGTTAACAATTGTCAAAATGTTGAAATAATCATAATACTCATACCATGTGCACAAGGAAAATGTTTTGTTTTTTGTTTGTTTGTTTTTGCGATTCTATCAGACACAGAAAATGATATTTAATAAGCAGAAAAGGTAAAATAATATGATCTGATTTCAGCTCTTTTCTAGTTTAGGGCGATGTTTTAGCAGTAACTGTTCTTTTTTCTTTTTTTAGTTGCACTGTGATTAAAGTCACACTCTGTTTAATTTAGTTATTAGCTTTTATGACAGCAGTTAGCCCTAGGCATTAAATTACACATTTCTACAGGCAAACACGGTGAATAAATGGAAGTTCAAATAGTACAAAAAATGTATTTGTCATAAAATGAAACAAGGGTTTGTCATTTTGACATGCTGCATTTAAAAATGGTTATAAATGATATCCTACATTTTGTAGCTGGCCATGAGGATGGTTTATTAGTATTTGTAACTGAAACATCATCATGATATCTCTGTTTTCATAGTATATTTAACTTGTTCTTGCCAAGCGGATTATTTCAATAATAACTTTATATGTACAGCTCTTTCAGGATAAATCATTCCAAAGTGTTTCACATCAACAACAATAAATAATAGGAAGACGATGGCACTTTAGTCGTGATATTGTTGGGGTCATTTATTAAGTTTTGATAAGAAATATCCAGCAAGAAATCTAGAACTACAAATGATTTTATAGTTCCGGTTTCATTTTGAACACACAAATTCATGAAACACTCCTTTCAAGAGGGTCCACGGGCGACATCTGCTGGATTTGTTGTTGCACAACAGTTCCGATTTAAAAACAACGAAAAGGCTTAAACTTTTTCCTGTTTTAATGTTATTCATTTTTTAATAATTCGTGAATACAGAAAATATTTTATGAACTTGACAAATATATCGTCTGATTTAGTAAAGGATTATGAAATGTGGCATCTCCAGAAGATATATTTAATTTTGATGATGTTTCTTACTTTTCATTTGTCATACAGGACTGTCTACTTTACACTCTCATGTTCAGCAGCAGATATTCAGTAAAATTATAAATTAAAAAATAACAAAACACTGTAGTTGGGTGGGGAAAAAAGGCACTGGACAGCACCCGCTGTTTGAACCCCGTTAACCTGGAGGTTATTGGAGTCGGACATATCACACTTTGATTGGAAGTAACCGCTGAGCTAAACCAGCACTGGAGAACCTGAGAGGAACCTGTGGGTACCGGGAATTTTGGTATTGATCTGATACCAAGTAAATACAGGCCCAGTATCGCCAATATCGATACTTATACCGATACCGATACTTTTTTCATATTTAAGCTTCATAGATCCAAAGTATCCAAAAGACCTAGGATAGAATTTCGCCAAACATTGTACGTGACAACAAAATACTTTATTATAACAATCAACATTTTTTTTTAAAAAAGTATCACTCAACACAACTTAAAACAAAATCTCCTGAGGTAGAGGGCTGACAAACCACAATACAACAAAATTAACACACCACAACAAAATTGGCTGGCGCTGCTGAGCCACATGACGGCACAACAACAAAAGACCAGAGGGGCAAGGGTGCGCTGCTCCATGTTGTGTGACACAGCGCAGCGCTGCTCTTACAGACAGAGAGTAGACTTTGATGAATCTGCGTGCGCAGCAGTCAGTGTGTGGGGGAGAGAAAAAAAAGCTTGAGTATCAATCTTTTTACACGAGGATCGTTCACTATCAATATCAGCGGTGGTATTGATATTATCGATATTAGGATCGATCTGCCCACCTCTACCTGTGGGTAAAATACTGTGACTGACTTCAACGGACAAACTTTAACATTAATGCTGACCTTCCAAATATGGAACAATAAAAAAAGCCAATGTTTATTGATTTATTTTTAATAGTTCCTTTTATCGTTATTATTTATTGTAAATATCACATTGAGCATCTTTATGTGCAAGCAGTGTTCTATTCGAGGTGCAGCTAGACCACTCATACAGGTCATGTGATTGGAGATGACACTTTGCTCATGAGTTTTTATGATATCACCCTGCTGGGCTCAAATATGAGGTTTTGGTGAGAAACATTCAGTAAGGCATGTATACATACATACATACATACATACATACATCTTCAACCGCTTATCAGGGATTGGGTCACGAGGGCAACAGCTCCAGCAGGGGACCCCAAATTTCCCTTTCCCGGGCCATATTGACCACCTCTGATTGGGGGATACCGAGGCTTTCCCAGGTCAGTGTGGAGTTATAATCTCTCCACCTAGTCCTCGGTCTTCCACAGGGTTTCCTCCCAGATGGACGTGCCTGGAACACCTCCTTAGGAAGGCACCCCGGAGGAATCCTTACCAGATGCCCAAACCACCTCAGCTGGTTCCTTTCAATGCAAAGGAGCAGTGGATGACTCACCTTCTCACCTTATCTCTAAGGGAAACACCAGCCATCCTCCTGAGGAAGCTCATTTCAGCCACTTGTATTGCAATCTTGTTCTTTCTGTCATGACCCATCCCTCATGACCATAGGTGAGAATAAGAACAAAGATTGACCAGTAGATCGAGAGCTTCACCTTTTGGCTCAGCTCTCTTTTCGTCACTCACAACAGTACGATCATGCAAGTGCAATACCATCCTGTTGTGCCAGTTTTCTGGCCAATCTCACACACCATTGTCCCCTCACTCATAAACAAAACTCCGAGATACTTGAACTCCTTGACTTTGGCAACAAGACCTCATTTCCTACCCGGAGTAGGTAATACATCGGTTTCCTGCTGAGAACCAAGGCCTCAGATTTAGAGGTGCTGATCCTCATCCCAGCCACTTCACACATGGCTGAGAACCAAGTGTGGGCAGCATGGTGGCAGCGCAGTGGAGTAGTAGTTAGCACTGTTGCTTCACAGCAAGAAGGTTCGATTCCCACCTGTGGTCTTTCTCTGTAGAGTTTGTGTGGGTTTCCTCTGGGTGCTCTGTTTTCCTCCCACATTTAAAGACATGCAGGTTAGATGAATTGGAAACTTTAGAATTGCCCGGGTCTCCCTTGCAAAAGAGGTCTCGATCTCAATGGGACTAATCTGGTTAAATTCAAAATCAACCCAGTGAGTGCTGGAGGTCACAAGACAGTGAAGGACCACATCATCTGTAAAAAGCTGTGATGAGACCTTGAGCCCACCAAACTGAAGACCCTCCTATCTGCTGATCAAATCAAATAAGAATCTCTCTAAGGTGTTTTTTGATTAGTCAGGTGATTCACTTAAAGAAGCGCATGTTCTTTGGGTTGACACAGTTATTTTATTTTATTTTTTTAAATACACAAACACACTGCTTGACTTTAAATATGCATTATGTCTATTTTAGATCATCAGTCTCTGTTTGAGAGCACCGCGTCGAGAACTCTTTCTCTACAACTGCACACACACACACACACACTGCAGGGCTCTGGTGCAGGAGTGGGCCCACAGGGGTGAGGGGTGGGAAAGCCACCCACCATCCCTTAAAGGTTCACTTTTGTAGCCATTTTAAAGACATTTGTTGCACATAATAATAATGATGATGATAATAATAATAATAATAATAATAATAATAATAATAATATAATAATAAAAGCAATATTAACAGTAATCTGATTCTAGTACTTTGAAAAAATAGGATGATTTAATAATAATAATAATAATATATTACTACATCCTCCAAGGACATAATAAATCATTGGCGTTTATTTGTCTCTCTGTCTGTCTGACTGTTAGAAGATTATGTCAAAACTACTGCACAGATTTTGATGACATTTTCACCACAGAGATATTAGGCCATTGAAGACTCCATTAAATTTTGGAGGTGATCGGGATCCGGATTCTGGATCAAGTTTTACATTTACTTGATCTAGTTATGTCAACTAGTTCCACAAAACTTGCTAGATTAAATGGGAAAAGCAAATGGTAACAAATTGTTGCCATTACCTGCTTATGTTTCTCGTTTCAACAATCAACCTTTGTGGAATTGGCTGACGAAATAAATAAATTTCCATTTTAAACAGTAGGAAACCATGGAGGCCAGTACAAGTGTGACCATTTAAATTTACTACAGTCTGTAAATTACTTTTTTAATCCATGAATTATAAACTGACCTCAGTTAAAACTTGCGATTGGGCAACTTTTGTGATTGAAAATGAAGTTGTGTTTCAAATGTATATTGTCAATAATCAAATACAAAAAGAAAAAAAAACACTGAATACAACAATTGGAAGAAGATAACACTTTAGTGATGATTTGATGAAGTCAGGCTGTGAACTGTTGGGGCCAATTATCAGGTTTTGATGAGAAACAGTCGAGAACCACAAATGATTTAATAGTTCAGGTTTTAATTTGAATATACAAATTCATGAAACAAAACTCCTTTCAACAGCGTCCACGGGCGACATCTACTGGACTTGTAGTTGCACAACAGTTCCTATGACCAAAGGAAAGTGTGGGGGAAAAAAATCCCCCATTTTAGTTTTTCCATTAAAAAAAAACATGAATGAATACAGAAAATATTTTATGATCTTGACAAATACATAATTTGATTTAGTGAGGAATTATGTGGTCCGTGGAAGATATATCTTCGTTATTTTTATTTATTTATTGTTTATCTGATTTTCATTATATTTTTACAGCTGACATGCGGGACTGCCTGTACACATGTTCAGCAGCAGACATAGTCAGGAAAATACCAACCCAGTCTCACTTTTTTTTCGTGCCCCCGTCACGAAAAGCACTGGCTTTTGCGGATGTTGATTGTTGTTAATGTTGATCGTTGAGTGTTAAAACCTGTACCTTCCATAGTTAAAACAAGAGCGGAAAGTAACGACACTGGACAGTGGAGGTGGTTTATAAAACACTATCTAATGTCAACAGTGATGATACAGATTAAAGGTAGAAAAAGGTTAAATATGACGGGTAAAAACGCTGGACAGCGTCCGTGATATGATCCCATAGCCCACGGACTAGTTAGGGAACGAATGCTTTTAGCGAGGGCACAGAAGTAACCACTGAGCCACACCTGCGCCAGGTGATGAATCAGTACAAGTGTCATATGTAGACTTTGTCTGGTGCGACGTCACAGAACGCAGCAAATATGAGGAAGTTCAAAGCTGAAAAAAAAAAGAAAAGTTCAAGCTGACTGGGACCCGCCTCCTCTGAGGTCATCAGAGCCCTGAGCGCTTATAGGCTCTTTTTATGCATGTTTATTTGTCCCTGCATAAAATTATATTATTCATAAATTGTTTTTTTTTTTTTTTTTTTTTTTTTTGTCCATGTAAATGTTTTTTCACTCACATGCAAAATGAAAGCAGAACAGCAAAGAAAATAAAGAAATCAATTTCTCCACTTTTCCTGTGAGTAACCACACAACCAGGCACATTTCTGCCATAAAGATTCTATATGGTTTCTGCTCAGGTTTGCCAATGTGTGTGCCTGACTTCTTTCCGTTCTGGAGGAGCAGGCAGGAAAACTAAGCCCTGAGGTACTCCCCAAGTTATACTCAACAAAAATATAAACGCAACACTTTTGGTTTTGCTCCCATTTTGTATGAGATGAACTCAAAGATCTAAAACCTTTTCCACATACACAATATCACCATTTCCCTCAAATATTGTTCACAAACCAGTCTAAATCTGTGATAGTGAGCACTTCTCCTTTGCTGAGATAATCCATCCCACCTCACAGGTGTGCCATATCAGGATGCTGATTAGACACCATGATTAGTGCACAGGTGTGCCTTAGACTGCCCACAATAAAAGGCCACTCTGAAAGGTGCAGTTTTGTTTTATTGGGGGGGATACCAGTCAGTATCTGGTGTGACCACCATTTGTCTCATGCAGTGCAACACATCTCCTTCGCATCATCCGTGAAGAGAACACCTCTCCAACGTACCAAACACCAGCGAATGTGATCATTTGCCCACTCAAGTCGGTTACGAGGACGAACTGGAGTCAGGTCGAGACCCCGATGAGGACGACGAGCATGCAGATGAGCTTCCCTGAGACGGTTTCTGACAGTTTGTGCAAAATTATTTGGTTATGCAAACCGATTGTTCCAGCAGCTGTCCGAGTGGCTGGTCTTAGACGATCTTGGAGGTGAACATGCTGGATGTGGAGGTCCTGGGCTGGTGTGGTTACACGTGGTCTGCGGTTGTGAGGCTGGTTGGATGTACTGCCAAATTCTCTGAAACGACTTTGGAGACGGCTTATGGTAGAGACATGAACATTCAATACACGAGCAACAGCTCTGGTTGACATTCCTGCTGTCAGCATGCCAATTGCACACTCCCTCAAATCTTGCGACATCTGTGGCATTGTGCTGTGTGATAAAACTGCACCTTTCAGAGTGGCCTTTTATTGTGGGCAGTCTAGGGCACACCTGTGCACTAATCATGGTGTCTAATCAGCATCTTGATATGGCACACCTGTGAGGTGGGATGGATTATCTCAGCAAAGGAGAAGTGCTCACTGTCACAGATTTAGACTGGTTTGTGAACAATATTTGAGGGAAATGGTGATATTGTGTATGTGGAAAAAGTTTTAGATCTTTGAGTTCATCTCATACAAAATGGGAGCAAAACCAAAAGTGTTGCGTTTATATTTTTGTTGAGTGTATATTGATGCCCTCTGATTTAATCACCTAACTGTACAACCTGCTGCCTGATATAGCTTCTCACACAACTCAGACCCACCTCTCTACACCTGGAGCAGATGCGTGCCTTGCAGTTGAAGCTGAAGATTTCAGAGGCCGGTGAATATTCTTAATTCATAATTGGGAATATTCTTAATTCATAATTGGGATTTGGTTGTTCAAGTGGAACTGTTAAAAAGTGTTTTTCACTGCTCAAACCATAACATTACAGGCTTATCAAGCCTGAAGGTCAAATTGCCCGACTGTTTTCCTACAGAGGAATTTTTTTTCGGCCTGTGGAACATTGGCTGTTTCTTATCTCAACTCACAAAGACAATAAACTGCTTTTCACAGGACTGAAGCATGCTCCATTCCCTCCCCCCACCCACCTCCTATCCCCCATCAACACTCCCCTCTCCGGCGCCTGCTAACGGCACTCCTTTCCCCTTCGGCGGGGGCAGTGCAGTTTTAGCTGCAGCCCCCGTTCTTCCCCCCAAGCTGACAGCGGCGCATCTCAGGGTTGCTGCGTGGCCTTCACCCACTTGCCTCAATTCGGATAACAAACTTCTTCAAACTTAGTGCACATAAACAATGTCAAATATGTATGTGCTGTCTTTAATTCTGATGTGTGCCATTATTATGGTAAACAAGTAATAATTGTGGACTAATTGCTGTCTGAGGTAACTGGAGTGTAAAAATAATTTCTCCACTGTGAGATCAATAAAGTAGATCTCATCTCATCTCTACACCATACATCTCTAATTTATGAAAAAGTATGCCATGATCATTTGTGTCAAATGCTTTCTTTAAATCTATGACTAGTCCAGCTGCATATACTTTTTTTCTATACAATTTGTAATTTCTTCTGTTAATTCAGTCAATGCCAAAGATGTTGACTCAACTAGTAATTTGCGTCACTGTTTACCAAAATTGGATCAACTTTTACTTTTGACTCCTGTAGAAAATGAAACTGACCTTTGTCACCATTCTTGCTGTTTTTATCCCATAACTCCATAGAATTCAGTCACAGATAGTCCAAACTATACCTTTTTGGAATCTTTATGATCAGGCAAATAATGTGGAATATTTTTCAATATGATTGGAGCATCTTTTAATTTTGACCTCTGTGTAATTCTTCAATTGACCCCTACCTGACCACCAATTGAAAATTCAAGTGGCCAATCATTGTCTGAGGAGTATTTCTGCCGAATTTGATGCGTTTACCACCATTTGCAGGATTCCCCTCTAAATATTCTCTTATCTGCTGCACTATAAATAAGATGTGATATATAAAGGGTGAAATGTTTGGTACCAAATATGAAATGCCTCCCACTGCATGTCATAACAATGATGTAATGGGTCACTCCAGTCAGGGATGGTCAATGGTCATTGCTGTTGTTTACTGATGCAATCATGTTGTCTCAAATGATAAATAATATAAGGATTAAGATATCCC